>NW_006399755.1:33036536-33071517 GCF_000299155.1 Elephantulus edwardii | reverse complement strand
AGCATCAAGATAGATGGAGAAAAGATTGAAACTGTAAACAACTTCATCTTACTTGTATCCACAATTAACACCGCTGCTACCAGCAGTCAGGAAATCAGGAGACATATATTTCATTGAAAAAAGTAAGTCCGCAGTTCGGGGCCTGTCCACATTACTGAGGAGTAATTATGTCAGTTTGAGGACTAAGGCAAGTTGATTCAGTCCATGGTCTTTCTGATCACTTTCTGTTCATCTGAGGCCTGGGCTTTTGAGCTGTGATGTTGGAGAAGAGTGCTGAACATTCTAAAGAACAAAGAAATATGTCTTGGAAAGGGTGCAGCCAGAGAACTTTTTGGAGGCAAAGATGATGAGGCCACACATCACATACTTTGGGCATGTTGCTAGGAGAGGATATTCCTTGGAAAAAGATGTGATTCTTGGAAAGACAGAGGCTCAGTGAAGGAGAAGACCCTCAAACAAGTGGGCTGACATGGTGACTGCTGTAATGAGCTCTAGTGTTTCAGAAGGTGTTAGGATGGCACAGAACAGGACAGAGTTCAAATCTGTTGTTTATAGCGTCACTACGGGTCATATCGACTCAGCAGCACTTAATAACAACAACATCTCACTATGGTTGATATGTTGTTGTTGTTAAGTGCCATCGAGTTGCAGGCGACTCATAGCAACCCTATGAAGGAGAGTCCTGACGTTTGTGTGTCTTTCATCCTCTCTCCTGGTTCATAGGGTTTCCGGAGGCAAACTATTACGGAAGTGGATGCCAGTCCTCCTCCCATGCTTGTTTTAATCGGGGAGATCCATCCCACACTGTCCGCATTGGGTAACCAACCATTAACGCGTTTGACACATCAGTGTCACAGTGTTCAGCCTCACAGCAACCACAAGTTACCTGTGTAAGGTAAGTGAACACACCAGAACTATGCGGTTTTTGGCTTACATTCAACTATCCACCTGTAATTCAACAGCAAAGGACTTTAAATATTTATACAACCCAGGGGTCTAAAGATGCATTCTTTATTTTGAAACAATGTAAGTTTGTAGCCACAGACCAAACCATCCTAAAGCAACCAGTCATGATTTAAACAAACATATGCGCATTCATGTTTATTTCAGCATTATTCACAATAGCAAAGAGATAGAAGCAACCCAGAGCTTGTCAACAAATAAATGGATAAGAAAACTACAGTGTGTTCACACAAAGGAATATTATGTAGCAAGCAATGAAAAACAATGAATTTGTAAAACTCAACACAAAGATAGTAAATAAGCAAATTTCAGTCTACTATAGCTAAAATATAGATAAGTCTATATTTATCATATATAAGAGCTCTAGTGTCCTAAAGGTAAGGAGTCATGCTGGCAGCTCAAATGTAAACAGCTCAAATTCACCAGCTGCTTCATTAAAGAAAGACAATCTTCTCCAGTTTGATTAACTGCCCCTGAAAACTTGCTGAAGGGTCAGCTATGGGTTTTGCCTAGATAGAACACAACAACAACATAGATAAATCTGTATTGGATGAAAGAGGCTTGGATTAGGGGTCAAAATAGAGGATGTTGTTGTTGACGGCCGTCATGCTGAGCATGACTCATAGTGAACATATGAACAAAAGACTTGAAGGCTTTGTATAGCTATTGTGTCTCAAAGTTCATAGAGTTTCCCGAGGCATGAAAATGGAGGTGGTTGTTGTTGTTGTTATGTGCCGTTGAGTTGTTTGCAACTCATAATGACCCTATGTACAACAGCCCTAAACCCAGCTCTATCCTGTGCCAATCGCATTGCCTCTGATATACCCATCCCGATTACCCCAGTCACTGAATCAATCCACCTCATAGAGGGTCTTCCTCTCCTGCGCTGTCCCTCCAACCTCCCAAGCATGATGTCCCTCTCCAAGGACCTGTCCCTCCTTGCAAGATGCCCAAAGTATGTCAGACGAAGCCCCAGAATCCTTGACTCCAAGGAGTAGCTTGGTTTAACCCTCTCCAGCTTAAATCTGTTTGTTTTCTTGGCAGACCAGGGTACATTCAGTACTCTTCTCCAGCACCACAGCTCAAAGGCATCAATTCTTCTTCTGTCCTCCCTAGTCATTGCCCAACTCTCTGATGCATAACAAGTGATTGCAAACACTATGGCCTGTATCAGGCGCACCTAGTCTCCAGAGAGACACCGTTGCTCTTGAATACTTTAGAAGGTCCCTAACAGCAGACTTTCCCATCGCGATATGTTTTTTTATTTCCTGGCTGCTGGAGGTAGAAAGGAAAAAAAATAGGTTTAGAAAGGTATTAGATTTCTTCTTAGTATTTATAATAGAAGAGGGACTCTGAACTCTCTGGGCTAAAGCAGGAACAAAGAAAAAAAAGAAAACAAAACACTACTGTCTCCTAAAGTTCCATGGACTATGGCATTGTTAGTCAAATGTTCAAGTTGTTTATGGAGTTTTTAATCCATCAGCAACTCTGTGCAAGAAAGAGGGTATTATGTCTTTTTTTATCATTAAACAAACTTGCAAGCAGAAGTGGCATCCACTTCCACAATAGCTTGCCTCTGGAAATCCTATAAACCAGGAGAAAGGATGGAAGTTATACAGAAGGTGTCCAGGACTTTCCTTCATAGGGTCACTATGAGTTACCTGTGAGTCAACGGCACTTAAAAACAACAACAACAACAACTTTGGTTTGTCTACAAAGTTTGTATATAATGTGGTTCACACTAATCTTCATTCACATTGTGTTTCATATAATCACTCTCATGCATTATGTCTTCTCAAATTAATCACCATTGGGTCTGGTCCATCATTACCCTGCCTTTTTGCCTGGATCCTTCTCATTTCCTTCTCTCTCCCCCTCCACACAACCAAACTGTGCAACCCTGTATTTCCACCCCCTATCAATCACCAGACCTCCCCCTCCACACAACCAAACTGTGCAACCCTGTATTTCCACCCCCTATCAATCACCAGACCTCCCCATCCTAGAGTTCCCATACATGTTTTACTAGTTATCTATTTTTACAATAAGGGTCATATGTGCTATTTGTCCTTGTGAGACTGCAGCAGTTCACTCAGCATAATGTTCTCAAGGGTCTACCAAGTTACGTGGGGGTTCCCCCCCACAAATCATTGCTCCTGAGCACTGGATCGTATTCCATTGTGAGAATGTACCATGATTTCTCAATCCATTTGGTTGTGGTTGTACATTTGAGCTGTTTATATGTTCTTGCAATAGTGAATAACGCTGCTATGATCACTGGTGTACAAATTTCTGTTTGTGCCTCAGTTCTAATTTCCTTGGAGTATATTCTTAGGAGTGCAATAGCTGGGTCATATGCAGTTCCTGTGTTCAACTTTTCAAGAAAATGCCAAACTTTCTTTCAGAGTGGTGCACTGTTTTACAATCCCATAAACAGTGTATGCAAGTTTCCACCTCTCTACATCCTCTCCTCTCCAACATTTATTGCTTGCTGCCCTACTAAACTTTGCCACTGCTACTGGGGTGAGAGATGGTATTACATTGTGGTTTTGATTTGCAGCTCTCTTACTGCCAGTGATTTTGAAGATTTCTTCATATGTCTGTTGGCCATCTGAATGTTGTCATCTGTGAAGTCTCTCCATGTATTTTGCCCATTTTCTGTTAGGATTTACAGCCTAGAAATCCAGTGGAGGACTGCTATGAGTCAGAACTAACTTGATGACAGTGAGTGAATGTGACAAAATCTCCATTGCTTTGTTTTCCTAAGTCATTGATCTTAACACCCAAGTCAAATAACTCTCAGAGCATGCTTGCTGTAAGGCAGAGATCTGCAGTTTCACGTGACAATAAAGCTCTTAGAGAGGTTTCCTCATTACACTCACCCTCTGCTCCCGGGATGGCAGTTGGCAATCCAATTTAAATTCTCAGAAGCAGAGCTAAGAATTATGGATGTTCCCTTAGGAATGTCATTCATGTGATAGTTAATATGAGGTGGCATCCCTTCAATCAGAAGTATCATGGATATGGGTCAGAAGAGTACATTAATTACATTGACTGCAGACTAAACTTCACCCTGGACTGGAAGTTTTCATTCTCTGTTCTTGACTTCCATTTTAAATTATGCGAAGATGCAGTGCCCAACAGAGCACACTAGGGGTTATGTAATGAGCCCAAGTGACAGCATGAAACTATTTAAGTTAATGGAGTGCTAGCAATACAAAAAGTCCTCCAATTTGGACAATATGAATCTATTACTAAATTCCCAGGGGGAAAAGAAAATCCAAAAATATTAAATCTCTTTTCAAAATTAAAGTTCAAAGGCATTCAAGGCTAGGATGTGCTCTCTCTTAAATTTCTTTTTCTTTTCAATCTCAGTAGGATGAAGCTCAGTTCACTACAGTGGAATTATTTCTTCAGGAGCTGAAGTTTCATGTGCTTTGAACTTGACTCACTAACATTTCAAAATTCTACTGTTACCTTTTAGACTCTAAATCATTAATAAAGCATAAAAGATTATTTAAGCGCTGAACAGTGTCTACGGTTTGATTTTTAAAGCCCTATGTATAAATCCCTAGTTCTTAATCAGTCTTTTCAAACAAAATAATGTTGTAGTAACAGGTACATATTGTAATATAGAACTTCATTGTGTCAATAACCAAAGACCACAGCAGAGACAAACTTTTATTGCAGGGATGAGTCAATACTGTATGTAGCCCATGAGCAGTAGGACAGAGTTGAAGAGATAATTTTTTTTAATAGTACTAAAAGACAGACAAAAAATCAGTTGAAAATATTTAAATGAGATTTACTGAGAATTATCGCTTTAATAATATTTAAATGGATAATAAAGAGTTCTCATCATCACTATCAGAACTGACTCATAGCTGACCCTCCAGTAGGTTTCAAAGCTTTAAATCATGGGGGAAGAGAATAAACAGCTCTCTCAATGTAGCGACTGCTGGATTAGAATTTCAAGAGAGATGCAGACTTTGTAGGGTAACTCCCCATGCGCTATCCCACCAAAGTGCCCTTAATAAGATGTGGAACCAGCAATTTTGATGGAATTCAATTTCGGACAATTTCAAGGCAGATTCCCTGGATATTTGATATTCTTGAACTTCATAGTTTCTGGAGAAGTATGGTCACATAAATTGTACGTCTTTATCCATGGGATGCCCTGGTATATTACACCAAGCTCTGCCTTTGATTTAACAGCATGTCTCCCAATGGGATAGACACCAGAACTCCTTATCATATTGTATTGTTGTGCTTTTAGGCGCACTCAGTTGATTACAACCCATAGTGACTCTAAGAACAAACCCATGTCCTATCCTGTACCACCTTCATACTTCCTGACACACAAGGGTCCATGGCAGCAGGCACTGTATCAAGCTACCTGGTCGAGGGTCTTCCTCTCCTTTCCTGACTCTCTGTCCTTCCAAACATGATGGTTTTTCTCCAAGGAACAGCTTCTTCTAGCAACATGCACAAAGAATCTGAGATGAAGCTTTATCCTCTTTGCGTCCAAGAAGCATCTAGCTGTACTTCTCCAAGACATATTTGCTTGTTCATTTAGCAGTCCGTGGGAGGTTCCATACTACTCCCCAAAACCACAATTCTTCTTCTGTCGTCGTTATCCATTCTTTAACTCTCAGATGCATAACAAGTGATTAGAAAGGCCATAGCCTAAATCAGAGGTACCTTAGTCTTCTAAACTAACTTCATTACTCTTCAGTAACTTGGAGAGGTCCCTAATTGCAAACAATGTAATAATTTATTGTTGTTGCTAGAAGAATTGATGCCTTTGAGCTGTAGTGCTGGAGAAGAGTACTGAGAGTACCATGGACTGTTAAGAAGACAAACAGATTCATCCTGGAGAGGGTTAAACTGGGTTGCTCCTTGGAGGCAAGGATTCTGGGGCTTCGTCTGACATACTTTGGACATGTTGTAAGGAGGGACTGGTCTTTGGAGAGGGACATCATGCTTGGGAGGGTGGAGTGACAGCGCAGGAGGGGAAGGCCCTCTATGAGGTGGATTGATTCAGTGACTGGGGTAATCGGGATGGGAGTGTCAGAGACAGTGCGATTGGCACGAAATAGAGCAGGGTTTAGGGCTGTTGCACATAGGGTCGCTAATAGTCGCAAGCGACTTGATGGCACATAACAACAAAAACAACGTGTGCCATTGAGTTGCTTGAAACTCATAGTGACCCTATGTACAACAGCTCTGAACCCTGCTCTCTCCTGAGCGAACCTCATTTTCTCTGACATAGCTACCCCCATTACTTCAGTCCACCTCATCTGAGTCTTCATTTCTTGCACTGTACCTCTATACTTCCAAGCATGATGTCCCTCGGCAAGGACTTGTCCTTACTTGTAACATGTCCAATGAAGCTTCAAAATACTTGCCTTCAAGGAGCAGCCTTGTTTCACCCTCTCTTAGGTAAATAGGTTTATTCTCCTAGCAATCCATACTATGTTCAGTATTCTTCTTTGGTGGCCTTGTGGTGAGAAACTAAATTGTCATTTCAAAGGCATCATCTGCTCTAAAGGAAAAGGATGGACAATCTCCTTTTGTGTGATTAACTGCCTCTGATGGGCCAGTTCCAACTCAATACTGGAACACATACATCAATAATGTATTGTTGTTATGTGCCATCAAGTCGCTTGCAACTCATGAGCTCTGAACCCTACTCCATCCTGAGGCAATCTTATCATCTCTTACACACCTACCCCTCATTACCCCAGTCACTGAGTCAATCCATTTCATTGAGATTCTTCCTCTCTTGTGCTGTCCTTCCACCTTCTAAAGCATGATGTCCCTCTCCAAGTACTGGTTTTTCATTGCAATATGCTCAAAGTATGTCACATGAAGCTTCAGGATCCTTTTCTCCAAGGAGCAGCCTGGTTTCATCCTCTTCAGGACAAACTTGTTTGTTCTCCTAGCGGTCCATGGCATAGTCAGTACTCTTCTCCACCACAGCTCAAAGATATAAATTCTCTTTCTGTCATCCCTAGTCATTTTCCAGCTTTCTGATGCACAGCAAGTAGTTGTGAAGACCATGTCCTGGATCAGGCAAACTTTAGTCTACAGACTGGTATGACTGCTCTTCAGTATTCTGGAGAGATCCTTGACAGCCAAATTCCCCAAGGCAAATTATCCTTTGATTTCCTGGCTGCTGGTTCCAAGAGTGATGATTTTGAAGCCAAACAAACTGAAGCTGCTAACAATCTCAATCTCTTCAACATCTATCATGATGTTGCCAATAAATAAGCCCAGTGGAGAGAATCTTTGTTTTATTGATGATGAGCTTCAGTTCATATTGAAGGTTGCAGTCCTTGACCTTCTGCATCAAGCACTTCAGGAATCTTAAAATATTCCTAGAAAGAGTCCTGGGTGTTTCAGTTATTACTAAGAATAACCACCCAAAGCCCCCTGGAAGTTTCAGTTTATTAAGCAGTATTTTTGGAAGAAAATTTTGTCTATCTATTTTTTGGAACACTTGTTATTTATAAAGTCTTATCCCACTCCCTAGGGGGGGGGAAACACCCCAAAAACCTTTCATAAAAATGCTGTGAATATTACTTAAAAATAAAACAATAACAAACCTCCTAAAACTCAAACTCCTTGCCATGGAGTCAGAATCACCTCACTGCTAAAGGTCCGGCAAGTTTCTGAGGCTGTAAATAAGCCACAGGAGAAAGAATTATCCATCTTTTTTTCCCTGGGAACCTCTAGTAGAGGCTTCCCCTTTAGATTAGCAGTGCAACTCCTCTGGGTCACACCATTATAATTTCCTATGTAACGTTAGCAATCTCCTAAGTCTTTCACTATCATCAAAGTGATTCCCACTTTAATTTTCAAGCTTTTAAACCTTAATAGAAAGATACTATCCATCTCTCTCTCTCTCTCTCTTTTAAAAAATTAAGTCACTGGCATATTAAAACTCTGAAGAACGCAAGTTCTTTCCTTTAGCAGGAAAATATGCTGTGGACTCTCCAACCAGACCTTAAATGAATAAGAAAGAAAAATTGTTGTCCTTGAATTGTGATGTTTGAGAAAGAATTGAATATTTAATTAAAGACCAAAAGAGTAAATAATCTGAATTGAAAAAAATTTCAGCCAGATTGCTCCCTAGAGGAATGGATAGGGAGGCTTCTCTTCACATTCTGTGGGCAGGTTTTCAGGCAGGGCTAGTCCACTGATAAGGTCATCAAACTTGGAAAAGTAGAGGATTGGCAAAACAAGAAAACCCTCATAGGGAGGGATTGACACAATGACTGCAATAATGGACTTATGCAGGGGTTCTCAGGGTGTGAGAGGAGTGTAGGATCCAGAAAGGTATCACTCTGTGGGTCTTAGGGATTCTTGGATTAAAAATAGACTGGACAGTACTTAAGAGAACTCGGGCTGCACTTCTGAGCATGACTACTAACTAACTATCCAGACTCCTATGCCTACCAGCTCTTCGGATATACCATAATACCTGGTATTGAAATGAGTCCCTACGTTATTAGTATGTGCCAGGCAAAATAAGCTAATTGTTGATATTATTATTCTACTTAATCTTCATAATTGTTGAACATTATGGATAAACTTAATTTACCATTTAGGAAACTGAGGCCAGAGAATGAGCTAACTGGCAGGAGTAATGTGGGAATTTGAACCTAAGGTCTATCTCAATCGAAAGCTCATTTTCATAACTCTTTTATTACCCTGTAGTGAACTCTTTCTCATTTTATAAAGTACATATAAATTATATTTAATGTTGATTATGTAGTGCTCCATTTGTTAAAAGGAGAGTGAAGACATTCTAATTTCTGGTGAAATAGTGGAATAGGCAAGCTAAAAACACTATCCTTATACCGTATATTGATAATTCTTCTCGTAAGAGAGTCGAGGACACTTTAAGTTGTTTGGACTCTCACATTTTGATAGAAGGAATTGGAATGAGGTCAAACAGTGTAAAAATAGTGTCATCTCCAAATGTGTTTTTTTTGTTTGTTTGTTTGCTTGTTTTTCCATAATCTAGATGTAAAATAAGAAAGCTCTGATAGCCTAGTGGGTATGGGGTTATGCTGTCAACTCAAAGACACACGGTTTGAGTCCACCAGTAGCTCCACAAAAGAAAGATGGGCCATTTACTCTGATATTACTTAGTCTCTGAAAACGTGCTGGAACATCACCTATGACTTTGTTCCAATGGGACATATGACACATAGCACATAACAATCAGATCTATTTTTCTTTTAACTTTCTACAGAGTCAAAGGTTAGAAAATGAGTTCTGTGTGTATTGCTTATGTAATAAACTTTTAAAAATAAAGATTCTTAATTTTTTAATATAAAAATTTTATTTCCTACTGGTTTACTTGCAAAGTTCATATACATTATTTTTCACACCGAATCTTTCCAATTTCCTTAACCAATACCTCCCTCCACTCATCAAATTGTGCCACCCTATGATTACCGCCCATCCCTCACCCTGCCCATCCTCACCTTTCTGCTCCCCTCCTCCCCCCATTAGATCCTCATACACGTATTACTACTTATCTATGTCTACAATAATAGTCTTGGGGAGCTCTGGTGGCCTAGTGGCAAGGAGCTGCAACTACAATCCCAGAGGCAAACGGTTCGAATCCACCAGATGCTCTGCCGGGGAAGGAGGGACAATCTCCTCCTGTACCAGTCAGATCTGATTTGACGGTACACACACACACACACACACACACACACAAAAATAATAGTCTTATACAGTATTTGTCCTTACGGGACTGAGTTAGTTCACTCAGCATAATGTTCTCCAGTCCCTCCCAAATTAGGTGGTGATTTACAGATTTATTGCTCCTGTGTGCTTTGTAGTGTTCCGTTATGTGAATGTACCATAATTTCTCAATCCATTTGACTGTGGGTCCCCCCGCCCCAATTCAAGGCTTTCTTTTCATTCTTTTGGAAAAAGTTTTGTATGCGAACTGGGATTTAATCTTTAGGAGGTCCCATTCACCAATTTTATCCTCTCCAAATTGATCATTTCTGACAGTCTCTTTATACCATAGACTAGGCCATCTAAGCTTGATCCAAGTTTGTCTTTTATAAACTTTAAGGGTTTGAGCTTTACTCTAAGGTCTCTGATCCACCTTGAGTTGACTTTTGTGTAAGGTGTGAGATGTGGATCCTGTTTCAGCTTTCTGCAGGTAGCAGTCCAGTTTTGCCAGCACCATTCATTAAAGAGGTTGTCATTTCCTCACTTGATAGGGTTTATCAATGTGTTGGTTTATTAACATGTGATAGGTTTTACCAGTATGTTGGACACTCTGCCATTTCGGTCTTAATACTCTGGATTGTATGTTGGACACTCTGCCATTTAGGTCTTAATACTCTGGATTGCATTTTCATACTTTTCTGTTATTTCCAGTACTAGATGGCTATAGTTTCTTTGTGTTATGATGTTTTTTTTAAGTTCTTGCACCTCTTTAGCTATACTTACAATACTTTCTTCCATCTGTTCAAATAGCTTTTCATCAGTATATTTCTGTGGCTTGCTGTCTTTTGGGTATTTGCTGTCTCAATAGCTTTCATTGTTTCATCCTTCATTTGCATCTTCTGCTGTAGCTGTTCAAATAACTATACATAAATATATTTCTTCTTATTTTCACTATCTTGGGTATTCTTTGGGTCTGCTTTTTTTTTTTTGGAGAAGGGTTATTTTGGTTTTTTTTCATAATCACTGAGGCACGCTGCTGTTTTCTTGACATTATGCAAGTCTTTTCTTAATAGGTGTTAGGGTTTTGCAAATATATAATATTCCAGCGAAGGGCAATGTTATGTGAAGGACCTGTATATTGTTGCTCCCCTCTTTTTTTCTTGATGCTGGGTGACTGTTGCTTGCCAGAAACAGCTGCTTTACTCAACCCTTATCACTTGACCTTAAGAAATACCACGTGATATAGCTAGACAGCAGTGTTCAAGGCTAAAGTACCTCTCTTCTCTACAGTATGAGACAGTTCAGTAGCAGGTCCTTGAGTTCATTCTTGTACTTGTTGGAGGTGATGTCTTTGGTTGGTTGGTTAGTGGCTGAGAATATTCAGAACATTATTTAAAATTGGTAAAATCCAGGACAATCCGAGAAATGAGAATTCAAATGCGGCAGCTATATTCACAGATAAGTTTATAAGGGACAGACATACACAACTATCTGTTTTAGATTTTTTTCTCTTCAGTGTATATATAAAAGGGCCAATGAGATTGATCCTCCAGATAATTTATTTTGTACATTACAGTGCACAGAACAAAAGAAGAAAAGACTCTTTTGTCTGAAAGTGACTGAAAGGCATTTTGCAATAGGTCCGCATCAATCTGAAATGGAAGGACTGAGCACCCGGTTTGTTGCGTTCATTAGCTTCAGCTCTCCTCTGTTTTTGTGGTTTTATTTTCTTTTATACTGGTTTACATATTGTTGTTGTTGCTGTTATGTGAGGTCGAGTCATTTGCGACTCATGGCGGCCCTATGTATAAGAGTCCTAAACCCTTCTCTAACCTGTGCCAACCTCACTGTCTCTGACACACCAACTCCCACTACCCCATTCACTGAACTGATCCATCTTATTGAGAGTCTTCCTCTCCTGCTCTGTCCCCCAACCCTCCCTCTCCAGGGACTGTTCCTTCATTGCAACATGTACAAAGCATGTCAGACAAAGCTTCAAAATCCTTGCCTTCAAGGAGCAGCCTGATTTTACCCTTTCTAGGGAAAACTTGTTTGTTCATCTAGCAGTCCATGGCATATTCAACACTCTTCCCCAGAACCACAACTCAAAGGCACTAATTCTCTTTCTATCATCCCAGTCATTGTCCAGATCTCTAACACATAGCAAGCAATTACAAAGACTATGGCCTGGATCAGGCACACCTTAGTCTCCAGCCTGATGTCGTTGCTCTTCAGTCCTCTTTAGAGGTCCCTCACAGCTGACTTTCCCAATGCAATATTCTCTTAATTTCCTGGCTGCTAGTACCAAGAGTGTTGATTGTTGAGCCTAGCAAAGTAAAACCATTAACAATCTTGAGATTATTTACCATTCATCCTGATGTTGCTAATTGACCCAGTGGTGAGAATCTTTGTTTTCTTGATGTTAAGCTTAAATTTGTATTGAAGGCTACAGACATTGACCTTCTTCAGCAAGCACTTCAGGTCCTCCTCAGTTTCAGAAAGCAGTATTGTGTCATCTGCATAATGCAGATTTTTGATGAATCTTCAACCAATCCTGATGCCACATTCCTCCTCATAAAGTCCAGCCTCCTTTATGATCTGTTTTCCATACAGATTCAAAAGGTATGGAAACAGAATACAACCCTGGTAGACACCCTTCCCAATTTTGGAACATGCAGTGTCTCCTTCCTCTGTTCTGACAACTGCCTCTTGGTTCAAGTATAGGTTTTGCATAAGTGCAATCAAATGTTCTGAGATTCCCATTCTTTTCAGAGTGAGCCACAGTTCGTTGTGATTCACATAGTCTTCATGAAATTATTTTCCACATTAGATCTTTCCCCTTTCATTTACCAATTAGCTGCAGTAGTCTGTTTCCTCTAAACCTTCTGACTTCTTGTCATCATCATTGTTACCATTATCATCTTCCTGGGGGTAGAGGTCTAGGTATTTCTGCATGCATTCCTGCCTGGCCTGGAACTCTTCTACACAGTTTGATACTTTGACGTCCTCTGTGCCATAGAGGAAGCAGAAGAATGCTGACTTGATCTGCTCCCCACAGGGCCCACTCTCCATTCCTTCGAGGCACAGGCAATTCCAGTTAATGTCTCCGTTTGGCATTATCAATCCATGCTCCACGTATGGATCGTTGGGGTTATCAACTCTGCATTGCTTGGAGTTTCATGGTCCTCTTTGATCACAAATATAATTCTATCCTTTCCTTCTTGTTTGCAGTAGGTCATGGCGACCCCCTGCACTTAGATTCAGCAGCAGAAGCAGTGATAGTGCCTCTAAACTGTGACCTCTCCTCAGGCAGGGTGGGCAGCTGCAGGTGAAGTCTTGACAGGATTTGGAATATTGATGATCTCCCACTGTGGCAACAGGAGGAGGCATTTGATAGTAAGAGTTCCCCAGTGCAAGGAAGGTAGGCTGATCTCTCTGCAGGGCTCTGCCCTGTCCTGGGAACTAGAACTGGGAGAGGGGGAGCACAAGTCACTCCCTCACCTGTGAAATGAAACAGACCATTGTGGTGGGGGAGAAGAGGTTCAGTGGTGGGTGTTAAAATACTCTTATTTTTATAAGAAGTGAGATGTCTGGTTTTTTTTATAGCTTGAAAAATGCCATTTTCACACCTTTTCAATTTGTGTGCCATCTCTCAGCTCCTCTTCTGCATTTTAAATTCCAACACATGTACACTGTACGAATTGCCTGGTAAAGGTCCAGAAATGTTACTATTAAAATTTGTATAAGGGGGAAAAAAGTATTGCCCCTGACTGTTTGTTAACGTAATCTTCAATATTCTGCTTTAAATCCTTCAGCGGAAAAGTCATATGGGTCAGTCTACACATTGGCTGATGGGTGTATTATTCCTGCCAAATCATCCAGTTGAGTTGGAAACATTAATTTATTTGAAGAGACATGTGTCTTTGTGGCTTTAACAAAACAGCCATATGCTGCTTCAATAAGTAACATACATAACAAACCAAACCCACTGCTATCCAGTCAATTCCAACTCATCGCAACCCTAGTCAGAGCTAAACATAGATGGTTTCCAAGTCTGTAAATCTTAACAGAAGCAAAATGCCTCCTCTTTTTCCTTTAGGGTAGCTACCAGGATTGAACAGCTGATCTTTTGTTTTGCAATGCAAAACTTGAAACACAGAGCCACCAGGACTTCTTCAACTTACTAAAGAAAGAGCAAGTAATTATTGAGCCTATCCCAGAACTTTGAACAATTGTTGATCAACCCTATTATTCACAGGCATTTCATTTGTTCTGATAATCTTCTAGACCAGGCATGTCCCTTACATCTGTCCCTTAAGAGTGATTGTATAGTGTTTTATGTTGACATGGCTTCATTTTTCCCTTTAATAAATTCTAAGTAGAGGTTTTAGAATACAGTCACAGTTCTCTATCCATAGGCTCCCTTTCCTCTCCAGGATCTTGTGGTTTAGGCTGTCTTTTATTGAAGGCATGAGTCAGGTATTTCTGAATCTCCTGGCTAAGTATTATTTTTAACGCATCCTAATAAAGTTGCTATGATCCTTGGGTGGTGCACTTAGTGTGAGCGCGACAACTAATTCTAGTGGAATGGTTGTTTTGAGCACATTCATCAGCACCATGGAAGAAAGGCCTGGCTCTCTGACTTCATAAAGATGACAGCTATGACAACACTATGGATTTCAGTCCTACTCTATATAACACGTAGGGTCATCATGGTTGTAAATTTATTCAAGTGCAATGGATTTGGATTTTAGTCTTAATGAGCTAACTGTGCTTTAGGTTCATCATCAGTTGGTTCTGTAAATTCAGTTTTCCCAGAGATAGTGACATTATCTCTACAAAAGTTAAATTTGTTTTTATACAGGTATCCAGGTCATTCATTCGTAGGGTCGCTGTGAGTCAAGTATGACTCAACGGTACATAACAACAACAACAATGTATCTTTAACATAGACCATTTAGAAATGAAGAATAAAAGTATGAAAGACTGGATTACTCAAAATGATTAGTATGTGCTACAATCCCAAAGTCACATGGTTCAAATCCACCAACTGCTTTGCAGGAGAATGGGTAATCTGGTCCCATGCAATTATCTGCCTCTGAAAACCTGCTGGACGGTAAGCTATGGTTGGTTCTCACTAAACAGTAAACAACAACATTTTGTATACTTTTAAAAACAAACATAGAGCATTCTAGTTGCAAAATCCCAAATGCTGAGCCTCTCCTCTGGTTTAAATATACCAAAATCTTCTCAGAAGAGAAATGGGAAGTCTTTATGATTTACAGTCTTCCTTTGGAAGCCTGACGGAAGGTCAGTATGAATCAGAACAGATGCAATAACAGCAAGTTGAGTTGAGTTAAACATATTATGGTTTTGAATACACTATATAAACTCTCTTTTGGTTAATATGTCAGTAGAGTATTTTCAAACAATACTGCAAACAATCTTAAACAAATAATCTAATAACTTTAACAATTGAGACTAACCAGAATATGTTCAGAGAGTTGGGTGTTTCCAGTATTTTACTATGAAAGTGATACAAAAGCAATACTTAGAAACAACTGGTTGTTAGTAATTGTGTATGTATCTCCAGAGATATGTCCATTAAATGGGAAGTATATGTACATATGAGCTCTGGTGGTCTAGTGGCAAGAAGCTATGCTGAAATCGCAAAGACATATGGTTTGAGGCCACCAGATGTTGCATGGGCGAAGGATGGGAAATCTCTTTTGTGATTAGCTACCTCTGAAAATCTGCTGAAGGGTCAATGATGGGTCAGTTCCAACTCTACATTACACAACAATATATGTACATGTATGTGTATCTGTGCGTATGTGAATGTTTGTGTTTAATACAAATGAACTCAGGATAATCCTATTCTGTACATGTAGTTGTTGTATAACATTGAGTCAAAACCAAGCCATCGCTTACCCTCCTGTGGATTTTAAGAGACAGTTAATTGTATGGGAGGAGACTACTCATCCTTCTCCCATGGAGCAGCTGGTGGTCTCAAACTGTATTCCTACAGGGTTGCAGTGCAGCTTCTTGCCACTAGACCACCAGAGCTCCCATTCTGTACATAATATTTAAAATTATAAATTAGTACCATCATTTTGACAGGCAGAATAATTTGTGAGTTACAGTAATTTACAGATAATATATGATTAGAAGTACAAATTTTGGGCCCAATTTGGTTTTGACCTAGTATTAAAAAGCTGCACTGATGGACGGGGGGAGGGGTTTGTGCGGGGAGAAGGGTGCAACAATGAGGAATGGAATCCCAAAATCTCTGTAAATCTTCATTGAAATGAAAAATAAACAACCTAAATTTAAAAAAAAAAAGGGAAAAAAAGCTGCACTGAAACCTCAAAGGCACATACATGGTTCAAATCCACCAGCTGCTGTGCTGGAAGGATGGGCAATTTCCTCCAGCTCAACTAACTACCTCTGTTCTGACTCATAAATAGATAACAACAAACATAATAGCTTTTACAACCATGAACAAATGACTTAGTCTATGCTCCTCAGTTTTCTCATCTGAGCATAATAATAGAAACCATAATCTTCTAATGAAGAGTAAATGGCACATAGGAGATCTGGTGGCCTAGTAGAAAGAAGCAACGTTGCCATCCTAAAGGCATATAGTTTGAATTAAGCAGCTGCAATCTCTTTTCTTGCAAGTAACTGCCTCTGAAAATGGACTGGAAGGTTAGGTACGGGTCAGTTCTGATTCAGAGGCACACAACAAGAACAATACCTACATTTTTTCAATTGGTGTACTATAATTTATAGTATGAACAGTATACGAACTGTGCTTAGGCCTTTTGTTCATAGGGTTGCTATGAGTTGTCTACAACTCGATGGCACCTAACAATAACAATTTAATTTACTTACAGGAACTGACAGTATTATTATAATGTATTGATTAATTTCTACCAGGATATAGATAAATAGATGATAGATAGATAGATAGATAGATAGATAGATAGATAGATAGATAGATAGATAGATATAGATAATATAGAGATAGAGTTAGAGATAGATAGATAGATAGAGATAGATTATTAATATACCTAGTATATCTTGAAATGTTTCTAAAAGTGAAATTTCTGAGTCAAAATACATGCAAGCACTTTTAATTATTCTTTGTACTGGTGAACTATCCTCTAACAACTCACATTACTTTATTTCTACATTGCTGAATACTTGTCTTCATACTCCTTTATTAATGTTACTTTTAAGAAGCTGTTGATTCTATAATAATTAATCCAGTAGATTACAAAATAGGTGTTGTTCTTGTTAGGTACCACCAAGTCAATTCTGACTTGTAGATAACCTTCTGTGTAATAGGATCAAAAACTGCTTGGTCCTAGGCATACTGATAAGAGTTGTTAGGTGCCATTGACCCTATGATCTAAACCTTGCCCTAGCCTTTGCTATACTCACAATCTCCGAAACACTAAAGCCTATTGCTGTAATCACTGTGTGATTGATTCTGCATGCATGTAGACCTTGCATACAGGTGTACATTTGTTTATAGTGTCACTGTATTATTATTTCCATTTATTTATTCAATCAGTATTTGTGAAACAATGGCAAAAACTGTACGTAGTACTAGAGATTAGTGGCTTTTGTTATTGATATGTGAATTTGAGCTAGAATCAAGTCATAGGTGCCCCCTAGCATGTTTTTAGCTATAAATCACACAGGAAGAGACTATTCATTTTTCTTCCAAAGAGGAACTGGTGAGTTTGAAACACTTGCTTTTGAGTTGGAAGCACAATTCTTTTCTCATTAAGCTACCAGAGATCTCCAATACTGGGTATTAGATGGTGAACTTAGGAAAGACTGGAGAGCATTATGCTAAGTGAACTTACTCAGTCTCTTAAGGATAATTGCTGCATAAGCCGATAATGCATCCTGTCTCTATAATTTTTCAATTTATGTGCAGAACGGATCATCAGGAAGCTGAGCTTTTGAGGAGGAATGTGGCATCAGGATTGGAGGAAGACTCATCAATGACCTACATTATGCAGATGACACAACCTTGCTTGCAAATACTAGAAGGGCCTGAAGTACTTGCTGCAGAAAGTCAATAGAATGAGGCTCAACAGCAAGAAGACAAAGATTCTCACTACTGGGCAAATTGGCAGCATCATGATGGATTGTTGTTGTTATGTGCCATCGAGTCATTTGCGACTCATAGCTACCCTATGTACAAGAGCCCTAAATGCCGTTCTATCCTGTGCCAACCTCGCTGTCACAAACACATTCATTCCCACCACTCCACTCACAGAATCAATCTATCTCATAGGGGGTCTTCCTCTCCTGTGCTGTCCTTCCACTCTGTCAAACATGATGTCCCTCTCCAAGGACCAGTCCCTCCTTGCAACATGCCCAAAGTATGTCAGACAAAGCTTCAGAATCCTTGACTCCAGGGAACATACTGGCTTCACCCTCTGCAGGACAAACCTGTTTGTTCTCCTGGCAGTCCATGGTATATTCAACACTCTTCTCCAGCACCATATCTCAAGGGCATCAATTCTCTTCCTATCATCCCTATTCACTGTCCAACTCTCTGATGCATAGCATGTAATTTCAGAGACTATAGCCTGGATCAGGCGCACCTAAGTCTCCAGCCTGATGTTATTGCACTTCAGTACTCTTGAGAGGTCCATCACAGCTGACTTTCCCAATGCAATTGGCTGTTGTTACCAAGAGTGTTGACTGTGGAGCCAAATAATCTAAAACTGTTAACTATTTCAATCTCTTCACCATCCATACTCATGCTACCAATTGGCCCAGTGGTGAGAATCTTTGTTTTCTTGATATTGAGCTTCAATCCATATTGAATACTGCAGTCCTTGACCTTCTGCAACAAGCGCTTCATGTCTTCCTCAGTTTCAGTGATCATGATGGATAGAGAATAGATTAATGTTAACAATCACAGCTTGCTCAGCTCCACAATCAGTGCTCTTGGTACCAGCAATCTGGAAATCAAAAGATGAGTTGCGTTAGGTAAATCTACTGTCAGGGACCTTTCCAGAGTACTGAGAAGCAACAATGTCAGTCTACAGACTACAGTGCACCTGATCTAGGTCATGGTTTTTGCAATTACTTGCTCCTTATCAGAAAACTGAACAATGAATAAGGATGACAGAAGAAGCATTGATACCTTTGAATTGTAGTGCTGGAGAAGAGTCTTGAACATACCATGGACAGTCAAGAAAAAAATAAGATCTGTCTTTGAGGGGGTTAAACCAAGTTTCTCCTTGCAGGCTAGGATTTTGAAGCTTCATCTTACATACTTTTGGTATGTGGCCAGGAGAGACCTATCCTTGAAGAAGGACATCATGCTTAGAAGGATGAAGGGACAGCGCAAGAGAGGAAGACCCCGGAGGAGATGGATTAATACCATAACTAGGGAAATGGGGGTAGGTGTGTCAGAATTAGTGAGACTAACTTAGGACAGGGCAGGCTTCAGAGCTGTTTGTACATAAGGTCTCTATGAATCACAGGTGACTTGATGACACATAACAACAACAAAGGATAACCAGTAACTAGCTCAAGGGGGGAAAATTGGGGAGCCAAGGGGAAAGGGTGGGTATGGGCAAAACCACACAGTGTTGCACAATTTGGTGAGGAGTGGGGAGAAGGAAATGGGAAGGATCCAGATGAAAAGATAGAATAATGATGAGCAATGTCCAATGGTGATAAATTTTGTAAAACATAATGCATGAGCCTGACTGTATGAAACACAGTATGAACAAAGAATAGTGTGAAAATATATATATATAAACTTTGTAAGCACACCAGTAAATATATTAATAAATGACTAAATAAATGAATGCCATACTTGCCTTTAAGCAGCTCCCAATCTAGAGAAGGAAGCAACAAGTAACTAAGTAAGCGATAAAAATACAAGAAACTCATGAAGAAATTGTTGTTATAGAGTACCATCAAGTCAGAACCAACCCATAGCTGACCCTCTAGCAGATTTTCAGAGGCAGTTAATTGCCCCAGAGGAGGTGGTCCATCATTCCCTAGCAAGAGCAGCTGGTGGGTGTGAACTGTGTACCTTGTAGTGCAGTTTCTTACCACTAGGCTACCAGAGCTCCCTCAAGGACTAACAAGTGGCAAATATATAGTGAAATGTCCTAGAAGGGATAATACTAGTGCTAAGACCTGAAGACTGAGTGAGATTTAATGAAATAAACTAGGGAAGGATTGGCAGGTGGATTGGTAGTGTGGTAATTACACAAATATTTTAATCTCTCAGAAAGGAAATGCTTGCAGATAAAACAAAAAAAAGTATTTCTTTATTTGTTTTTCACTCTTATAATTTATTTTTAAGGATCATCACAACTATATATAGTACTTGTCCAGCCACAATATATCCTGAAATAATTATTCTTTGCTCATTATATGCTTGTTATTAAAATATCTGCCAGAAAGAAGAGGGTCTAATGAAATTACATGATGCTAGAAAGACACAAAACCAAAATGACTGAAGAAGAATCAATGCATTTTAATTGTGCTGTTGACAGAATATTAAATATCTCTTTGATTATCAAAAGAACACACAAGCATGATTTAGAGGAAGTACAAACAGGGCAGGGTGCTCCCTTGAGACAAGGATGGTGAAACTCCCTCTTACATTCTTTGGGCATTTTATCAGGAGGTACCAGTTTGTGGAAAAGGACATCACACTGAGAAAGGTGAAGGGTCAGAGAAAAATAGAAAGACCCACAACAAAATGTATTGACAGTGACTGTACTCAAATGGGCTTAGCATGTGGGAGATTGTGAGGATGGAGCAAGATAGAGCCAGGTGCTGCTCTATCGTTTGCACAGTGGCTGAGTCATAATTGACTTGAGAGCTTATAACAGTAAGTGAAGCTGTCATGTTTAAACCAGGTCTGAGCGTTCAATGTGAAATTCTCATTTTCCCCCCTCCCATACCAAATTAGTCTCCTTTTATGGTGCAGACTTGATGACACTTAGTGAAACAATGAAAGGCTAGTGTAAGTCATACTTAAGCTGAACATTCATAATTCAAGAGCTTACTGTGTACAACATTAAATTGATGACAACTTGAGAGGATAGACAGAAAAATTAGGGAAAATGATATGTTAATTAAGAAAGAACAGTTTAGAGAAGGGTGAAAATTATTATACAATTTTTAGAATGTAATCAATGTTGCAGGGTTGCACATGTAGAAATTGTTCAAACTCAGAAACTCAATCTTACTGCCATCTAGTTGGTTCCTAATAATAGCAACTCTCCCTCCAGTTTCTGATGCTGTGACTCGCGAGAGCTGTAAATCTCACTGACCACCATGCGACTCTGGAGCCAGTGATGGATTAGAACCGCCAGAGTCACCCAGCCTTCTGTGTAATAGCACACTATGCAATGCACTAACTGCACTATGCCACCGGAGCTTCTAATAGATACAGATTTTTTTAAATTACTGTATATTATTTTGGATGTGTTCTTAACAACCATGAAAACAAAATGAGTTTTTGGAAACAGGCAATAGGCTTAGTCAAATATTTCCTAGAAACAGAATCATCACAGGGCACAACAAATAACAACTGAAAAATGTATTCTTCTCAATACTTAATCAGGGTAGTTCAAATTATCACAACAGTTAGTTAACACCTTATATCTGCTGTAGTGTTGTAGTTATGTGTTGTCAAGTTGGAACTGAGATCTAGATGGTTCTCCAGTAGACTGTCAGAGGCTGTAAACCATCCAAGAGGAGATGGTCCCTCCTAACACAAAGCAAAAAGTAGATTCAAATTGCCTGCCTTTGGGTTGGCAGCACAACCCTTCATCCTCCAGATCACAAGAGTTCCGTTGCATACAGTGTTTTTGTTGTTATGTTCCATTGGCACTATGAACAATAGCTCTTAACCTTGCCCCCACTCTGAGGCGACCTCATCATCTCCGACACACCACTACATTTTACACACATTGATACAGTCACTGAGTTACTCTCTCTCATCAAGTGTCTATTTTCCTCTTTTATGTTGATCATCCATCTTTCCAAGCATGTCTTTCTCCAAGGAGTGCCCTCTCCCAATAACATGCCTAAAGTACATGGGAGAGAGTTTCACTTTCTCCAGAACAGGCAGCAAATAGGGTATTCATTACTCTTCTACAGCACCACAACTCAAAAGAATTGACTTTTTTTTCTATAATCCTTAGTAATTCCCCTGCTCTCAACTGCCTAACAAGCAATTGTGAATACCAAGGCTAGTATAAGATATCCCTTACTCTTTAGACTGACATTAATGCACTTTAGCACTCTGGAAAGGTCCTTGACAGCATATTTTCCCAATGTAATTTTCTTTCTTTTAAAAAAATATTCCTGACTGCTACTGCAAAGGGTGTTGATAATGGATCCAAGTAAGATAAAATCATTAACAACTTCAGCCCTACCTCCATCTATAATAATGTTAATTGGCCAGGTGGTGAGATTTTTTTTAATGTTGAAGTGCAATCCATTTTGAAAGCTTAGTCCTTGATCTTCTGCAGCCAGAACTACAAGTCTTCTTCATTTTCAAGTGAGCAAAGTTGTGTCATCTGCTTTTGATTTTGACTTCCTCAGATCCTGATGCCACACTCCTCTTCGTAAAGTCCACCTTCTTGAATGATCTGTACAGCATATGGAGAAAGGATATAATCCTGATATACTTTCTTCTTTTGTTTTTCTTTTTAATTTTAAATTACTAATTTTCGTTTTAAATTTTAGATTTTTTTATAAAGTTTGAACACATTGTTTTTCATACTGTATCTTTCCTATTTCTTTCACTGCCCCACCCCACCCATCAAATTGTGTGATTCAGAGAGTAATACCCCTGCTCACCCAACCTCACTCATCTGCTTCCACTCTCTTCTCCCTTGGATCCTCATACCCATTCTACAATAATGGTCTTGTACAGTATTTGTCCTTATAGGATTGAGTTAGTTCACTTAGAATAATGCTGAACAGCCCCTCCCAAGTTAGGTAGTAATTTACAAAATCATTGCTCTTGCATGCTCCATAGTATTCCAACATATGAATGTACCATAACTTCTCAATCCATACCATTGTGATTGGACATTTGGGCTGTTTCCATGTTCTTGTGATGGTGAATAATGCTTCTATGAACATTGGTGTAAAAATCTCAGTTTGTGCCTCAGTTCTCATATTCTCAGGGTTTATTCCAAGTAGTGGTATAGCTGGGTCATATGGAATTTCTATGTTCAGCTTTTTGAGGAAGCACCAAACTGCCTTGCAGAATAGTTGCACCATTTTACAATCCCATCAACAATGTATAGAAGTTCCTATCTCACCACATCCTTTCCAACATCTATTATTTGCTGCCCTGTTAAACTTGGCCACTGTTACTGGAGTGAGATGGTACCTCATGGTGGTTTTGATTTGCGTCTCTCTTATTGCCAGAGATTTGAAGCATTTCTTCATGTGTCTGTTTGCCATTTGAATATCTTCCTCTGTGAAAATTCTTTCCATGTCGACTCAAGATAGATCAGAGACCTGGGAGTAAAGCCTAAAACCATAACATTCGTAAGAGACAAACTGGGATCAAGCTTATAAGCGCTAGTTCAAGGTATAAAGAGACTGCCAAATGCAAGCAAAAATGCACAATCTAAAGAGGATAAAATTTTTGCATGGGACCTTCTAAAGATTAACTGTCTGTGCACATCAAAAACTTTTTCCAACAGGGTGAAAAGAAAACCTACAGATTGTGAACAAACATTTGGTAATACCATCTCAGATAAGAGTCTCGTAACAAAAACCAAAAGTTTATAGAATACTCCTTGGCCTCCACAAGAAAAAGACTGATAACTCAATTAAAAAATGAAAATACTGAATTTTAACATGATATAAAGCAAGAGTTTTAAAATTCTACCCAGCCCACTAAATTTGGTTTGGTCCATAATAGTGTGTGTGTGTGTGTGTGTGTGTGTGTGTGTGTGTGTGTATGGTATTGAGGTAGTCATTTGAGCATAACAGAGGGATGCTGTATGGTTTAAAATAAAATTTCAAAAGTATATAACAGGGTTGTATCTTTTCTCCATACATGTTCAGTTTGTACACCAAACGAACAATCTGATAAATTTGATTACATGATGAAAAATATGGCATCAATAGCATGCATTCTGCTGATAACACACCCTTACTTTCAGAAAAGCAAAAAATCTGAAGCACTTGCTGCATGAAAATGAAAGACTACAGCTTTCAATATTGATAGCATTGATCAAAAAAACAGAAATTCTCACCATTGGATGAGTAAGTAACATCATGGTAAAGAAAGAGATCTAAGTTGTCAAAGATTTTATTTTATTTGGCTACACAAGTACCACACATGTAAGCAGCAGTCAAGTCAATGAATCATAAAACATATTGCATTGATAAAATCTGTTGTCAAGGACCTCTTTAAAGTGTTAAGGATGTTAGGCTAAGCTGCACCTGATCCAAGAAATGGGATTTTTCAATTGCTTTACATGCATGCGAAAGTAGGACAATGTATGAAGACTGAAGAAGAATAAATGTCTTTTAATGGTAATGCTTGCAAAGTTGTTGTTGTTGTTGTTGTTGTTGTTATGTGCCATCCAGTTGCCTGTGAATCATAGAGACACTATATACAACAGCTCTGAACCCTTACTTATCTTAAGCCAACCTCGTTGTCTCCAACACATCTACCACTCTGTTACTGAGTTATTCTATCTCATTCAGGGTCTTGCTCTCTTACTCTGCCTGTGTACCTTCTAAGCATGATGTATATATCCTACGACTGGTACCTTCTAGCAACATGCCCAAAGTATGTGATGGAGCTTTAAAATCTTTGTGTCCAAGTAGTAGTCTGGTTTCACCCTCTCTAGGACAGATCTATCTGTTTGCTTGGTGATCCATGGTATGTTCTGGATAACACTCTTATCCAGCACCTCAACACAAAGGCATTGATTCCTCTTCTGTCATTCTTAGTCATTGTCCAACTCTCTGATGCATAGCAAGTAACTGCAAAGACAATGGCTTGGATAAGATGCACCATAGTTTCTATACTGATATTGTTGCTCCTCAGTATTATGGAGAAGTCCTTGACAGAAGATTTTCCCAAGGCAATTCATCTTTTCATTTCCTGACTGCTGGTGCCAAAACTGTTGATTGTGGAACCAAGCAAGCAGAAATTATTAACAATCTCAATCTCTTCTCCATCTATCATGATGTTGCCAATTGGCCCAGGGGTGAGAATCTTTGTTTTCCTGATGTTGAGCTTCAATCCATATTGAAGGCTATACTCCTTGATTTTCTGCCACAAATGTTTCAGATCTTCCTCGGTACTGGCAAGCAAGGTTGTGTCATCTGCATAATACAGGCTGATGATGAGTTTTCCTCCAATCACAATGCCACTTTCCTCCTCCTAAGTCCAGCCTCCTGAATCATCTAGTCCACATATAGGTTGAAAAGGTATGGAGACAGGACACATCCCTGATGTACATCTTTCCTGATTTTCAATCAACAATACAAAATTTTCCTTGTTCTGTTCTGATGACTGTTTTCCGGTCTAGGTTTCACACGAACCAAATCAAGTGTTCTGGGATTCCAATATTTCTCAAAGTTAGCCAAAATTTGCCTTTTTATAGTCAATGAAGCACAGACATTCCCCTTATACTCTCTGCTTTCAGCTAAAATCCATCTAATACTGACTATTATTCCCCTTGTCCCATGGCCTCTTCTAAACCCAGCTTGCACATCTGGCAGTTCTCTGTTGATGTGTCAGTCATTTTTGGTTGGGAAAAGTGTTGAATATAACCCAGACTTTCAAAACGAAAAGGAGAAAAAAACACAACACAACAAAACAAACTTACAAATTTATCCTGGCAAAAGTGCAATCAAAACTTCCCTTAGAGACTAGCATGGTGAGACTTTGTCTCACACACTGGTTATGCTGTCAGTGGGTGTTCCTGGGTAAAAAAAAAGATAGCATGTTCAGATAGGTAGAAGATCAGAGAAAGAGAGGAAATATTTCAATGATGTGAACTAGGACAGTGACTGCAACCATGGTTTTAGAGAATGGTAGAGATGATTAGGATGGCCCAGGATAGGCCAAAATTTAGATCTGTTGTACATAAAGTTGCTATGAGTCAAAGTTGATTCAAGGCACCTACGAGTAACAATATATGAGAGCACATTGCCAGACATTTTCTCCCACATTGCTTCTGTGAGACTTTAACATCCAACCTTTCCTTAAGCAACGAAATACTCAATCATTTGCAGCACCAGGATTCCATTCATTAGACATGTTTTAAATATATTCTATTTTTCCTAAAAGAAATGTAAAAATCACTCTTTGCACCAAGTAGCTACCCCAGGGAGAGGTTGTAGTGTGTCTGCTTACACAAATACTTTTCAAAGAGTGAAGAATTATATAAAGAGACACAAGTTAGTATCTGTTATTGTTAACTTATAATTTTATAATTGGAAGACCCATATGTGCAGAAAAAACAGAGAAGTTGCCACAAGGTAGAAACTTTAAATAGAGAAAAGTGAGCAGCAAGAAAATGTAAGCTTTTCGTTGATCCCGCGAAACAGAAAAGAGGAGAAAAAAAATCAATGAGGAAAAAAGAAAAATCTGTGTAAGTGGCAACAGAGACATGTGGAAGTCTTGAAGGGTGACCAGCTGTTGCATCTCTGAGATTTGTCAAGAAGACTTGTGGGAGAGAATCAATTGACAGGAAGCTGTCATGAGGGCTGGGAAAGGAATCAGGGAAGTGACATCTTCAGCGGTGGGATGGAGAGGAGTCAACCATTCTGGGAAAGAGCCCCAGGCAGATGCAGGGCTTGAAGCGGGCTCTAGTCTGCTGCACAGGCTGGCTGCTCACAACAAGAAGGAATTGGCAGCAGGATCAAGCACTTGGCACAATCCAGGCAGTTCTTTTTCCAACTCTGCTACACCCCCATATTGCCCTCGTGGTAAGTGGTTTAAAGTGGGATATTCTCTTTCTGTAGTTTTGATTTTATTTTCCTTTTTGCCCCATCTTTATTTTACTATTATAAGTTGCAGAGAAAGCATCAGAGGTGTGCAAAGCCTTTTAACAATAATCAGGAAACTTGTGCAAAAGTTTCATCCACCCTTTTCATTACCATCTTTCACCATTTGAATGTCAAGGCAGATGCAGGTAGTCAGCAACCAAGTTCTAACCCGAATCCTTATATATTACAGATGGTGAATACATACAGCTGTTCACCAAAAAGTTGAAGATTGAGTCCAGCCAAAGATCCCTTGGAACAAAACCTCGATTGTTTACTTTAGATAAAGCTACTCTTTAAAACCTTGTAGAGGACTGCTCTACTCCAATGCACACCAAGGTGCCATGAGTCAAAATTTCCCGACTCTCCCTAAAATGCCTGCTGTACATGAATTCAAGAGGGATAGAATGTGATGTTCCAAAAGATGTTCCTTTGGAACATCACATATTCATTTGGCTAATGATACTAAGCAAATGGACTTTTCTTTCAGGCTAAAGTTTATTGCTAACCCAATGGTATTTTGACAGTCATAAAAATAGCGTCTTAAATTGCCCTGAATGAGCGAATATATCCTAAACATGAATACTGCTTTACCTCTAAAAACAAAAACAAACCAACAAAAACAAGCTTTTTGAACATTCCTTGAGAAGAAATGCACACACATTTTTTTTAATGTTACTTGAGAAGGGAAAAAAAAGTAATCTACTATATCCTGTGAGTTGTGGTGTATCAAATTTAAATGACAGCATTGCATAGCATATTCTACTTTCATAACTGTATTTAAATGATCCATAAGTTTTAAGATGGGCATGTGTCTTCAAACATGGGCTCAAACACAACTGAGAGGATAAAATAGAACTAGATGTTTAGGGTGTCATTCTGTTATATGCAGAGTTTCACATTTGGTAGTATCTAACAACAATAAGCCTAGGATAGAGAGAAGGAGGAGTAAAAAACAGTTTGGAGAGATAAATATTCAGTTGCTTAGTCTGTTTTTCTCATATGCGTTTTGAAAAAAGAGTGTGCTTGAATTGGAAAAACTACTGGCAACAAAAAGGGTATGTCTCTGTGAATGTAATTAAGTGATGTTTATCCATTCTCAAAGGACAGTGTCAGGAACCAATTTAAATTTTAAATACCATGGGTTTTTAGTGGTGGCCATTGTAATGGAGGTGCAGCTAACATTTAGGAAGCCTTGTTCTATGACACTTTTCCTATACTTTTAGTATATGCTTCCGTTGTTAACATTGCGTTTCCTGAGGTTTGTGAAGTCAATTAATCTATCTGCTATGAAAAATCTAGAAGCCAAAACCAGAAATCAGATTTGATGTTTCAATTATATACATCTTCATCTCATTCCCTTTTATTTCCATTGAGTCAGAACTATCTTGACTGTCTAGCAGATTTGTGGAGGCTGTAAATTATATGGGAGGAGATTGCCCATCTATCTCCCTCCGAGTAGCTTGAGGATTCATGCTGCCAGAGAAGCACTGTCCTTGGTTAAGGACTGCAATTCCCTACACAGTACATAACCAGTGTTATTTTTCTGTGCACCATGCTTCATCTGTGAAAGGAACTTTCATCAGTTTTCTATAATTCTGGAAGTGTTTTACATCAGGATTTTTCTCTAATTTTCAAACCTTATCAAATTTTTCCATTGACAGCTTCTACATTTGGATACAGATGAAATGTTACACTTTTGGTCATTCTAATTAACATTTTCTAAAAGGTGGGAGACTCTTCTGTAGTTAATTATATTCATTCTCCGTGGTGTACCTCACAAACTTTTTTAAATATCATTGAGTGTTTGGATATTTAGAGATACTTGTCCACTAAGTTTGTTCCTGCATAAAAGTCAGCATATTCATAATCCACACTACTCTTTGAATTTTATTTTATGCTCTTCTGACAGAATAAAAATGAACAGGTATCTTTACAAATCAATATCAATAATTTGAAGTTCTCATTAAAGGAAAGCAACAAAACATTATTATATCATTTAAAACAGGTACTAGATCTTAACATACATATAAAATACACACACAAAATTTTCTTAATATCTTTCATCTGTTACATTTCAAGATCAACAGATTGGATGACTAAAATGGTGCAACAATGATGCTTTGTTCTACTAGGTTATATCAGGGCCATAAATTTTGAACTTCAGCTTCTTAAGAGAAATTCAGCGGATATTTGAACTGTTTGGCCACCTGCTCATGTAAAAATGGAGATTCTTATACACACTGCTTGTTGGTAATCCTGCCTAGCCCCTATAGGTCAAATTTCTAAATCTTTTGTACCTTCTCAGATTAATTCCCAGTGCTCATGAAACTGTTTGACTCGGTGTTGCTTTTGATATTTTAGACAAAACCTGTCAAGAACATGTCCTAAATGCTAAATAGCAATGATGCTAGCTTAAATTTAAAGTGCACCTGATTGAAGCGATAAACTACTCAATCACTTGCTTGTTGGAAAAAGAATAAGGATGACAGAAGAAAAGTATTCAAAATGCAGCAGAGACTTCCACGTGACCTTAATATTTACATCTGGAATGTTACCTCAGCATGCAATTCTAAGTCTCAGCCAGAATACTTCAACACCCACCCAGGATCATATCCTGCCACATCAATGCAGGCTTCAGCTGCATCTGGTAACACTGTATTCTTATGCCTAATTTGCTATTAGAGGTACAACACTAATTTGTTAATATGTTGGATTGTGAAAATTCATTGTTCTGTTTAGTACTGCACTTGTCTGTGTGTTTTCTGTACCGAGGAACTTGTGCATTACTGTGATTCTGAATACTATATCACCATTGTGTCAGATGCCAAATGGGTCACCAATTATGGTAGATAAGTTTTAGGACTTTTCAACATGTATGCAGAGCAGATTATCCGAGAGGCTGGGCTCTATGAGGAGAATTGTGGCATCAGGATTGGTGGAAGATCTATCAACAATCTCCGTTATGCAGATGACACAACCTTGCTTGCTGAAACTGAGGAGGACCTCATGCACTTGCTGCGAAGGGTCAAGGACTGCAGCCTTCAGTATGGACTGAGGCTCAACGTCAAGAAGACAAAGATTCTCACCACTGGGCCAATTGGCAGCGTCAGGATGGATGACAAAGAGATTGAGAGTGTTCACAGCTTCAGTTTGCTCGGCTCTACAGTCAACACT
This sequence comes from Elephantulus edwardii, assembly GCF_000299155.1. Lineage (NCBI taxonomy): Eukaryota > Metazoa > Chordata > Mammalia > Macroscelidea > Macroscelididae > Elephantulus > Elephantulus edwardii. Next base: position 33,041,634 of record NW_006399755.1, on the reverse strand, counting down.
CTTGGTACCAGCAGTCAGGAAATCAAAAAGTGTATCGCGATGGGAAAGTCTGCTGTTAGGGACCTCTCAAAGGTACTCAGGAGCAACAGTGTCTCTCTGGAGACTAAGGTGCGCCTGATACAGGTCATGGTATTTGCAATCGCTTGTTATGCATCAGAGAGTTGGACAATGACTAGGGAGGACAGAAGGAGAGTGGATGCTTTTGAGCTGTGGTGCTGGAGAAGGGTACTGAATGTACCCTGGACTGCCAGGAAAACAAACAGATCCATCTTGGAGAGGATTAAACCAAGCTACTCCTTGGAGGCAAGGATTCTGGGGCTTCATCTGACATACTTTGGACATGTTGCCAGGAGGGACGGGTCCTTGGAGAGGGACATCTTGCTTGGGAGGGTGGAGGGACAGCGCAGGAGGGGAAGAACCTCTATGAGATGGATTGATTCGGTGACTGGGGTAATCGGGATGGGTGTGTCAGAGGCGGTGCGGTTGGCGCAGGATAGAGCAGGGTTTACAGCTGTTGTGCATAGTGTCGCTATGAGTCGGAAACGACTCGATGGCACATAACAACAACAAGTTTTAGGAGAGCTATAAAATTACTTTTATAACTTGTTCTGCTGTGATTAGTAGTACCTTAATTGTTTTTGCTCAAACATTCTTCTAAGTGATATAGCACTGGTCTGTTCATTTGCTGTATAGGGGTAACTCGTGTCTTCTGTGATGCTAAACACTGGGACACTGATATGTCTAATGTGATAATGGTCACCCATGATGGACAATGTTTGGTGGAGTTACTCTATTAAAACAAGCTTGGAAGCAAGAGTGGCATTCACTTCCATAATAGCTTGCCTCCAGAAACTCTATGAAGTTGGAGAAATGATGTAAGTTATACAAGTGTTCAGGTCTTTCTTTCATAGAGTCGCTATCAGTTGTCTATGACTTGACCACACTTAACAACAACAAACACATGATTAGTAGCAGATCAGTTATAAGAATTTTTGAGTCAATGCTGTTCCAATTTCTTAATATACAGATAAGCCCATGATTTTTAATATCAACAGCTCGTCCGTGGTTCAATTCCCCAACTCCTCTAAATACCCTTGGGTGGTTCCTTGGAAGGTTCTGCAGAGACTTATGCCTGTCAGGGGAATGATTCATATGGCCGTAGGTATGAAGGCCTATTTTGCCAGGCTAGATACAGTTAGATATGCAATCTACAGTATGTGATTTCTCAGTGCAGACCACTCAGGTTCCATCAGTTTGGGATAAGTCAACAAGTCATACTGCCACTCCTGTGTTGATGTCTTCACACACCCTCACAATGTAGAAAGCACTTTCTTCTTTTGATCTCAGAGCTGTTGATGACTTGCAAGACCATGTGTCCACAGTTAAGGTAGATGGAGACCATGTTCCCAGCAGGGCTAGCACAGTGTATATAAAAGCCAATTTTTAGAGTAATTTACTAACACCACAAACCACCACCTAGCTTCTCTAGCCATTATCTCTCATTATCTGAAGGATCAATTTTCCCTTACCATCATTTATGTTTTAGAAGTATGTAAGCCAGCTGCTTCACTCATTGTGTCTTAATTGTCCTATTTAAGATCATCAATTTCTGATTTGCCCAGTCTTATCAAACCTGTACTTTAAGGACACAAGCAAGTCTTTTTCTAAGAATTGTCTATTATAGTTGAAACTTTGAGCATCCACATATATAAGCAAAGGCACAATTCACAGTAGACTATTAGTTAAGAGTAAGCAATACTAACTCACAGCATAAAACAACTTCTCTTCATCTAGTAGGATTACGGTATGCATTCACAGCCATGCTTGGCTAGGTCCAAATGCGTATCAGTCACAAACTCAGGAGTCCACACTTCCTGTATTTCAGACTGGTCTGTCCCTTCACTCAACCTTAGTCCCACATGGGCTAAGTCAGCACAACAGGGATTCTCAGACTACTTGATCCACAAAACAGCAACTCTTATTCACTTACCCAGTTAGCAAGTAGACACAGGTGGCAATAATGTGTGAAACATATTCCTCAGCTTCCTTAGCATCAAGTCCTAGAAAGGTGGTTCTAATAAGCATCAGCTTTACCTTGCCCCAGTTAATTTGCAAAGTCTTTTTCTACTTGTCTTCTTTCAACAGTAACTCACTTCAGAGTACTGAGTGAAGCTTAATTTTTCTTAGGCTAAGCTCCACACTCTGTATTAAGTTCTACTACTTACTACAAGCACTAGTTTTAGTAGGTTCCCATATTAAAACAGACTAGGAAATAGCTTTTGAAGTTGTGCCTCACTTACTTTGGGCATGTGGCCAGGAGAGATTGGTCCTTAGAGAAGGACATCATGCTCGGAAAGGTGGATGGACAGTGCAAGAAAGGAAGACCCCAGATGAGATGGATTGATACAGTGACTGGGACAATGGGGATTGGTGTGTCAGAATTAGTGAGACTAGCTCAGGACAGGGAAGGGTTCAGAGCTGCTGTACATAGGGTCACTATACATAGCAGGCAACTCAACAGCATATAACAACAATAACATATTATTACGGGATTGAAAGCAGGAGTGGCATCCACTTCCTAAACAACATGCTTCCGGAAACTCTATGAACTTTGATAAATGTCGACAGTTGTAGAGGGGCTTCAGGTCTTTTGTTCATAAGGTCACTATGAGTTATGCTCCACTTGAAAGCAATCAGCAACAACAGGAAGCAGAACTGGACATCCACTTCTTAAATCATAGGCATTTGAAAACCCTATGAATAGTAGAAGAACATAAATAGTATTAGAGGTAAAGCCCAGATTAGAAGTAAAGCAAAATGAGGGGAAAGAGTGGAAAACATCATTTCATAATTGAAACATGAAATGTATGAAGCATGAATATCAGAAAACTAGAAGTTGTAAAAATGAAATGGAATGCATGAATATCAGGATTCTGGACATTTGTACGATGAGATGGACTACCTCTGGCCACTTTGAATCATACAATCACGATATACTATATGGGGAATGGAAAATAGAAGAATGGTGTTTCATTCATAGTTTCAAATTCTATCCTTAAGTACAATTTTCTGAGTGATAGGATATTATCAATATGCATACAAGGAAGACCTATTAATATGAGTATTATTAAAATATACACTCCTACAGCTTGGAACAAGACTCATTAACAACCTGTGTTATACAGATGACACAATCTTGTTTGCTGTAACATAGGAGGACTTGAAGAATGTCAAGGACTTAAGTCTTCAGTATGGATTGAACCCAACATCAAGAAGATAAAGATTCTCTTTACTGGAGGAATTGTCAGCAACATGATAGATGGAGAAGAGATTGAGACTGTTAAAAATTTCAGCTCCCTTGGTTCAAGAATCCATACTCTTGGCACGAGTAGTCAGGAAATCAAAAGACAAATGGCTAGTACAGTCACTATGGAAGGCAGGCTGACACTTTCTCAAAAAGCTGGAAATAGAAATACCAATTGACTAAGTAATTCCTCTACTGGGAATATACCCTAAAGAAACCAGAGCTATGACTCAACCTAATATATGCAAACCTATGTTTATTGCTGCATTATACACAATAGCAAAAAGATGGAAGCAACCCAACTGCCCATAAACAAATGAATGGAGAGAAAAAAAACCTATGATACATTCACACAAAGGTAAACCACACAGCACTGAAAAACAATGAACTCATAAAACATTACACAACATTGGGGAATCCTGGAGGCCATGTTGTTGTTGTTGTTGTTGTTAGGTGCCATCGAGTCAAGTACAACTCATAGCAACCCTATGAACAAAAGATCTGAAACCAATCCTGTCCTGAACCATCCTCACATTTCCTGACACACAAGAGCCCATTTCAGCGGATAACTTCTCAATCCACCTTGACCCTCCACCCTTTCCAACATTATGTTCTTCTCCAAGGAATAGTACCTACTAGCAACATGTCTAAAGTATGTGAGAAGAAGCTACATCATTCTTACCTTCAAAGAGCATTCTGGCTGCATCCTCTCCAAAACATATCTATTCATTTTCTTGGCCATCCATGCAATGTTCAGTGCTTTTCTCCAACACCACAGCTCAAAAGTATCATTTCTTTTTCTGCCATCCTTATGGTCCCGGTTTTGGATACATAGTTAGTAATTAGAAAGACTATGGCTTGAATCAGATGCACCTTAGTCCTCAAATTGACATCACTACTCCTCAATAATTGGGAAAAGGCCCTAACTGCAGACTTTCCTAGTGCAATGTATCTCCTTATTTCCTGACTGCTGGTACCAAGGGTGTTAACTGTGGATCTAAACAAGATAAAGCCGTTGACAGTTTCAATATCCTCTCCATCCATCATGATGCTACCTATTGGCCCAGTGGTAAGAATCTTTTTTTCTTGATTTTGAGACACATTCAATGCTGAAAGCTGCATTCCTTGATCTTATGCAACAAGTGCTTCAAATCCTCCTCACTTTCAGCAAGTAAAGTTGTGTTATCTACATAACATAGGTTCTTGATGAGTCTCCCTCTAATCGTGATTCCACACTCCTCCTCAGAGTGCCCAGCCTTTGGGATAATTTACTCAATATATATATTGAACAGGTGTGGAGACAGAATACATCCTTGATGCACTTCCTTCCCAATTCCAAACATGTACTTCTCTGCTCCATTCACACAAGTTTTCTGGTCCAGGTATAGGTTCCTCATGAGCACAATCAAATGCTCAAGGATTCTTCTCAAAGTCAGCCACGATCCACACCATCAAAAGCCTTTGCATAGCTGTTGTTGTTGTTGTTACATGCCGTTGAGTCATTTGCGACTCATAGCAACCATATGTTCAACAGCCCTAAACCCTGTTCTATCCTGTGCCAATTGCACTGCTTCTGACACACCCATCCCAATTACACCAGTCACCGAATCAATCCATCTCATAGAGGGTCGTCCCCTCTTGTGCGGTCCCTCCACCCTCCCAAGCAAGATGTCCCTCTCCAAGGACCTGTCCCTCCTTGCAACATGCCCAAAGTATGTCAGACAAAGCCCAAGAATCCTTGCTTCCAAGGAGTAGCCTGGTTTAACCCTCTCCAGGATGAATCTGTTTGTTTTC
>NW_006399755.1:32970926-33035874 GCF_000299155.1 Elephantulus edwardii | reverse complement strand
TGGGATTCCCATTCTTCTCAGTGTCAGCCACAGTTTGTTATGATCCACACAGTCAAATGCCTTTGCATACTCAATGAAACATTGATAGCCATTCTTCTGGTATTCCCTGCTTTCAGCTAAGATCCATCTAACTACATCAGCTACAATATCCCTAGTACCACGACCCCTTCAAACCCCAGCCCGGACTTCTGCCAGTTCTTTCTGGTATTCCTTACTTTCAGTCAGGATCCACCTGACATCAACAATGATATTCTTGGTACCACATCCTCTTCTAAATCCTGCTTGAGTTTCTGGCAATTCTCTATCTATGTACTGTTCCAGCCATTTTTGAGTGATCTTCAGGGAAATTATTGGTCATTTTTACCCAATTTTGCAGTTTGAAATTGACTGAATAGGCAATCAGGATGAACTAATGATAAGTGTTGACTAGAATGCAATGAAGAAGGAACAGTAGTTGGAAAATACAGGCTTGGTGATAGAAATTAGGCTGGAAATGAAAGGATTTAATTTTGTATTTACAATGATTTATTCGTGGGGAATACTTTTTCTAAAAGACACAAAAGAAAACTTTACACGTGGATTTTACCCACTGGGCTGCATAGGAATCAGACTGACTACATTTGTGAAAGAAACTCTTGAAGAAGCTCAATATCAGCAGTCAAAACTAGGCCAGGAACAGACTGAGGGTCGGATTATCAATTACTTATGTGCAAGTTCAGTTTGAGGCCAAAGAAAACTAAACTAAGTTCCCGGGAACCAAGATATGATCTTGAATAAATTTCATCAGAATTTCATGGTCATCTTAAGAATAGGTTTGAAGAATTGAACACCTATGGCAAATGGTCAGATGGGTTGTGGTATGATATAAAGGATATCCATGAAGAAAGCAAAAGGCCATTAAAACCAAATAGTTGTCAGATGACACTCTAAAGATTGCACTGGAATGTCGGGAAGTCAAATCTAAAGGAAAGCATGTTGAAATAAAAGAGCTGAACAGAATGTTTCTGAGGGAAGCTCGGGAGGACAAATCAAAACATTATCATGGAATTTTCAGAGAGCTGAAATTAGAGAATAAAAAAGAAAGAACTTGCTCTGCATTTCTCAAGCTGAAAGAACTGAAAAACAAATTTAAGCCTCATGTCTCAACATTGAAAGATGCAATGGGTAATGCACTAAATGATCCAGAAAGCATCAAAATAAGGTGAAGAGAATGCACAGAGTCACTGGTCCAGAAAAAAATGATTGACACTGAAAAATTTCAAGAAGTTTCATATGAACAGAAACCAACAGTAATGAGAGAGGAAGTGGTAGCTGCATTGAAGGCACTGGCAAAAAAATAAGGGCCTAGGAATCAGTGGTATATCAATTGACATGTTTTAATTAACAGATGCAGCCCTGGGTGCACTCACCAGTCTATGCCAGGAAACATGGAGGATGATTGTCTGGCCAATGGATTGAAAGAGATCTATACTTGTTTCCCATTCCCAAGAAGGGTGATCCAACTGAATGTGGAAATTATAGAACAATATCATTGATAGCCAAAACAACTGGAATAACACATCAGTAGAGAACTGCCTGAAGTGCAGGCTGGGTTTAGAAGACACCGTGGTACTAGGGATATTATAACTACTGTAAGATGGATCTTGGCTGAAAGGAGAGAATACCAGAGGAATGTCTATCTGTGTTTCATTGACTGTGTAAAGGCATTTAAATGTGTAGATAACAACAAACTGTGGCTGACTCTGAAAAGAATGAGAATCCCAGAACACTTGATTATACTTATGCAAAATCTATGCTTGGACCAGGAGGCAGTTATCAGAACAAAAAAAGGAAATACTGCAAGGTTCAAAATTTGGAAGGGTGTGCTCCAAAATGTTTCCTATTCTCCATATCTTTTCAATCTGTATGTGGGACAGATTATCTGGGAGGCTGGGATCTATGAAGAGAAATGTAGCATCAGCATTGGAGGTAGACACAACAACAATCTGCTTTGCACAGATGACACAAATAACCTTGCTTGCTGAAACTGAGGAGGACCTGACATGCTTGCTGCAGAAGGTCAAGGACTGTAGCCTTCAATATGAATTGAAGCTCAACATCAAGAAAAAAAAGATTCTCATCAATGGGCCAATTTGTAGTATCATGATAGTTGATATAGATTGATATTGTCAACAGCTTCAATTTGATTGACTCTACAATCAACACTCTTGGTACTAGCAGCCAGGAAATTAAAGGACGAATTGAATTGGGAAAGTCTGCTATCAGAGACCTCTTCAAAGTACTGAAGAGACATGATGTCCATCTGGAGACTAGCTAAAATGCGCCTGATACAGGCCAAGGTCTTTGCAATTACTTACTATGCATCCAAAACTGGACAATGACTAGGGATGATAGAAGGAGAATTGATGCCTTTGAGCTGTACTGCTGGAGAAGAGTACTGAATATACCATGAACTTCTAGGAAAACAAACAAGTTTGCCTTGGAGAGGGTGAAGCCAGGCTGCTCCTTGGAGGAAGGATTCTGAAGCTTTGTCTGACATATTTTAGACATATTGCAAGGAGGGACCCATTCCTGAAGAGGGACATCATGCTTGGGAGGGAGGGAGAGTGCAGGAGAGCAAGACTCTCGATGAGATGGATTGATTCAGTGATTGGGGTGATTGGGGTAGATGTATCAGAGACAATTAGATTGGCACAGGGTAGAGCAGGGTTTGGGACTGTTATGCATAGGGTCACAATGAGTCGCGGGAAACTCAACAGCACACAACAACAATCATTGATATCACATGCTAGCAAAATATTGCTGAAGATGCAGTCCATTATACCAAGTGAAATATCTCAGTCACAAAATGACAAATAAACATAACACCATTTTTGGAAACTAGGACAGACATAGGGGGATTGAGGAAAGAATGGGAAAAGAGAGGACCGAGAATGAATATTGTATTAGAACAGATGAGGGGAAGAAATGTCTGAGAGGAAAAAATATGATTATGCATCATATGGCATTAAAAATCTTCTGTCAGGGGCCTCTCCAGATTGCTAAAGAGCAACAATATCAGACTAGAGACTAAGGTGTACCTGATCCAAGCCATGTTCTTTGCAATTACTTGCTAGATAATGACTGAAGATGATAGAAGAAGAATTAATGGCCATGTATTGTGGTGCTGGAGAAGAGTATTGAAAATAACATGGACTTCAAGAGACCAAACAGGTGTGTCCTAGAGAGGGTGAAACTAAGCTGCCCCTTGGAGACAAGGATTTTGAAACTCTGTCGCACATACTTTGGACAAGTTGCCTGGAGGGGGTCAGTCCTTAGAGAAAAGCATCATGCTTGGAAGGGTGGAGGGACAGGGCAGTAGTGGAAGACCCTGGATGTAACTGACTGAAGCAATAACTGGGATAGTGATGATAGGTGAGTCAAAGACAGTGAGATTGGAGCAGTGTTTAGAGCTCTTGTACCTATGGACACTATGAGTTTCAAGTGACAATAGCTAAAGCCAAACGGATGGAATTTAAATTTTTTACCAATTCTTGCAATTTGAAATTTACCAAATGTGCAGTCAAGATATGTTAATGATAACATGGTGACTGGAATTCAAAAGTTGGAAACAATAAAGGAAAAAATGGTAGTTGGAAAGTACAGGATTGGTGACAGAAATGAGACTAGGAATAGAAGTATCAAATATTCTGGGTTCAATGATTAATTCATCACAAATACCTTTTTTAAATACCACAGACTGTGACCTTATACATGTACCTCACCTGATGAACTCTGTAGGAATCAGATTGACTACATCTATGGAAGAAATCACTGAAGAAGATCAGTATCAGAAGTTTAAACCAGGCCAAAGGCAACTGTGGAACAGATTATCAATTACTCATGTGCAATTTCAAACTGAGGAAGAAAAAAATTAAAATGAGTCTATAAGATCCAAAGTATAATCATATCCTATCGGAATTTAAAAATGATTTTAAGAATAAGTTTGAAGCATTGAACAGCAATGATCAAAGACCAGGTGAGTTGTGGGATGATATCAAGGATATTATGCTTGAAGAGAACAAAATGTCTTTAAAAAAACAGAAGAATAAAACCAAAAAGGATCTAGAAAAAACTCTGACAATTGTAGTAGAAGGCTGAGAAACCAAAATAAAGGGAAAAGATGCTGAGGAACAAAAGCTGAACAGATGACTTCAAAGAGCAGCTTGAGAAGACAAAGGAAAATATTATAATGGAAGGTGCAGAGATCTGGAATTGGGGAATAAAAAGGGGAGAACTCATTTAACCCTTCTTAAGCTGAGAAAATGGAAAACAATTTAAATCTTGACTTGCAATATTGAAAGCTGGTATAGGTAATACATTGAAAAGTCCAGAAGACATCAAAAGAAGATTGAGGGAATACATAAAGTCACTGTAAAATAAATAAGTAAGTAAGTAAGTAAATAGACTGAGTCTAAAAAATTTCAAGAAGCGCCGTATGAACAAGAGCCAATGGTAATGAAGGAAGAAGGTAAACCTGCACTGAAGGTATTGGTAAATAATAAAGCCCCAGGAATTGATGATATACCAGTTGCAATGCTTTAACAAATGCAGCCCTGGATGTGCTTACCAGTACATACTAGGCAATTTAGAAGATAGTTGTTTGGCCAACTAACTGCAATAGATTCATATTTATTCCAATTTTCTTTTTTAATTATTTTACTTTTGTTTTTATTTTTTAAATATTTTATTGTTTTTCTTTATTTTAATGAAAAATTACAGAGATTTTGGATTTCCATTCATTTATTGTTGCACTTTTCTTCATTCCCACCCCTCCCCTCCAGTTCATTCATGTCTTTGAAAAGTAAAAGAAAAATTCTTTAGTCATTATACAATCCCTCCCCCCAAGTCCACTCCACTATGCAGCCTTTGTTCTGGGCTCATGCTATGACAATAATACTTAATCGTATATACCTTTTAAACAGTTCTCTCATCTGTCTCAATGCAGTATACATATTTTACCCCATTTTTCTCAGTCTCCTCCAACCCAGATATCAGTCCGTTTTACAACAGTGGCACTATACAGTATCTCTCCTTCTGTGACTGAGATATTTCACTCATCATAATGTCCTCCAGGGTCACCCATTTTGAGTAATAGTTAATGAGTTCCTTGTTTATTCCCATATTCAAGAAAGATGATCCAACACAATGTGGAAATTATGTTCGGTTCCACAGTCAACACCTGTTCTAGTTGTGATTGTTGATACTGAGCTTCTTTAGCTATTCTTTCCAAAGATATAGTCAATCTTATTTCTATGCAATTCATCTTGGTGAAGTCTAGATGTAGAGATACTTTCTGTGTTTCTTAAAAAAAGGTCTATGTTATGAAAAAAATAAATATACAAATGGATTTGTTTGCTTTTCTGCCTCGTTTTTCTCTCCAAGTCCTTAATTTCCATATACTGATTCTTCTACTTTGTTTCCAACTTTTAAATTCCAGTCACAAATTTTTATTAATGTGTCTTGACTGCATGGCTGGTCAATTTCAGACTTCAAAGATGATAGAATTCCTCAATTTCCTCTTCTTTGGCTTTAGCTGTCAGTGTGAATATTTAATAACAGTTGTATTTGTAAGTCTTTCTTGTATATATATGGATAATATCCTATCACTCATAGCATTGTAGTTCAATATAGAGCCTGAAATAATCTTTTTTTTAACTATGAATGAAACACCAGTATTCAATAATTGTTCATTCCAGAAAAGTAGATCATGTGATTCATGTCTGATTTGAAGTGGCCAATACTAATCTCAACTTGCTAATGCCTTGACTGTCAAACTTTACATGTTCCATTTACTTTTTGTAACTTCTACTTTTCCTAAATTAATATTTAATACATTCTATGTTTATTATTAATTAATATTAATATATTATGATGTTAATAATTATTAATGGTTATTCACAGCTTTTTATCTTCATTTCTAATTTTTTTTAATCTAGCGATCCTACCTTTAGTATTATATCTACCAATTTTATTCTGAATTGTTCTAAGTTACTCAAAGGCTTTAAATTCAGAAGTGAATAGCCACTCTTTCTTCTTAGTCTCTCTTAATCTGAAAGCTCTACTGAAACCTATCTGCCATGGGTAACCTCCTGGTATTAAAATACTGGTGGCACAGCCTCCAGCAATAGAGCAGCCAGCAATATGCCTTAGTACATTACTAACGGACACATAGAGTTCTCAGGAAAGAAAATGATGAACAGACAAATACACACGCACGCGGACACACACACACACACACACACACACACACACACACTCTATGAGGTAAGCAGCACCATGCAAGTCCTTTCCCCATTCCTGACCAATATAGCAAACTGGTCAATAAGTCCTGTATAACCTGACTGACCCTACTGACTTTTTCCAACAATTATAGTTCAGACTTGAATCATGCCTGTGTTGTCACTGAATACTCCCTGATGAAGACGGTACCCACTGTGTCCGGGTGCGGCTTTTCCCTGGTGAAGAAAATGGGCTCCTATTATGAGCTAAAAATAGACAAGCCTATAAGCTAAGTGGCCACTTTTTATTTTGTTAGTAATCAGGTGTTAATTGTGTTTGGTGATAATAGTGTTCTAAGTGGTCTAGCACTTGTCTGTCAGTTTGCTGTACTGAGACAACTTGGTGTTGCTGTGATACTGAAAGCTGTGCCACAGGTGCGTCAAAGGCCATAATGAATGGTTACTCATGGTGGACAGGTCTTGGTGGCTTGGTGGAGCTCCCTGATTAAGACAGACTACGAAGAAGGATGGGCTATCTATTTCCTAAATTAAAAGTCTTTGAAAAATCCCATGAATACTAAAGAAAGAGGATAAATATAGTAGTGTAGGGGTAGAGCCCACATTGGAAGTCAGTTGAAGTGAGGAAAAATTATAACAAGCATTATTGGAATTGGAATATATATATATATAGCTTGAATGTTGGGAAACTAGAAATTGTTAAAAATGAACTTGAGTCACTTTCAATCAGATAATCATATAATATATTATGAAGAGAATGAAAAAACAGAAGAAGAATGGTGTTGAATTCATAGTCAAAAGTCTATTTCAAGTTCTATCATGAAATATAATGTTGTGAGTGATAGAGCAATATCCATGCATGTACAAGGAAAATTCACAAACATGACTATTATTCAAATATACACTCTTAAATGTAGAGCCAAGGAGAAAGAAACATAATTTTTGCTACATCTTGTAGTCTGAAATTGACCAAACATGCAATCAAGATGCATTAATGATAATTGGTGACTGGCATGTAAAAGAAAGAGAACATTGAAGAAGGAATAGAAGTTGGAAAATATGGGTGTGGTGATAGAAATGAGGCTAGAAACAATTATTTAATTTTGTATTTATAATGAATGTTTCATTACAAATACATTGTTCAAGAGATACAAACAACAACTTTATGGATCTCACCTGATGGCTTGCAAAGGCATCAGATTGACTGTATATGTGGAAGAAATTACTGGAGAAGCTCAATTATGGGCAGCCAAAATTAGTCCAGGGGCAAACTGTGATACAGATCAGGAATGCAAAAACACAAATATGCAAATTCAAATTGAAGCTTTCAAAGTTAAACACAGGAACCAAGATGATCCTGAATCAATGCCATCTGAATTTCATGATCATCTTAAAAATAGGTTTGGGGTATTGAACACCAATGATCAAAGACCAGATGAGTTGTGGGATGATACCAAAGATATCATCCATGAAGAAAGAAAAGGTCATTACAAAATCAGAGGATAAAGAAAATCTAGAAAGAGATTATAAGATTGAACTGGAGTGCCGAGAAGCCAAAACAAAAGGAAAACATGTTGGAGTTAAAGAGTGGAAGATATTTCAAAGGATAGCTCAGGAGAACAAAGCAAAGTATTATGATGGAGAGTGAAGAGAATTGGAATTGGAGAAGAAAAAGATAAGAACTCACTCTGCATTTCTCAAGTTGAGGGAACTGATAAACAAATTAAAGTTTCCAGTCACAATATTTAAAGATGCTATGGACAATATATTGAATGACCCCGAAAGCATCAAAAGAAGATGGGGAAATACACAGAATCACTGTATCAGAAAGAATTTATTAACACTGAAAAATTTCAGAAAGTGCCATATGAACAGGACTAATAGTAATGAAGGAGGAAGTAGAAGCTGCATTGAAGTCATCAGCAAAAACTTAAGCCCCAGGAAATGATGGGATACCAATTGACTTGTTTCAATTAACTGATACAGCCTTGGATGCACTCACCAGTCTATGCCAGGAAATTTGGAGGACAGCTGTCTGACCAATGGATTGGAAAAGGTCCATATTTGTCTAACTGACTGTAGAAACTATCAAACAATATAATTCATATCACATGCAAGCAAAATATTGCTGAAGACTATTAAAAACAGCTAGAAAAATAAATAGGGACCTGCCAGAAGTTCAAGCAGAATTTTGAAAAGTCCATAGCACTATGGAAATCGTTGTTGATGTCAGATGGATCCTGGCTGAAATTAAGGAATACTATAAGAATGTCTATTTGTGCTATATTGACTATGCATAGGAATTTGACTGTTTGGATCATAACAAATTTTAGCAGACATTTGAGAAGAGTGGAAACCCAAAGCACTTACTTAGGCTCATGTGGAACCTGTACCTTGAAGCAGGAGACTGTTGTACAGATGAAGCAGGGAAACACTGCATGGTTGAGAAGGGAGTGTGTCAGTGTTATATTCTTTCTTCATACATGTACAATTTGTACACTGAGCAAATTATTTGAGCAGTTGCACTCTATGAAAAAGAATGTGACATCAGGATTGAAGGGATACTAATCAATAACCTGTATTATTTGGCTGACGCAACCTTGCTTGCTGAAAGTGAGGAGTACTTGAAGCATTTGTTGCAGAAAACCAAGAAATGCAGTTTTGGTATGAATTGCATCTCAATGTCAAGAAAGCAAAGATTCTTACCACTGAATCAATAGGCAACATCATAACGGATGTAGAGAAGATTGAAACTATCAACAGTTTCATCATGCATGGATCCATAATTAACACCCTTGGTACCAGCAATCAGGAAATAAGGAGGCACACTGCATTGGGAAAATCTGTAGTGAGGAAACTCTCCGAATTGTTGAGAAGTAATGATGTCAGTTTAAGGACTAAGGTACATCTGGTTCAAGCTATATAGTCTTTCTGATTACTTGCTATGCATCTGAGAGCTGGTCAATGAATAAGAATGACAGAAAAAGAATTGACACCTTTGAGCTGTGGTGTTGGAGAAGAGTACTGAAAATCCTATGGATGGACACAAGAATGAATAGATAATGTCTTGGAGAGGATGGGGCCAGAGTGCTGTTTGGAGGCAAGATTGATGATGTTTGTTTCACATACTTTGGGGATGTTGCTAGAGAGGGTATTCCTTAAAGAAAGACATGATGCTGGGAAGGGTCGAGGGTAGAAGAAGGACAGGAAGCTCCTCAACCAGGTGGATGGACATGGTGACTGCTATAGTATCAGGAAGTGTGAAGATGGTGCAGGATAGAATAGAGTTCAGAATGGTGTCTCTGAGTCATACTTGACAGCACCTAACAACTGCAACAATAACAGTTAGTATTGCTGAAGAAAAAAAAAATAGTTTATGTTTAGATAATTTGATTTTAAAATACCCCAAGAAGTACCATTGAAGTACTAATGGCTTATGAAAATGTGGAAAAATAGTGACAACAGTTTAAGATTAGAGATTGTGGCAAAAGACCTGATCAAAATAAGTTGATTATAAGAAATCTTTCCTTCTTTTTCCATGTATGAACAATAGCATAAGTGTTTAATGTGTTGCATCTCATTGAATCCTCCTGATAATGCCACTTAGAAAGTATTTTACAGGTGAGAAAGAAATTAGTGACCTTCTCAGTAATGGATAGTAAGCTTTTACTTACTTATTCACTAATTACCATTAAGTCAATACTGGCAAACACTTGACCAGTGGACCAAAGAATGCTTTCCAAAGTTGTCAATTGGGTGTACAACTTTTCATCTTTTGGATCCACAAAAGACCACTAGTAAATTAAATAGTATTTAAACCCAAATAATCAGACTCTTTGTTACTTTTAGCTACTTTCTATTGCATTCTTTAAGGAACTAGCAAAAAGGAAAAGGTTTTAGCACCAAGAACCATATTTAAAGAGGAAGGAGAAAGAAAAAGATTTTTCTCCCACAAGAAACAAAGAAGGATAGCAAACATATATTTAGAGGGGATCTGTAAAGAGCATAATTCCTTGAAAGCCAAAGCAGGAATTTTTAAAGAGAAAAGATTTCTAAAAGTGAAAATCAATGCATAGATTGAACTCTTAGAGAAAGTCCTTGAATCACATAATTGGAATGTCAGAGATGATCTCAAAAGCAATAATTTTACTATATAATTTCAAGTATTTCAAAAAGCAATAATTTTACTATATAATTTCAAGTATTTCAAATAATAAATCTACCCTCTTACTTTTATCATTCCTCTCATTCTCTGAAAATACTGCCCAGGTCAACATTTTGAATGGACTTTGACCTAAAACTAAAGTCTATTGACTTTGCTATTCAATATTACCTGAACTGAAGCACTACTAATAACAGAATCTTACAAAGCTCCACTTTCAGAAAAATCTCCAGAATAATTGTTCTGGAAATATATTTTCTCCAGTCTAGCATGGTATGCATATTACTGGAGCAAGGTGCTTATCCTCCCCTACATTGTGAGAAAATGATTCACATACACTCATTCACACATTATAGTTCAAGTTCTGAAATACACTCAAGCAATAGTGTGATTCTTTCCCTACAATTGTCTTTGAATTTAAGTGAATTAATTCTGGCTCAAACCTTAAAGAAATAATTGGACAAGTCTGCAATCAGCAACCTCTCCAAAATCATGAAGAGCAATGATATCAGTTTGAAGACTGAGGTATGCCTGATTCAGACAATCTTTTTTTTTATTTTTTTTTTAAATCATGAGCTATGACTTTGAGAGCTGGAAAATAAACCAGAATTACAGAAGAATTCATGCCTTTGAGCAGTGGTGCTGGAGAAGAATATTGAATATTCCCTGGACTAACGAACAAACAGATATAAGTATAGCCAGAGTGCTCCTTGGAGGCAAAGATGGTAAAGTTCCTTCTTTCATACTTTCGACATATAGCTAAGTGAGTCTATTTCTTGGCAAGGTATATCATGGGTGGAAAGACGAAGGGTCAGCAAAGGAGAGGAAGACCCTCAATGAGATTAATGGACAAGGTGATTTCAACAGTGGGAATCTAGTGTGTCAGAAGTGATGAGAATGGCACAGGATAGGGCAGGGTCCAGACTGGCTGCTCATGGGGTCACTGTAAGTCATAGTAGACTCGGTTCCAACTAATAACAACAGCATTTTAATCACGATGTAATTCTTTTTATAATAAAAACATTTCATTCTCTTAGCCTATTGCTGTGGTTATGTGCCATCGAGTCGCTTGCGACTCATAGCGACACTATGTACAAGAGCTCTAAATGCTGTTCTATCCTGTGCCAACCTAGCCATCTCAAACACACTTATTCCCACCGCTCCAGTCACAGAATCTATCCATCTCACCAAAGGTCTTCCTCTCCTTAGCTCCACTCTGCCAAACATGATGTCCCTCTCCAAGGACCAGTCCCTCCTTGCAACTATTATAGGAACAAATTTTACATTATCTGACATGGTAATTATAAGAAATTCAAGTTGCAAGGTGTTCATCATCAGTGTTTTGTTAGGTATCATAAGATGACTACAAACAATGTATTTGAATTTTGTAAATTACTAAAAGAAATGAGGGGGGGAAAGTTGGCTACAACTCATAGCCATCTTATAAACAAAAGATTTGAAGCTTGTTTGTCACGTCAATTATGGTAGTTACTGTGTCAGTCTTCTTAGCTGAACGTCTTTTCTTTTGTTGACCATTTTCTTAGAATAATGTTTGTTCTTTTGAGAATTCATTGTAGTGCCAATATTCTTATCAAAAACCACAATTTGAAGACGTTGGTTGCTTCTGTCATCCTTATTCATTGTCCAATTTTCAGATGCTTAGGGTGCTGATGAAAAGAACAGACCCAGAATCAGGCATTCCTTGGTCATTTATGAGTTTCTTTCTTTTTTTAATTATGCAGATTTCCCCCCACACTTCCCTTCATTGACATTGTATTTCATACAATTATTTCCATACAATGTGTTTTATAAAATTAATCACCATGGAATATGTCTATCATTACCTGGTCTTTTCAGGTCTCCACTGAATCTTTCCTTTCCTTTAGCCCCTTTTCCCACCCAACAAATTATGCACCCCTATGATTTTGCCCCCATCCATCCTCACCTCTCTGCTCCCACCCCTTCCTCCCTTGGATCCTCATACACATTTTTCTAGTCATTCTCTACTTTTACAGTAATGGTCTTAATGCAGTATTTGTCATTATGAGACTGAATTAGTTCACTCAGTATAAAGCTTTGCAGTCTCTTACAGCTTATGTATTGGTTTTAGAAATTGCTTTACTGGCTCAGGATTTTTTCATAGCCTTGCTGTTTTGTGATTTCTTTTCTTTCTTCTTTTTTTTTTTTTTATTGAATCCTTGGTGTTTTCTGTGTAGACTATCATTTACATTTAGTGACAGTTTAACCACCTTTATGCCTACTTAGATGGCTTTTAGTTCCTTCTCGTCATATTGCTCTAGCAAGTACTTCCAATACAATATTGAATAGAAGTGGTGACAGTGGGCATCCTTGTCTGTTTTCTGTTCTCAAGGAAAATGCTTTGAGTCACATTATGTGATTCAATGTGTTGAGAATCCCATTAGCTCTTGGTTTTGCATATATAGTTTTCATTATATTGAAGAAATTCCCTTCTATTCCTGTTTTGCTGAGTGTTTTGATTAGGAAGCAGTGTTGGATTTTTTTCAAACCTTTTATTTTTCTTTCCAAACCTTTTATAAATTAATTTCTAGGCTCATATGATTCTTGTTTTGCTTTGTTAATTTGATAAATTACATTGATTGTTCTTCTTATGTTGAACAATAGGCAGCATCATGATGGATGGAGAGGCGAGTGAAATTATCTTTGGTAGCAGTGTTTTTCCAGCAGTCAGGATATCAGGAGATGCATTTCACTGGGAAAAATGGCAGTTAGAGACCTATCCAAATTATTGAGGTGTAATGATATCAGTTTGAGGACTAAGGTTCATCAGATTCAGGCCATAGTCTTTGCAATAACTTGTTATGCTTATAAGAGCTGGACAATGAATAAGGATGACAGAAAAGAATTGACACCTTTGAGCTGTGATGTTGGAGAAGAAAACTGAACATCATTGAAGGCCAAGAGAAAAAACAGGTATTTCTTGAAGAAGGTGCAGTTGGAGTGTTTTGTGGAGGCAAGAATGATGAAGCTTTGCCTCACATACATTTGGCATACTGTTAGGAGGGGCTATTCCTTGGAGAAGAACATGATGCTGGGAGGAGTGGAGGGTCCATGAAGGAAAGGAAGTCCTTCAATCAACAACAAAAAAAAGAGGAAGACTAAAAGCATTTTTTTGTTTTGTGAATTGGCATGGTAGCTGCTACAATTGGCTCTTGTGTGTCAGGAAGTGTGAGGATGATGCAGGATACAACAGGGCTTAGGTTGTGTGTTCTTAGGGTTGCTATGAATTGTACTCAACTCAAGGACACATAACAACAACAAGAGGCTGTGGGATTAGATTGTTTTCTATTTGATGAAAATGTTGAGTTAGATCACTAATTTTGCTTCTTTCTTAATTTTTTTTGTTTTTGTTTTATGTTTTACTTATCACTATGAACTATCCTCTGAGAACTGCCATAGTTACATCCCAGAGGTTTTTAGTACGTTGTATTTTCACTATCATATGTTTCTATAGCCCAGTCATATTATTTACTTTCCATATGGATGGTTTTAT
The DNA here is from genome assembly GCF_000299155.1 of Elephantulus edwardii. Classification (NCBI taxonomy): domain Eukaryota; kingdom Metazoa; phylum Chordata; class Mammalia; order Macroscelidea; family Macroscelididae; genus Elephantulus; species Elephantulus edwardii. The sequence goes on along the minus strand of NW_006399755.1, from coordinate 33,021,902 downwards.
AAGCTTTATCCTCTTGTGGTCAATTTCTAGTTTTTTGGCACGGTGGTCTGAGTTGAGACTTTAAATTATTTAATGTTTGTTAATTTGTTTAGGCTTGCTTCATGCTTTATTATAGGATCAATTCTGGAGAATGTGTCATGAGCACCTAAGAAGAAAGTGAATTGAGTTTTAGTTGGGTGCAGTATTTGGAATACACCCATCAGGTGAAGGTGTATGTTTGTTTAGTTTAGATCTTCTGAATCTTTGTTAAATTTCTTTTAAGTTGACCTATCCTTTGATAAAAGTGGTGTGATAAAGTCTCCTACCACTATTGTGGTGCTGTCTATTTCTTTCTTCAATTCTGCTAACCATCATTTTATATATTTTCAGGTCTCTCACTTGGTATATAGATGTTGATCAAAGCTGTCTTCTTGATCTACTGTGCCTTCATTATTTTTTATGGCTGTTTTCACCCTGAAGTCTATTTTATCAGAGATTATTATTGCCATTCCTGCATTTTGTGGATACTATTTGCTTGTATATACTTTTTTTCAGAGCTTTTGATTTTTTTCTTTCTTTTCATTTCATAGATGTGTCTTTTGTAGAAAACCTAGTGATGGTCTTTGGCCTTTTTTTTTAATCCATTCTGCTACTCTTTTCCTCTTGATTGGTACTTTCTGTTTATTTACATCAAGTGTGCTTATTACCAGGACAGGTTTTATCATTATTCTGCTCTGTTTCTTTTTTTTGTTGTTTCTAGTTACAATGTCCATCCATTTTCCTTTGGTGTCTCTGTGTCAGAGACTTTCCTTCAATACTCTTGATTTAATTTTGTTTTTACAAATTCCTCATGTTACTTCTTTTTTTGAAAATGGTCTATTTTTTTCTCTCATATTTGATAGGCAACTTTGCTGAATACAGGATATTTGGTTGGCAATTGTCTTCTTTCAACTTTCATATATGTCATCCCATTATCTTCTTGCTCACAAGGTTTCTGCTGAGAAATGACAACTTAATATAATTGTTTTTCCTCTGTTGGTTCCTCTTTGTTTTTCTCATGCGACTTTAAATATTCCACACTTATCTTTTATTTTGGAGAATTTGATGATGATATGTCTTGATGTTTTTCTTTTTGAGTCTAGTCTATTTGGTGTTCACTGAGCAGCTTGTATATGGATTTCCTAGTTCTTCATAATACCTGTGAAATTTTCTTCTAATATCTCTTCCACATTTTTTTTCAGCAGTTTCTCTGTCATGCTCATATTCTGGAACTCTCTTCCTATGTATTTTGTTTCCACTTGATATCATCTCATATGATTCTAATATTTTCTTTATGTCGCAACTCTGATTACCACCCCTCAGGATATTCACACTGAGGTTTTTGTTACAGCTCACTGACTCTCTTCTCCGTCTTTTTCTTTTCCATCTTTATTTTCCTTTCAACATACTTCTGTCATTTTAGTATTAATATTCTTAATTGTATTTTCATGAATTTCTGTTATTTTCAGTACTTTTTTGGTAGTACCTTCTTCATCTTGTCATGATTTTTTACGTTCTTGTACCTCTTTATTATTTTAATTCTTTCTTCCATCTTTTGCATTTTCTTCTGCAAATACTGACATATTTCTTCTGGCCCTCTGTCTTAGAAATACTTGCTTTTTAAATGGCTTCCCTTGTTTTATTTATACCTTCTTAGGTAGTTATTTACATACTGTGCATCAATATGTTTCTTCAGGTTCTCTACTTCCTGATTATTTCCCTTTATTTGTGACTTCCATTGTTTCTTCTATCATTTGCAGTTTCTTCTACAACAGTTTCAATGCCTGTGTATCAACATATATTTTCTGCCTTCTTGTTTCTGGAGTATTTATTGAGTCTGCAATATTCTCTGTTGTGTTTATTTGTTTATTTTTCAGAGGTTTAATTTTTTTTTTCACTGTGTTTGGGGCTCCCAGCTGCTTTCTTGACATTATCTCAAGTTTTTCCTGATAATTATTAGGCTATTTATATTGTGCCTACATAAGTTGTGGATAGTTCTTATTTTCATGATGTTATTGACTAGTTGATAGCTTAAAATGTTCAATCTATGGAGTGAGCCACTCATTCTACTGAAAGGGCTTTCTGGGAAAATTTTTCTTTCTTAAAGTCCTCTAGGTTCCCTTTGGCCTGCAGTGTAGCCCTACAAGAATACCACTTTATTATAATCCTGTAGTTCCCTCTTCTAAACTCATTTGTCCTTCTTCATCTATGGAGTGACTGAGTGGTATGAAACCAGGTGATCCGCTTGAGCAGTTTAAGTTCAGGGAGATTTTAAGTCAGCTCTTTTTCTCACAACTCTGTATGCCAGCTAGGGAAGTCATTTCCATGCTTATAACACTTTGTCCCAAGCTCTCTTTTACTGTTTGGGCCCTGGGATGGCCCCACAGAGGAAGACGCAGGAGGATCCCCATATGGAGGAACCTTTACCCAAGAGAGTACAGTACTTTCTCTCTTCTGCATGAACCTGAAAAGTACTATCTCTGAGGAGGAAGAGTGTCTAATCTGATGATGCCTTCTCTCCTGAAGGCTAATGCCCTAAATGGGTTGAATTCTTGAGAGATATTTACACAGTCCAACTTTGGATGAAAGAGGCTATTTTGTATCTCTTGTCTACTTCTATTCAATCAATTGTGCACTCCTTAGATTTTAAACTGAGGTCCTTGCTCTTTAGAACTTTGAAGAGGTCCTTTATAACAGATTTTCCCAATACAACCTGTATACTGATTCTTGACTGTTGTTAATATGGGTGTTAATTGTGGATTCAAGTGAAATTAAATTGTTACAACTTTAATCTTTCTTCATCTATCGTGGTGTTTCGTAATGATCTAGTGGTAAGTGTGTGTGTGTGTGTGTGTGTGTGTGGTGTTGAAATTTCTACAGTAAATGTGTTATTTATTTTGTTTATGAGTCTTCCTCTAATCTTAATGTCACATTCTTCTTCATATTGCCCAGCTTCTTGATTTACTTAGCAGAACAGACCATCAAAGACTCATATACAAGTTCAAACCGAAGCTAAAGAAAATAAAATCAAATACACAAGAACAAAATTTGACCTTAAGTCTACTCCATCAGAATTTAAAGACAATTTCAGGAATAGGTTTGAAGCCTTGAGCACTAATGAACAAAGACCAGATGGCCTGTGGGAGGATGTAAAGAATATAATTGATAAAGAATGCATTTAAAAAGCATTACAAAGACAGAGGAGAAAGAAATGACCAAGGTGGATGTGAGAAGAGACTCTGAATATTGTACTACAATGCTGAGAAGCAAAAGGTAAAGGAAGAAATCAAGAAGTTAAGGAGATGAACAGAAGATTTCAAAAGACAACATAGAAGACAAAGCAGAGTATTATAATGAAATGTGCAAGGAGGTGGAGTCAGAAAATCAAAAGGGAAAAACTCACTCAGCATTCCCTAAACTAAAGCAACTGAAGAATGAATTCAATCAAGCCTTGAGTTACAATACTTAAGAATACTGAAGAAAAAATGTTGAATAATCCAAGAAGCATCAAAAAAGATGCAAATAGTACATACAGGCATTGCACCAAAAAGTATTTGTTGACACAGAAGAATTTATGAAATAATAGAGGATTAAAAACCCTATGGTAATGAGGGAAGAAGTTCAAGCTGCTCTGAAGGAATTGTCAAAACAAAAGGCCCCAAGAATGATGGAATGCTAATTGACATGTTTCAGGAAACAGATTCTGCCCTGAATGTGCTCAACAGGTTGTGTAAAAAAATCTGGAGGAAAACTACCTAACCATCTTACTGGAAGATATCTGTATTTGTTCCCATTCCAAAAAATGGTGACCCGACAGCTTGGAAATTATGGAAAAATATCACTAATATCACACACAAGCAAGATTATGCTGAAGATTAACCAAAAAATGACTGGAACAGTACATCAGCAGAGAACTGGCAGATGTGCAGTCTGCGTTTAGAAGAGGCCATAGCACTAGTGACATCATAACTAATATTAGATGGATCTTGGCTGAAAGCAGAGAGAACCATAGGAATATCTATCTGTATTCCATTAACTATGTAAAAGTATTTTGCATAACAACCCTGTGAACAACAGCTCTGAACCCTGCTGTACCCTGAGCTAACCTTATTGTCTCTGACACACCTACTCCCATTCTCTAGTCCTGAGTCAATCCATTTCATTGAGGGTGTTCCTCTCTTCTTATATCCCTCCACCTTCCTAAGTAAGATATCCTTCTCCAAGGACTGGTCCTTCTTTGCAACATCTATGTCAGACAGAGCTTCAGAATCCTTGTCTACAAGGAGTAGCCTGGTTTCACTCTCTCCAGGATGAACCTGTTTGCTTTCCTAGTAATCCATAGTATATTCAATACTCTTCTCCAGCCCCACAGCTCAAAGGCATCAATTCTCCTATTATCATCCCTAGTCATTGTACAGCTTTCTGATTCATAGCATGTAATTGTGAAGACCATGGCTTGGATCAAAAGCATCTTAGTCTCCAAACTGGTATTGTTCTTCTTCTGTATTCTGAAGAAGTCCCTAACAGCAGACTTTCTCAATGCAATTTGTCTTTTGATTTCCTGGCTGCTTGTACTAAGAATGTTAACTGTGGAGCCAAGCAAACTAAAGCTGTTAACAATATCTCTTCACTGTTTTTCATGATACTGCCAATTGGCCTAGTGGCGAGAATCTTTGTTTTCTTGATATTGAGCTTCAATCTATATTGAAGGCTGCAGTCCTCTACTTTCTGCAGCAAGTTCTTCAGGTCCTCCTCAATTTGAGTAAGCAAGGTGGTGTCATCTGCGTAATTGAGGTTGTTAATGAGTCTTCCTCAACCCTGATACCACATTCCTTCTCTTAGAGCCCATTCCTAGATGATCTGCTCCACATATAGATTGAAAAGATATGGAGACAGGACATATCCCTAGCATACTCCCCCCCCGCCCCGATTTTAAACCAAGCAGTGTTTTCTTGCTCTATTCTGATTACTTCCTCCTGACCCAGTATAGGTTTCACATAAGCACAATCAAGTTCTGTTAGTTACACAGTCAGAGTTAGTTACACAATCAGAGTTAGTTACAGTTTGTTGTAATCTACACAGTCAAATGCATTTGCATAAGAAATGAAACACAGACTGGTGCTCTAGTATTCTCTGCTTTCTGACAAGATCCATCTAACTTTACCTATAATATTCCTACTACCATGGCCTCTTCTAAACCCAGTCTGAACAACTGGCAGTTCTCTGTTGAAGTGCTGTTCCAGTCATTTTGAAATGATTTTCAGCAGGATTTTGCTTGCATATGACATTAATGATGTTGTTTATATGGAACATTATATCATCCAAACAACTGTTTGTTGAACTATGTAGATGTTTCCCATAAATATTATTGAATTTTGGGGGGATTTCCATCTTTCTCAATATTAGCCATCATTTTTTTGTGATTCACACAGTCAAATGCCTTTGCATGATCAATAAAACACAGATAAAAATCTTTCTGTTTTTCTCTGCTTTCTGTCAAAATCCACTTAGCATCAACAATAGTATCCTTTATGCCATGGCTTCTTCCAAATCCAACTTAAGTTTCTGAAAGTTTTCTACATTTTGTTCCAGCTTTCTAAATAATATTCAGAAATATTTTTCTCACTTGTGTTAATATTGATATTGTTTGATAATTTCTACATTCTGATGGATCACCTTTTAAGGAGAAGAAAACAAATTTTAATCTCTTCCTGTCAGATGTCAGATAGATGTCAGATGTCAGAGCCTGGTGAACATATTTGAGTGTGTACTTGTTTCCTGAAAGTTCTCTATTGCTATTCTATCACTTTTTTCCCATAATTTCTATTATTTCCCCATTATTTATATTCCATAACAATTTCTTGTTATCCACACAGTCAAATGCCTTTTCATAGTTAATAAAACACAAATAAACATCCTCTGGTATTTTTTGCTCTCTTCCAGGATCCATCTGACATTGATAATGATGTCCCTGGTGTCTCAGCCTCTTCTAAACCTAGCTTGTATTTCTGGCAATTCTTTGTTAATGTACAAATCCAACTGGTTTTGAATAATCCTCAGCACAATTTTTGCTTGCATATAAAATGGTGATGTTGTTCAATAATTTCCACATTTTTTTTATCACTTCTTTGGGGAATGAAAAAAAATATGGGTCTCTTCAAATCAGTTACCCAAGCATCTGTCCTCCAGATTTCTTGGTATAAACTAGTGAGCACTCCAGGGATGCATTTGTTTTTGAAACATTTCTATCGTTATTCTGTAAATTCCTTGGACCTTATTCTTTACCAATTCCTTCAGATAAGCTTGAAGTATAAAGGAAAATGTGGCATCATTAATGGAGGAAGACAGGGCAACAACCTGAATTATGCAGACTTCACAAACTTGCTCACAGAAACTGAGGAGTACTTGAAACATTTGTTGCAGTGGGTCCAGGGATGAAGTCTTCAATATGGATTGCATCTCAACATCAAGGAAAGACAGACTTTCGCTCCCAGGCCAATTGGTAACATGATGGAGAAAAGTTTGATGTTGTTAGTAATTTCCTTTTGCTTGGACCCACAATCAACACTCTTGGCACCAACAGTTAGGGAAACTAAAGATAAGTACCCTTTGGACAGTTTGCTGTCAGGGACTCTCTAGACTGTTAAAGAGTAATAACATCAGGCTAGTGATTAAGGTACACCTGATCCAGGCCGTAGTCTTCTCAATTACTTACTATACCTCTGAGAGCTGGACAATGACTAAGGATGGCATAATAAGAACAGATGCTTTTGAATTGTGGTGCTAGAAAAGAGGATTGAACATGCCATGGACTACTAAGAAAACAAACAGATACATCCTGGACAAAGTGAAACCAGGTTGCTCTTTGGGGCCAAGAATTTTGAAACTCCATTTCACATTCTTTGGGTACATTGCCAGGAGGGACCAATCCTTAGAGAAGGACATCATGCTTGGAAGGGTAGAGGGACAATGCAGAAGAAGAAGACCTTGGATGAGATGGATTGACATAATGACTGTCACTCACTGTGACAAGTATGTCAAAGACAGTGAGATTGGCTCAGTAGAGCAGTGTTCAGAGTCACTATGATTCATAATTGACTCAAAGGCATGTAACATCCGTTATTATAGGTTGTGTTGTCTTCTTTTTTTCCTCAATGAATTAGCTTAATTTTTAAATTTATGTAGATGATTGTTTTGTTTTGTTTCTTGTAGTAGTTCTTTTTAGTTTTCTTTTCTCTATGTGTGTATATGTTGTCTTCTCGAGCTGCCTTTTGAAATCTTTTCTTCAGCTTTTTACTTCAACATCTCTTCCTTTTTTTCTCTCTCTACTCAATGCTCTAGTGGAACTTACAGTCTTTTCTGATATCCTTTTTTTCTTTCTCCTATTGCTCACCCACTCTCCACCCTTCCAAGAATCATGCCCATCTCCAAGGAATAGGCTTTCCTAGCAACATGCCCAAAATATGTGAGGCAAAGCCTCATCATTCGTACCGCCAAAAGCACTCTGGTTGCACCCTTTCCAACACTTATTTGTTTGTTCTTTTGGCCATTCATAGGATATTCAGTGCTCTTCTCCAACACCACAGCTCAAAGGCATCAATTATTTTCTGTCATTCTTATTTATTTTCCAGCTATCATATGCGTAGCAAGTGATCAGAAAGACCATGGCCTTAATCAGATGCACCTTATTGCTCAAACTGACATCATTACTCCTCAATAACATTGAGAGGTGCCTAACTGAAGGTATTCCCTGTGCAATACATCTCCTTATTTCACAACTGCTGGTACTAAGGGTATTAATTATAAATCTAATAAGATGAAATTGTTGATAGTTTCAAGCTCTTCTCCATCCATTACAATGATACCTACTGGTCCAGTGCTAAGAACATTTTATTATTGTAAACTGAGATGCAATCCATACTGAAGACTGCATTCCTTGATCATCTGCAACAAGTGCTTCAAGTCCTCCTCACTTTCAGCAAGCAAGGTATGTTATCTGCATAATTCAGGTTATGTATGAGTCTTCTTCCTATCCTGATATCACATTCCTCTTCACAGAGTTCTGCTTCTCGAATAATTTGCTCAGCATACAGATTAAATAAGTGTGGAGACAGAATACAAACTCAGTTCTCAGAGTACTAATTACTGGACTCCTAAAAAGAGTAAATAGATGTGCTTTGGAGAAAGCATAGCCACAATTATTTTCAGTGGCAAGGATGGTGAAACTCCATTTCACATAATTTTGTCATGTTAGAACAAGCTATTCTTTTGAAAAAGACATCACACTTGGAAAGGTGGATGATCACCAAAAGAGAGGAAGACACTCAATGAGATGGGCTGACACAGTGCTTGTAGCAACCTGTCTCAAGTATGTCAGTGATGATGAAGATAGAACAGGGTAGAACAGGGTTCATCTGTTGTTTACAGTGTCCCTTTATGTCATACTCATTCTGTTGTTGTTAGGTGTCATCAATTAGGAGACAAATACTCATCCTATACAGCATTGTAGGTGTGGTTTTAGGCTTATATATTAATATGGTTCTGCAAATGTTTCAGTGGGGTTTCTAGCTTCCAGACTAGTAAAGACTGAGAAGAAAGTTGTTCATCTACTCATAAAAATACAGCTAATGAATACTTCGTGGTTCACTTGTCTGATTTTATTGTGTGTAGAATCACAAAAAGTCCAGAGGTGATTCAACAGCAGCTTTTAGCTAACAACGTACCCTAGAAAGAGACACAGGTAGAGATTCTTGTGCAAATTCTTCATGCAGAAAGGTAATTTTCTTTCCATAAAAAGAAACACAATATGAAAATTAGGATAGGGCTGGCAGTATATTAAGGATCTAACTTCAAATGGAAACAGACTTAAGGTTGATCCTATAGGGAATTCTGCAGTTTGCATCACCAAGTTAGTTCCACTTTCTTACAAAGAACTTAACCTCTACAATCACTTACTAGTAATTTATTTTCTAAAGGTTACCCTCAAGGAAAGGGGAGAAGATGTTAAGGATAGCTTTCTAGGAAAGCATACAATTATGAGCCATTAGGAACCAGCATTCATATCACTAAGGGAAAGAAAAATCTATTGCCCTGGTATAAGGGGACCAGGGTGAGACAAGATTCTCCCTTTAGAAGCTGGGCTGTTATGGCCAACTCCTTCTATGGATGGGTTGATAACATTTTGGCTGCATCTGACTGAGACCTTCAACTGCCAAATGAGCACTTGCTCTTTTTTTCCTCAGCATTAGCATAGTCTCCAATTTTAAGCTAAATTGTTTAATTTTTTTTGAGAGATGCTCTGGTTCTGAATCTTGATGAAAATGTTAGGCCACTTTGGGCTCAGATTACCAAAATATGCACTTGATTCCTCTAGCTTGTTCCAGGTGAAGTCCCATCTATGCAGCCTGAGGAACCTACTGAGCAGACTGCTCCTGGAACTAGTTCCTCGGGCAGGAAATGGCAATTAAGCACCTGTTAATATACATAATATCAACTGTCACCCTTTAGCTCAATAAGCACTTTTTAATCATCTGTTACATTTTCTTGCTTAAACATCTGCATGTCAGGAAGCCCATTAGTTCATTTATAATTATCAGCTTAGACTCTAAAGCATAAATTACTAATATTTATTAAATTCATATTCATTGTCAAGCATCTTGAGGCATTTAACATTTTTTCTAATACAGTACTAAACATTTCTGAAAGGTCAAGACCACGACCGTTTTTGACAGATGATGAAACTGAGAGACAAGTGAATGATTAATCCGTATTACGTAACTCTCTTTCATCACTGTCAAAACAGACTCTTAGGTGATTCTTCTAGGAGTATCCAACCCTCTGGACAGTCAGTTCTGAACTGGATCAGCTGTGAATTCATGAGGAAAAGATTGCCCGTCTTGTCTTTCTCCACGGGGGGTAGATTTGAAATTCCAAGGTCATCATCTTTGGGTTAACAACAGCAGAACTCCCTACAGACTATCCAGTCAGTTCTTCCTTTATATTAAATAACTATCCTTTTAGGTGTCATCAAGTAGATCATGACATAGAGCTACCCTTGAACAAAAAATGTGAATCTTGACTGACCCTGCACCATTCTCACAAACATGCTACAGCCACTGTGTCCACCTATCTGGTTGAAAATCTTCCTCTTTCACTGACTCTTAATTTTTTCCCACATGGTGTCTTTTTTTCCAAGGGCAGCTCCTTCATGACCGCATGCTTAAAGTGTGTTAGATGATGCTTTACTCTCCTTGCCTCTGAGGTCCACTGCACAGATCACTTAACTCTTGTTGTTGTGTGTTGTTGAGTCAGAAATGACCCATAGCTGACTCTCCAGTGGATTTTTCAGTCAGTGACTTGCATGAGAAAAGATTATCCATCCTTATCCAATAGAAGAGCTGGTGGTCACTCAACTAGAGGCTCAAATTTTAAACCAGTTCAATTTTAAAAATTGTATACAACTATATACATGGGTTCTAAAGAGAATGTTTTTATAATACTGACATTATTAAAAACACACTGTTAACCTAAAGGTCAGTGGTTCAAATGCATCAACTGTCCCACAGGAGAAAGAAGGTCAATCTCTCCTTGTTGTGATTTATAGCCTTGAAGTCTCTCTGGTAGGGCACTCTGAGTTACAACTGACTCTGTGGCTGTGGGTTTGGTTGTTGCTGGTTTTGTTTGTTTGTTTGTTTGTTTTTGTCATCAGTTTCTAGACTGGACCTTACCTGATTGTTTCTAAGAATATACAGGGGTTTTTTGTTTCTTTGTGTTTAGTATATGAGGGACTGAATAATTTAAAAGTGATATGTGATAGGGTATTATGGTTATCAAAAGAGTCCACAATTAAGGTTGCTTAGTGGAATGTACTTGGGGCTGTGGGAGGGGTGTGGGGGGATTGTGTACCAGGGAGGGAGTCTTTCTTTTAGTTTTGAAAGAGAGGAGCGAACTGGGGGGATAGGGGTAGAGGGCTGGGCGGGTAGAGAAGTGCAGCAATGAATGAATGGTAATCCAAATTCTCTGTAAATATTCATTAAAATTATTTTTTTAAAAAGGTAAAGAACAGTTAAGATATTTCAGCTCTAAAAAAGAAAATAAATAAAAATGACATTTCAGCCCTCGTAATAAAATTGCAAAAAATAAAAAAAAATAAAATTGCTTTTATTGCAACAGAAAAAATATGATTTTTCTGTTTTTAAAGGATTCTAAAGAAAAAGAGGTGGGAAGGAAGCAAGGAAACAAGACAGGCATACAGTTACACATTTATTTCTGTTAATAAATGATAAATTTCTGATCTTATAAAAATGGAAGACCTAAAAAAAAAAAAAATGGAAGACCTATAAAAGGTAATTGACCCATCTTTTTGTAGTGAGGAAAACTCATAGCCCCCAACATTAGTCTTGTGGATCCAGATTCTCAGGACTGGATCCAGGTCTGAAAAGGGGTTCTTCTGTTTCTGGCTAAAGAAATGGAATGCTCTAGCCCTGAATCATGAAACCTAAAGTGTGGTTCAATAAAACTTAAAATGTGTTTTGCCCCTAGACCTTTTCCTTTTATCTGTCAAGACCCATGTAATTTAATGGAAATTGAAGAAGTGTGGGATGGATTCCACTCTTTCCCCACAACTCCTGTCAATTGTATCCATTAACTTCAAAGGATTTGAGCCTGAAAGGGAGCAAATGTGGGTGTACTAAGGGATAAGAGGTTGTGGTTCCTTAAGGGAAGGGAGTGGTGAATAGGGAATAGCCTAGTTCTTTAGTCACCAAAACCACAAATTATTAGGCATTTCTTCTCATTAAATGTGGCTTATGCCACATGGTTCTCTGAAGAAGTCATCAACTCCCACAGCTTCAAGGAGAGTGCCAATGTCTCCCTCTCTGTGATCCTTATAGTCGTATAAACTACCAGCATATATCCCTAAATACTTCGGGATCCACCTCATTGCCCTAACATCAGCTCACATTGCCAAAACAAAATCCATCATTTCATCTTCCTTTTAAAACCATCCACATATATCTTTCACATTACTAACAATGACAATCAATTATTTTTATTATTAACCTTTAATTTGTTGTTGTGGTAGTAGGTGCCACATGTAGATAACACCTCACATCAATTCTATGTATAACAGATGAAAATCATGCCCAATTTGTACCCTCTGCACAGTATGCTTTCTGTTCAAACCCCTTGTTGTACTCATCATGTCAGTTCATCATACTGAGGGTCTGTACTCTGCTGACAACTCTATTTTTCTGATCATCATTTTTCTATGGATATATGACTTATGACTTCTAACAATATACTTAAACTATATGAAACAAGGTGTCACATTCTTTCTTCAAAGGAGTGTTCTGGGTGCACTTCCTTCAAGACATATCTGTTTGTCCTTTTGACAATTGATGGTATATTCGATACCTTCTACACACAATGACAAAAATATCATAGGCATCAAGTTTTCCTCAGTATTCCTATAATATTGTACAAATTGTACAAGCATGTTGTTGTTGTTCTACCATTGAGTCAACTATAACTTACAGTGCCCTGTTATGTGTTATCTTCACCACTTCTGACACATTTGAGCTAATTGACATAGTCACTGTATCAATCCATCTCATTGAGGATCTTTCTCTCTTAAACTGACCTACTCCCTTTCCAAGAATGGTGTCTTCCAAGGTCTGGCCCTTTCTTACAACATGCTCCAAGTATGTGAGTTATAACGTCACCATCTTGGCTTTCAAGGAGGACCCTATTTCTCTTGCTCCAGGCAGATCTATTTGTTTTCTTAGCAATCCATGGGATATTCAACACTCTTCTCCAACAACACAACTCAAAGGCATCTATTCTTCCCCTGTCATTATTTCTCACTGTCCAACTTCCAGATGCCTAACAAGCAATTGAAAAGGCCATGTCTTGGATCAGACACTCTCTATTCTTCAAACTGATCTCTGGAGTGGCCCTTAAAAGCACATTTCTCCTATGCAACTGATCTTTTTATTTCCTCGTTGTTGGTACCAACAGTATTGATTGTGGGTCCATTTAAGTTGTCAACTTCAATATTTTACATCTATGTTGATGTTTCCTATTGGCACAGTAGTAAGTGAGGATTTTAGTTTTCTGGATGTTGAGTTATAATTAATAATTAATAATGAAGACTACTTTTTTACCTTTTGGAGTAGCCACGTCAAATCCTCCTTACTTTCAGCAAGCCAAGTTTTTCATCTGCATAACATAGGTTGTTTAAGAGTCTCCCTTTGATCTGATGCTGCAACATCATGATAAAGGGAGGAAAGACTGTTGTTGTCAAAGATTTCATTTTACTTGAATCTACAATCAATACTTATGGTAGCAGCAATCAAGAAATCTGAAGATGTGTTACACTGGCACACAATTTATGTCTTTGTATTATTTGTTAGTGAAGAGTATTGAAGATAATATGAATTTCCAATATAAAAAGCACACGTCTTGGAAAAAATGCAACCAGAATATTCTTTGGATGGTACTCCTCATCCAACCAGAGGCCAGGATAGTAAGAATTTGTCTTACCCACTTCTGGCATTTTATCAAGAAAAGCCAATTCGTGGAAAAGTATAACCTCCTGAGAAAAGTAAAGAGTTGGGGAAGTAGAGGAAGACCTTCAAGGGTACGGGCCAACCAGTAACAATAATAATGGACTTGGGCACAGTGGAGAAAATGAGGATGGTGCATGATGATTGGTCAAGGTGTCATCTGTTTCACATAGGATGACTGTGGGCATTGACTTGATGGCACTTAACAACAATAAAAACAACAATTTGTATGGAATTGGACTAGCATATCTTTTTCCAAGGAACTTCTGGTGGTTTATGACTGCTGGTCTCAAAATTAGCAGTCAAGTACCTAATCACTCCATCAACCAGACTCCTCCTTTGCTAGACTGTGAAATGATGGTTTTCCATCTGTTTTTTTGTAATGACATAAAAGGTTACCAACAATGGGAATCTAGACTTTCAAAGATGTAGATATGATTACATACATGTACATAAACACATATTCAATTTTATTGTTGTTTCTGTTGTTATGTGCCATCGAGTCACTTGAGACTCATAGTGACCCAATGTACAACAACCCTAAAACCTGCTCTGTCCTGTGCCTATCGCACTGCCTCCGACACACCCATCCCAATTACCCCAGTCACTGAATCAATCCACCTCATAGAGCGTCTTCCCCTCCTGTACCACCCCCCACCCCCCCAAGCATGATGTCCCTCTCCAAAGACCTGTCCCTCCTTACATGTCCAAAGTATGTCAGACGAAGCCCCAGAATCCTTGCCTCTAAGGAGCAGCCTGGTTTAACCCTCTCCAGGATGAATCTGTTAGTTTTCTTGGCATTCCATGGTACATTCAATACTCTTCTCCAGCACAACAGCTCAAAGGAATCAATTCTCCTTCTATCCTCCCTAGACATTGTCCAACTCTCTGATGCATAACAAGTGATTCCAAGGACCATGGTCTGTATCAGATGTACCTTAGTCTCCAGAGTGACACCATTGCTTTTCAGTACGTTGGAGAGGTCCCTAACAACATACTTTCCCATTGCAATACACCTTTTAATTTTCTGGCTGCTGGTGTCAAGAGTGTTGACTGTGGAGTCAAGCAGACTAAAGTTGTTAACAATCTCAATCTCTTCACCATCCATTCTGATGCTGCCAATTGGCTCAGTAGTGAAAATATTTGTCTTCTTGACATTGAGCCTCAATCCATAAGCACGGCTGTAGTTCTTGACCCTCTGCAGCAAGCGCTTCAGGTCCTCCTCATTTTCAGCAAGCAGGGTTGTGTCATCTGCATAATGCAGATTGTTGATAGTTCTTCCACCAATCCTGACACCACACTTCTCCTCATAGAGCTCAACCTATCGGATAATCTGTTCTGTATACAGGTTGAAAAGGTATGGAGATAGGATGCATCCCTGGTGTACACCCTTCCCAATTTTGACCCATGCAATGCTTCCTTGCTCTGTTCTGATGACTGCCTCTGGTCCAAGTATAGGTTTCGCATTAGCACGATCAAGTGTTGTGGGGTTTCCATTCTTCCCAGAGTCAGCCACAGTTTGTTATGATCCACAGTCAAATGCCTTTGCATAATCAATGAAACACAGATAGACATTCTTCTGGTATTCCCTGCTTTCAGCCAAGATCCACCTAACATTAGCTAACAATATCCCAAGTGCCACTACCCCTTCTAAACTCAGCCTGGACTTCTGGCAGTTCTCTGCTGATGTACTGTTTCAGTCATTTTTGGATAATCTTCAGTAGAATCTTGTTAGAAAAGAAAATAAGGAAAGAGGAAAGAGAAGGTAATGAAGTATAAGGAAGATGTAACAAAGGCTTGTATTATGTATAAGGTTAACTAATTGAATGCACAATTCAGATGTTCTGTGTTTGTTTTCAGCTTATGAATTATTGCTAATTCATAAGGATACTTTTATTTCAGGGATACTTTTAAAGGTTATTGTATTTTTACTAAGAAGCTCTGGTGTCATAGAGCATAATGTGTTGGACAGTTAACCAAATGGTTAACATTTCCTTCTACTTCTTGGGGAAAGATACTCTCCTCCTGTAAAGATTTATAGTCTTGAAACCTTAGGGACACTATCAATTTAATTCCACTCAAAACCAGTGAATATTGTTGTTTGTTGTTGTACTCTTAAAGAAGAACCCTGGTGGTTCAATGATGAAAAACTGCTTATCTGTTAAACAAAAGTTTGATGGTTTGAATTCAGCAACCACTTTGCAGAGGAGAGATGAGGAAACCTGCTTCCAAAAAGATTTATAAACTTGGAAACCATATGGAATAATTTTAATGTACCCCTTAGGGTGATTGGAGCATAATCAAATTGACAACAGTGAGCTCATTGTAGTTCTTTTACTACTGCCTTCACACTACTACCTAGTGTAAATAAAGCTTTATTAGATAAAATTTTAAAAAAGAAATTTATTCGAAAAGAGACCAAAAGAGAGCTAGAAATTACTCAACCTATGCACCATAGTTCCCTGATAAGAAAATAAAGTATAAAAAAAAATATCACCCAAGGTTTCATGGCATATAAACAGCAGAGTCTTGAACCCATTCTTTTAGTGCCTTATGTGGTGTACTTACCCTTTTGTGACCATTATTTACATTTAAATTGTCACTAGTGGTTAACATAAGACTTATCAAAGACAACAGGGAACATAAATGTTTGGCCACTCCTTCTCTAAAATGTTTTTTCTGCAAGTTAATCAATGCAGAAAATAGTTTGCACATCACTTCTTCATGTACTAATTTTGAATTAAGCTGCACCACATAAATTCTCCTGAAAAATGATGCAATTAAGTCTGGACTATTTGAGGAAGGACAACAACATGTGGCTGTAATTATAATGGCAAAACATCTTGGTAACACGCTGACTTATTAGTGCAGTAATTAGTGTTGGTGCAATGCATACTGAATAGTCCATAAAACAAATAATGCAATGTAAAATCCTGAAAAGGAGGCATAATTTTCAAGTGAACAATCTTTGGATATTTTTGCCTGTGGCATCAAACATTTGGACCAAATTATTTTAGCCACTTCATATAGGAAACTCTAGCTTCCACTTGAGTAAAGAGAATTGGAAAAATCTTCAACTTTGGGCAAAATACAAAATTAATATATGAAACCTGGAAAATTAGAGCTAAATTAACTCTGTTAGGGACCAATTATGTAAATATTGAAAAAGGATTGAGCACGGACTGCACAGTCTTGAATTCTGGAGTGAGTTTGATCAGCAATAGTTACTAAAAACCACAAAATAAAATGCTATCAATCTCATAATGTATCTTAAATGTAATAGAATCTTGAGTCATTATTTTTTACTGATCTCTTAGCTTCAAACCAGAAAGTTTAGAATTATAGTTAAAATGGAAATTACTTAGTGCTAGAAAAAAATCTCAGGAAGCAGATTCACAGAAAATGCAACCTCAGATAAGAAGGTAATTTAGTTATCATTCAAACTCTATATTTACCAAAAATGTTAATTTACCTTAAAACATCTTCTCAGATTTTAGCATTATTTTTCCATAATCTTACACCAAACTTAATTTGTATCAGACAAAATATTGAGTAAAAGAGGTCCAAAGTTCAAACACATACACAAAAAAACTTCCCTTGGGTTGTCTTTAATTGTTTATCATCATACTTTCAGCTACATATGACTTGTATACATGTAGAAGCCAATAATATTTGCATCTTGGGCAAATTTTAAGAAATGAGAGAAATTTATGTTAGTGGTAGAACTATCCCAGGTGAGAATCCCTATTTATGTATATACAGTAAGAATCAATGATAGTTTCAGGAGTATGTGAAATCTTAGTTTCTAACTTTTCTTCTTTTAAAGATTAAATTTTGATGTGGATCTGTAAAGCCATGATGATTTCCTGTGATGATTTTTGGATGGGCTATTTTGTGAGACACAGTATTTAAATCAATATTTTAGACACATAGCAAGTAAGACTTGAGGGTATAACATAAAGGGGTAGGCAGTGTGTGATAGTTTGGTGGGTGGTTTGAGGGTCAAATCAGGGTGTGGGACATGGATAAAAGTAGAATTCATTTTGAACCATGATGTTAGTTGTTGCTCTTAGATGCCGTAGAATAAAGTATGATTCATGGTGACCCTATGAACAAGAGATCTGTACACTGTTCTATCCTGTGCCATTCTCACGATCTCTGACCATTGCTGCCATTGTTGTGTCACTTCCTCGAGGGTCCTTCTCTCTTTTGCTGAACCTCCACCTTTCTGGGAATGTTGTCCCCTGCAAGGAATAGCCCCTCCTAACAACATGTTCAAGGTGTGTGAACTGAACCTTGGTCATCCTTGCTCTCTGAGAAGTACTCTGGCCACACTTTTTCAAAGATGTATCTGTTAGTTCTTTCAGCAGTCCATGGGATATTTGACACTCTTCTCTAATACTTATTCAATAATAAAGTAAAATAAAATAAAGGTATCAACTCTTCGGTCATTCTTGTCTATTGTCAAGCTCTCAGATGCATGTTGATGTTGTTGTTGTTGCTGTTGTTATGTGCCGTTGAGTCACAGGTGATTCATAGCGACCCTATGAAGGAGAATCCTTGACGCTTGGGTGCCTTTCATCCTCTCTCCAAGTTCGTAGGGTTTCAGGAGGCAAGCTATTATGGAAGTGGATGCCACTCCTCCTTCCACGCTTGTTTAATCGGGGAGCTCCACCCCACTCTCAATCCGCATTGGGTAGCCAACCATTAACACATTTGACACATCCGTGTCACAGTGTTCATCCTCACAGCAACCACAAGTGACCGTGGGACGGCAACTTGTACACCAGGGCTATACGACCTACAGGAATGTCTGAACAAAAACTATGAAAGAATGGCCCAAAGGCCGTTTTGGGCTTGAAGCCACTGCTGCCTTCAATCCAAGGCCAAGCGTGGCTTCCCTGGCTCCTGGAGGCAGAGTTGCCTTTCTCCAGAGACCGCCACAACACAACACCCACGTACACAGTACCATGCTCTCTGGCCAAAGGATCACAGCCACCCTGGGTCTCAGATGCATAGCAAATGATTAAAAAGATCATGGCCTGAATCAGCCACACCTTAATATTTAAACTGATAACATTACTCCTCAATACTTTGGATGATCACTAACAACAGGCTTTCCTGTTGCAACACTTCTTTAGATTTCTTGACTGAAGATGCCAACAGTTTTGAAAAAACTCTTATGGACACTAAGAAATGTGCAACTCTGCATCCTACATTCCTGGCTGCAAGAAAATTGAAAGTGATAGAGACTTTGCCTGGATTTGACCTTGATAAGTAACTAACATATTTATTCTTCATTAACACATTTCTGTTGCATATCTTCCAACTCAACTTTCTCTTATTACATTTCCTAGTGATTCTAACAGCAGGATCCTGGTATCATCCTCTTCAAAAGACGTACAAAATAAAAATAATATGCCCCAAGTTACACAGATAGACATAAGAAAAAAAAAACAGGATTTTAACTCATATAATTAGTTCCATATGTTTTATTTTATGAGCTGTAGGGCATAGTTAGTCCCTTCAGCAAAATGGATTGACACAGTGGCCGCAACAATTGTTTTAGGCAGAACAGCACTTGTGAAGCTGGTTCTGGATTAATCAAGGTTTCATTTTGTTCTCTATCAGGACTCTATGTATGAATAAGAGAGATGACTCCAGGCACCTAACAATAAGAGTATAGTGCTACAAATGTCTTTTGTCTTAAAAGAAGTGACATAACTTTTGTTCTAGCCATTTGGTGAGTATGAAGCTGCTATAATATTATATTTCAAGAAAAGATAATTTGGAAATAAGATGGGATTTATATCATTATTAAAATAATGAGAGCTGGAAGCCACTTTTATATCATTTTAAGTGGCTGGAAGTCACTTCTTATATGTACCTCTTGAAGAAACATTGTTGATGTTATACTTTTTATCTAGCAGGTTACTAGTGCACAAAAGACACCTAGAGTCATTAGTTTAAGATCTTAGCTTTGCCAGTTGCTGTAGGTGACCCTTTGAGTATTTTCCTTCTCTGAATCTCAAACTCTCTATCAGAAAAATATTAGTGAAAATACTTCATATGATTCTACTCAATTTTAAATAAGAGACCTGTTTTTATATTTTAATAAAAATTTAAAAAGAACTTGGATTTCCATTCATTCATTGTTGCACATTTTCCTCCCTGACCCCGCCAACCCCTGCCCCAGGTTCAGTTTTTTCTTTAGAAAACCTTTTAAGGGCTCTAAAGCTTAATCTCTGGGACTAAATTGTGGACATTCTCTTTACTGCTTTTTAGCATTGTGACCTAGGGCTTCTATTCATATTGGCTATAGTTGTACCTATCAGTTACTGTTGTTGTTATGTGACGTCAAGTTTCCTGTGACTCATAGTGACCCTATGTACAACAGCCATAAACCCTGCTCTATGCTGCGCCAATCTCACTGTCTCTGACACACCTACCCCCATTACCCGAGTCACTAAATCAATCCATCTCATCAAGGGTCTTCTTCTCTTGTGCTATTCCCTCCACCCTCCCAAGCATGACATCCTTCTCTGAGGACTGGTCCCACCTTGCTACATGTCCAGAGTATGTCAGACAAAGCTTCAGAATCAGCCTGGTCTCACCCTCTCTAGGACAAACCTGTCTGTTAGCATGCTTAATAATTTGCTTTTCTGTTCCTTCCAAGTCTCTCCATTAAGGAAGAAATTGTAGGTAATGGTTTGAATTTGACATCTTGTGGGATTCTTGTAAAATGTCTAAATAGTTTGTTCTTCTCAAAATTATTGGGTCTGGTTTATCTTACTCATTTTATACATATATATGTATGTAGATTACAAGGTAGCCAGGACCACATGCTGTGGTTTCATACTTACTTTGCAAAGAGAATAATGTTACTTGAAGGCTGCTTGTGTGTTGTGAATCCAAGATCAAATCTTACAACTAAATTGTTTTATTACCTGAGGCGAGCCATTTAACTTGTTTTCACAACATAGTACTGTTCTCTCCCTTGTGGAAGTGTCTATATGTTTAGTTGTTCATAAGAATAAGGGAATCATATATGAAATCAGAAATAACCAACCCTGAAATTTTGCCTTGACACAGACCAACTTTGTGAACTTGGGGAAGTTAATCAATCTCTCTAATTCTTGGTTTTCTCATCTGTAAAGAATTAAAAATGTTAACCGCTCTAGGAGATGTATATAAGGGTTACATGAGCTAAGGCAGTAAAATGGATTTAGCAATGTGCTTGACTGATAGCTAAAAACCATCCACCTTCCTACTCTGAGGTCCCTGCTCTTTTTATCTAATTATACACAAACTCAAGTATGAACATAAGAATGTACACAGACACCAAAGAATTTTGTTGTTAGGTACCATTACGTATCTAAGTGTTAGCAAGCTCTGGCGGCCTAGTGGTAAGAAACTGTGTTGCAATCCCATAGGCACATGTTTTGGATCTGCCAGTTGCTCTGCAGAAGGACAGATAATCTCTTTGTGTGCAATATACTGCCACTGAAAAGTCACTAGAGAGCCAGCTATAAATCCCAACTCATCAGCAAACAACAACAGGAACTCTGATTCATAGCAACCATATCTACAGCAGAATAAACCTCTATGTCCAACCCTGTTCCATTCTTACAATCAAACCTGTGTTTAAATCCATTGTTGCAGTCATTGAATCAATCTGTCTCTTTAAGGATTTTCCTCTCTCTCCATGAACCTCTACTTTCCCAAGAAAGATGTAGTTTTCCAAGACCTGGCCTCTCCTATTATCACGGGCAAGATGAAATCTCAGCACCATTACTTCTGAGAAGAACTTGAATATTGTTGGAAGAGTGGTGACAATGTGATTGTTCTCTAGGTCATGATGTATCCTTATAGCATATTTCTGTGCTTGGATGTCATTTATTTTACTGGCAATTATCTTTGTCACCAAAATAACTATGACCTCTTATGACTCTAACCAGAAAACCTTACCTTTTATGCTACTAGTAAGATTACTTTTGAGAACATATTCATTATTAGTTTTTGTGTACTTCTTCAAGTTTTAGTTGGAACTGATATCAAATAGTATGACATTCTTTAAAAAAATCTTGTGTGATGGCATCTTTGAATGTATCATCAGAATTAGGCTTCTGTCTACTCTCTTACCATGACTTTTACTTTCCTCCTATCTCCAAAAGTGGACTTGTCTACATATAAATTTCTTTCACCCTCCAAATTCTGAGCTCCCTGATAGCAGTAAGGGCAAACCTTTTTGGTATTGCATCCCCAGTGTAAACAGCTAAGTCTAGTGCTTAATATAGTGAGGGCACTTAATAAATATTCAATAAACAAGTGAATAAAAATTCTTTTCTCTTAGTCCTTCCTCCACTGTCAGCATAAATGTGTATCCTTGATGTTACACAGATTCACCAGGAGGATATGGTCATTATGATTTAGTTAGTGAATTATTGGAAGACACATTTTATAACTCTTGCCATAATTAATGTGACAAGAAATAATAATTGACTTAGTAATGTAATCAAATCAGAATGTATTTGATTTGATATGTCAAGTTGTTATTCATATCTCTGTTCCTTCTAGTCAGAGCTTTCAACACTTAATTATTTCTGAAAGCGGTGAAGGCAGGCACAGTCTGTGACAACCTTAGCTGGAAGAAATAAAGAACTGTTGAATGCCTGATCCAGTCTATAAAACTGGAGAAGGTGGGAAGATGGGCGTATTGCCCAATGAAATGGAAAACTTTCATGCCTTGCAAATGCTCTGTGCAGTGGTGTGATGTTTACCAAGTTACAAGATATTAAGTCCAGTTTTTCAAGGTAAATAGACTTTTAAGGAAAAAAGTACGTTTTTAATGAGTTTATACAACATCCCATAAAGCTGGAAAGACTTTGTTTAGAATGCTTGTTTCTTAGGAAGTGTAGTGTTCAGACAATAGTTTCTAAAACTGCTACAAAGGAACTATTTTAAAAAAATACCCGTTATTGTGCATTCATGTATGCTGTTATTTTCATGCATACTAGTTATTTTCTTCACAACCCTACCCTCATCTCCATCTTAGATGAAAAACTGAGATTTGAAGACATTAAAAAACTCAATCGAGGTACCACTTATTTTCAGGCTTAGTTTTCTACTCAAGGCTTTTGGCCTGAGTAACACCAAACTGAATAATGGCACATCTTCAAACACTTTTTTTTCTTTTTTTTTTCAAACACTTTTAACTTATCCATCTATTGCCTAACTGATTTTTGGATTGGAAACTTTAAATCCAGAGATTGTATTCATGCATACTCCTCTAAAAGGGTGATGTAACAATATCAATATGTTTATTCATTCGACATATTCACTGAACAAATATTGAAAATCCAATTGTGTTTAAAACACAAATAAAATGGATATTAAGAAACATAGCTTTTCTCTTTGAGAATTCAAATATGGTTACTCTTGTGAAGGTGGCCCATGAGGAAAGTTTTCCAGGAAAGTTTCCTAAAGAAGATGATCTTTGAATTGGGTCTCAAAAGAAAAGTTTGGATTTTCCTAGAAAAACAAGTACATTGGGCATCATACGCAAAAGGATTAAGATGTGCAGACCTTCTGATGTAAGAAATACAAGATAACAAATTTTAGAGTAAAATCAGGCTGAATATACTTAGTGTTATGTGCTATTGAGTAGACTACTACTCATAATGACCCTATGCACCATACCTCTGAACCCTTCCCTATGCTGAGCCTGCCTCACTGTCTCAAGCACACCTATCCCCATTATCCCAGTTATTCTGTCAATCCATTTCCTCCAGAGTTTTCTTTTCCTGAATTGTTCACCTACCTTTCCAACCATGATGTGTTTATCCAAGGACTGGTCCCTCCCGACAACACTCTGAAAGTATGTGAGACGGAGTTTCAAAATCCTTGTCTCCAAGGAGCAGCTAGGCTTCACCCTCTCCCAAACAAACCTGTTTTTCCTCTTTGCAGTCTGTGATATGTTCAATACTCTTCTCCAACACCACAACTCAAAGGCATTGATTCTTCTTCCGTCATCCTTAGTCCTTGTCCAGCTTTCTGATATATAGTAATTATGAAGGCCATGGCTTAGATCAGACACACTTTAGTCTCTAGATGGATATTGTTTGTCTTTAATATCCTGGAGAGGTTCTTGACAGCAGATTTACTCATTGCAATTGTCTCTTCATTTTCTGACTACTAGCACCAAAGGTGTTGATTGTGGAAATAAGCAAGTTGAAATTGTGAACAATTTCAATCTGTTCTCCGCCTATCATGGACATTTGGGCTGCTTCCCTGTCCTTGCGACTGTGTTTAATGTTGTTATAAACATCATAAATCTTCAATGTGTGTAATTCTCCATTTGTGTCTAAGTTATGTTTTCTGTGGGATATAATCCTAGCAGTGAAATAGCTGGATCATAGTTATATTCTGCTTCCTGAGGAAATGCCAAACTTCCTTCAAGAGTGATTGCACCATTTTATAATCCCACTAACAGTGTATGAGATTTCTGAACACTTTATATTTTCTTCAACATTTATTACTTGCTATCCTATTAAACTTTGGCATTGATACTAAGGTGAAATTATAAGTCATTGTAATTTTTATTTGCATCTTTCTTATTGTCAGTGATTTTGAGTATTTCTTCACATGTCTGTTGGCCATCTGAAAGTCTTCCTCTGAAAAAAAGTCTTTAAATATCTTATGGCCATTTTGTAATCAATTTTTATTTTGAAAACTTTGTCTGAGATAACATTGCCAAATGTATTTTCCCAGTGAGTATCTTTTATCTTAAATTTGATGCACACAGGAACTTAATCTTTAGAACATCTCATTGATGCTGTCCTTTGCTGGTTGTGAATTTCTGAGACTCTGGATAGTGTATTAGAGTGCAGAGAAGCCAAAGCTAAAGGAAGAAATAAATCGAAGAGGTGAACAGAAAATTTCAAAAGGCAGCTCGAGATGATCAAGATACTATAATGAAATATGCAGAGAGCTGGAGTCAGAAAATCAAGATGGCTGAACTCGCTCAGTGTTTCTAAAGCTGAAGGAATTAAAAAACAAATTCAAGCCATGGGTGGCAATACTTAAGGATACTTTGGGTAGAATGTTAAATGATCCAAGAAACATTAAAAGAAGATGGAAGGAGTACACAGAGTCACTGTATCAGAAGGAATTGGCTGACACAGAGGAATTTCATGAAATAACATATGAGCAAGAGCCTGTTGTGATGAAGGAGGAAGTTCAAGTTGCTATAAAAGAATTGGCCAAAAAAAAAAAAAAAAAAAGGCTCCAAGAGTTGATCGCATACCAATTGACATATTTCAACAAACAGATGCTGCCCTGGATGTGCTCACTAGGTTGTGCCAAGAAATCTGAAGGACAGCCAGCTGGCCAACTGACTGGAAAAGATCGATATTTGTTCCCATTCCAAAGAAAGGTGACCCAACAGAGTGTGGAAATTATCAAACAATATTATTGATATTACATGCAAGCAAGATTCTGCTGAAAATTATCCAAAAATGAGCGGAACAATATGTCAACAGAGAATTACCATATGTGCAGGCTGGATTTAGAAGAGGTCGTGGTACTAGGGATATTATAGCTAATGTTACATGGATCTTGGCAGAAAGCAGAGAGTACCAGAGGAATGTCTATCTGTGCTTCATTGACTATGCAAAGGCTTTTGACTCTGTGGATCACAACAAGCTATGGTTGACTCTGAGAAGAATGGGAATCCCAGATGATTGTGCTAATGTGAAACCTATACTTGGACCAAGAGGCAGTCTTCAGAACAGTGCTAAGAGACACTACATGGTTCAAAATCAAGAAGGGGTCCACCAGAGATGTATTCTGTCTCCATACTTTTTCAATCTGTATGCAGAACAGATCATCTGAAATGTTGGGCTGTACGAGGAGGAATGTGGCATCAGGGTTGGTGGAAGAGCCATCAACAACCTGTGTTATGCAGATGACACAACCCTGCTTGCTGAAATTGAGGAGGACCTGGAGCACTTGCTGCAGAAGGTCAAGAATTGCAGTCTTCAATATGGATTGAAGCTCAACATCAAGAAAACAAAGATTCTCACCACTGGGCCAATTGGCAGCATCAGTATGAATAGTAAAGAGATTGAGATAGTCAACAGTTTCTGTTTGCCTGGCTCCACAGTCAGCACTCTTGGTACCAGCAGACAGGAAATCAAGAGACAAAGTACATTGGGAAATTCAGCTGTGAGGGACCTCTCAGGAGTACTGAAGAGCAACGACGTCAGGCTGGAAACTAAGGTGCGCCTGATCCAGTCTACGGTCTTTGCAATTACATGCTATGCATCAGAGAGTTGGACAGTGAATAGGGATGATAGAAAGAGAATTTATCCCTTTGAGCTGTGGTGCCAGAGAAGAGTGTTGAATATACCATGGACTGCTAGGAGAACAAACAGATTTGTCCTGGAGAGGGTGAAGCCAGAGTGCTCCTTGGAGTCAAGGATTCTGAAGATTCATCTGGTATATTTTGGGCATGTTGCAAGGAGGAACTGGTCTTTCGAGAGGGACATCATGTTTGGGAGAGTGGAAGGACAGCACAGGAGAGGAAGACCCTTGATGAGATAGATCGATTCTGTGGTTGGGGTTGTGGGAGTGAGTGTGTCGGAGATGGTGAGGTTGGCACAGTATAGAACAGGGTTTGGGCTCTTGTACATAGGATTGCTATGAGTTGCAAGTGACTCAACGGCACATAACAACAACATTTATGCTATAGTCCAGGCCTTCCAAGCGTCATCATTCTGTCTCATATTGTCTTTATGGTTTTCGACTTTACTCCTAGTCTCTAATCTACCTTGACTTGATTTTTGTGTATGGAGTGAAATGTGGATCCTAATTCAGTTTTCTGCAGGTAGCAGTCCAGTTTTGCCAGCATCATTGATGAAAAAAGGTTATTGTTTCCCCATTTGATAGGTTTTGCTTACTTGTCAAAAACAAGTTGACTGTAATAGATGGGATAATTTCTGGGTTCCAGTTTCTATTCCATTGTTCTGTCTGTCGTTGTACTGGTACCATAGTGTTTTGGTTATTTTACCACGTTAGGTTTTGCGATAAGGGAGTGCTATGTTACCCGCTTTATTTTTGCTTCTCAAAAGTGCTTTACTTACTCAGTGTCTCTTTCCTTTTCAAATATACTTGCCAATTGCCTTTTCTATCTCACTGAAAAAAGAGTTTGGTATCTATATTGGAATTGCATGTAGATTGTTTCTGGCAGGATTGTCATTTTCACTATGATGAGTCTTCCTATCCATGAACAGGTAACATTTTTCCATTTATTTAGGCCTTTTACGGTTTCTCACAGTAGTGTTTTGTAGTTTATAAAAGTCTTTTGTGTCTCTAGTTAGGTTTATTTCCAAATATCTCCATCTGTGGTTGACTATTGAAAATGGTGGGGGCTCTGGTAGTCTAGTGACGAGGAGCTTCTCTGAAATCCCAAAGGCATATCATTCAAATCTACCAGCTGCTCTGTGGTAGAAAGATGGGCAATCTCCTCCTATGTGACTAACTGTTTCTGAAAAATCTGCTTGAAGGTCAGTTACAAGTCAGTTCCAACTCCATGGTACAGAAAACCAACAACAAAAATGTTGTAAATTATATTACTTTTTTAGTATCCTTCTCTGTGTTTTCTTTGTTACTGTAAATAAATCTCACTGAGTTTTGTAGATTGGTGTTACATCCTGTCATCCTACTAAATTGGTCTACTAGGCCTACCAATTTATTTGTTGGGTCTTTGGGGATCCTGTATACACCATCATATCATTTGCATATAGCCACAGTGTACCTACCATCTTTTTGCTTCTCTGAATCTTTCTTATTTCCCTTCTCTTATTTTATTACAGTACAAGTACGTCCAATACTATATTGAATAAAAGTGGTGAAAGTGAGTATCCTTGTCTGGTCCTTGTTCGCAAGTGGAATGACTTTAGTCTTTCCCCATTGAGTGATGTTGATTCTTTATTATGTGTGTGTATATATATTTCCCTTCCACTTCCGAAATGGTTTGTCTCCGGAAACTCTATGAACAATGCTCAGGTCTTTTGTTCATAGGGTCGCTATGAGTCGTGTACAACTCGACGACACTTAACAACAACAACATTCCTTGTTTTCTGAGTGTTTTAATCGGGAAAGTGTGTTAGAGTTTGTGAAAGGCCTTTTCTGCATCAATTGATAGTATCATGTGGTTCTTATTCTTTGCTTTTTTAATGTGATTAATTACATTGATTGTTTTTCTTAAGTTGAGCTGTCTTTGCATATCAGCTATGAGTTTTACTTGCTAATGCTGAATAGTTTTTATGTTCTGTCGGATTACATTGGCCAGGACTTTGCTAAGGTTATTGCATCTATGTTCATGAGCACTATTGGTCTGTAGTTTCTTTTTCTGGTAATGTCTTTGACTAATTGTGTTAGTACGGTTATTCTTGCTTCATAGAATGAATCTGGGAGTGTTCCTTCTTTTTTTCTATTTTTTTAATAATTTGCATAGAATTGGTGATAGTTCTCTGAATGTTTGGTAAAATTCAACTGTGAAGCCATCTGCTGCGGGACTTTTAATTCAGAAGGAGACTTTTTATTACCTGTTCAAATTCTTCTTTTGTGATGAGTCTGTTCAAGTGTCCTATATTTGACTGTGTTAATTTGGATAAGATGTGAGTTTCAATGAATTTGTTCACTTCTTCTATATTTTCAAATTCATCAAAGATTCTTATAATATTCTAATTTTGTCAATTTAACTTCATCTGGTGTTGTTATGATACTAACTCTGTCCTTTCTTATTCGAGTTATTAGTGTCTTCTTTTTCTATTCCTTTGTTAAGTTTGCTTGCAAATGGTTTGTATATTTTATTGACCCTTTCTTTTTCAATTAAATTTTTATTTTAAATTTGTTTACAAAGTTCGTATATGTTGTTTTTCACACCAGATTGTTTCCATTTTTTTTTTTACCCATTCTTCCCTTTACCCATCAAATGTGCGATCCTATGATTATACCCCCTGCTCCTACCCTTGCCCCACCTTGGGTCCTCATACACATTTTACTAGTTATCTTTCTATTTCTACAATAATGATCTTATACTTTGTCCTTATGGTATTGAGTTAGTTCACTTAGAATAACGTTCTCAATTCCCTGCAAAGTGAGGTGGTGATTTACAAAATTACTGCTCCTGAAAGCTATATAGTATTCCATCCTGTGAGTGTATCATAATTTTTTTCAATCCATTCAACTGTGGTTGGACATTTGGGTTGTTTTCATGTTCTTATGATGATGAATAATACTGTTATGAACATTTATGCCTCGGTTCTAATTTTCTTGGGGTACATTCCATGTAGTGGAATAGCTGAGTCATACGGAATTTCTATTTTTAGCTTTTTTTGTAACTGCCAAACTGTCTTCCAAATCGATTGTACTTTTTTATGATCCTACTAACAATGAATAAGAGTTCCTATCTCTTCACATCCTCTCCAACATTTATTACTTGTTGTCCTGTTAAATTTTGCCACTACTACTGGAGTGAGATGATATCTCATTTTGCTTTAAGTAGAATTAGTTTTAGATTATCTCTGAATGCGTAGTAGAATTCAGCTGTGATGCCATCTTGTCCAGGACTTTCATTATGGGGAAGTCTTTTTATGACCTGTTCCACTTCTTCATGATAGGTGAGAGGTCTGTTCAATTGTTCTACATTTGTCTGTGTCAATCTGGGTAAGGCATGAGTTTCAAGGAATTTGTTCATTTCTAGGTTGTTTAATTTATCATAGTATAGCTTTACACAATATTCTAATATTATCTATTTAATTTCATCTGATTCTGTTTGATGTCGCCTCTATAATTTCTTAATTGAGTTATCCATGTCTTTTCTTTTGTTAAGTTTGTCAGTGGTTTGTCAATTTTATTAACCTTTTTTAAAAAACAACTTCTGGTCTTATTGATGGTTTCAATTATTTTTCTGTTCTCTATCTCATTGACTTCAGCTCTGGTCCTTATGATTTCCTACCATCTAGAGGTTTTAGTATTAGATTTTCATTTTTTTTCTATCTGATGAAGGTGGTGAGTTATATTACTGATTTTTCTTCTTCCTTCCTTTTTTATGTGTGTGCCTAATGCTATAAAGTGCCCCCAAAGGACTGCCTTAGCTACATCCCAGAGGTTTTGGTATATTATATTTTCATTTTCATTTGTTTCAAGGAATAATTCAGTCTTCATTTCTTTAAAATCCAATCATGTTTTAGCAAAGAGTTATTTAGTTGCTTCATGGGTGGTTTTGTAAGCTTTACTCTCATGTGGTTACTTTCTAGTTTTACAGCATTGTGGTCTGAAAAAGATACTTTGTATCAGTTTGATATTTTTTA
The DNA here is from genome assembly GCF_000299155.1 of Elephantulus edwardii. Lineage (NCBI taxonomy): Eukaryota > Metazoa > Chordata > Mammalia > Macroscelidea > Macroscelididae > Elephantulus > Elephantulus edwardii. The sequence goes on along the minus strand of NW_006399755.1, from coordinate 32,991,940 downwards.
ATTTGTTGAGTCTTGCTTTGTGTTCTAAAATGTGAGCAGTTGTGGGGAATATATTTGAAAAGAAAGTGAAATGAATTTTAGTTGAGTGCAATATCCTAAGTACATCCACAAGGTTGAGTATAGTTTAGATCTTCTACATCTTTGTTAAGTTTCTTTTGAGTTAACCTATCCTTTGGTGATAGTGGTGTGTTGAAGTCTCCTACCAATATTGTTTTGTCTATTTCTTTCTTTAATTCAGTTAACCATTGTTTTATATATTTTCCAAGTTTATCATTTGACGCATAAATGTTGACCCATATGAGTCCTTCTTAATCTATTGTGATTTTCATCAGTTTGAAATGCCCTTTCTTAGCTTTTTTGGTGGTTTTTATTCTGAATTCTATTTTATCAGAGGTTATTATTGCCACTCCTGCTTTTTTGTGCTTGCCATATGCTTATATATTTTCCCAGCCTTTAATTTTGAGTTTATCTTTCTCTTATTTTGTTAGTTGTGTCTCTTGAAGACAAAATACTGATGAGTACTGATACAATTTTCTTTTATATCCATTCTGCAATTCTTTTTCTCTTAATTGGCACATTGAGTCCATTCACATTAAGTGTGATTATTATCAGGCAGGTTTTACCATTGCCATTTTGTTGTGTTTCTTTCTCTTTTGTTTCTAGGTACTATAATAGTCCATCTGTTGTCCTTTGGTGTCTCAAAGTGAAGGACTTCACTTAAAATTTCCAGTGGTTTTTGTCTTGTTTTCACACCTGCTTTAAGTTCCTTCTTTTCTCAAAGGATCTAATTTCTCTTTCATATTTAATGGAGAACTTGTGGGGCCTAGGATCCTTGGCTGGCAATTGTTTTCTTTCAACTTTCTCTATATACATCCCATTATCTTCTAGTTCTCATGATTTTTGCTGAGAAATCAGAACTTAATGTAATTGTTTCCCTTTTGCAATTGACCCTTTGTTTTTTATTTTTTTTTTAATTTTTTGAGTCTAGACTATTTGATATTCATTGTTCTTCTTGAATATAGAGTTCCTCATTCTTCATAATGTCTGGCAAGTTTTCTTCTAGTACTTCCTCCAGAATTTTCTCAGTTCCTTCTCTGTCACTCCCCTGTTCTGGAATTCCAATCATGCATGTGTTATTCTTTTTTATTTCATTCTCCATGATTCTAATATTTTCTTCACTTTCTTTATGCTTTACCTCTAATTTTCCTTCTAGTATGTATCCAGTGAAGTTCTTGTTTTCTAGCTCATTGATTCTCTGTTCCATCTCTTCAGTTTTACTTTTTTGTCCCACCAGTGTTGGACACTTCTGCCATTTCGGTCTTAATATTCTAGATTGCATTGTCTTGCTTTTCTTTTATTTCCAGTACTGTGTTGAAGGAACTTTCTCTGTCTTGTGGTGATTTTTTTAAGTTCTTGTAATTCTTTATATTATAAAATCTTTCTTCTGTCATTTTTATTGTCTCCCATAATTGTTCAAGTTGCTCTTCTTCAATATATTTCTTAAGGATCGCTGTCTCTGGGATATTTGCTCTCTTAATGGCTTCAATTTTTTTCTTCCATCATTTGTATCTTCTTCTGTATCTGTTCAAATAACTCCACATCAGTCTAATTTTTCTGGTTTTCTCTATCTGGGGTATTGGTTGAGTTTGCTTTTTTTCAGAGAAGGGCTATTTTGTTTTATTCATGATGACGGAGGCAGACGGCTGCTTTCTTGACATTGTTGTTGTTGTTATGTGCTGTCGAGTCACTTGCAACTCATAGCGACCCTATGTACAACAGCCCTAAACCCTGCTCTATCCTGTGTCAATCACACTGCCTCTGACACACCCATCCTGATTACCCCAGTCACTGAATCAATCCATCTCATAGACGGTCTTCCCCTCTTCCACCGTCCTCCACCCTCCCAAGCATGATGTCCCTCTCCAAGGACCTGTCCCTCCATACAATATGTCCAAAGTATGTCAGACGAAGCCCCAGAATTCTTGCCTCCAAGGAGCAGCCTGGTTCAACCCTCTCCAGGATGAATGTTTGTTTTCTTAGCAGTCGATGGTACATTCAATACTCTCCTCCATCACCACAGCTCAAAGGCATGAATTCTCCTTCTATCCTTCCTAGTCATTGTCCAATTCTCTTATGCATAACAAGAGATTGCAAAGACCATAGCCTGTATCAGATGCACCTTAGTCACCAGAGTGACACCATTGCTCTTCAGTACCCTTGAGAGGTCCCTAACAGCCAACTTTCCCATCCCAATACATTTTTTTTATTCCCTAGCTACTAATGCCAAGAGTGTTGACTGTGGAGCCAAGCAGACTAAAGTTATTAATCTCAATATCTTCACCACCCATTCTGATGCTGCCAATTGGTCCAGTGGTGAGAATCTTTGTCTTTTTCACATTGAGCCTTAATCCATACTGAAGGATGCAGTCCTTGACCCTCTGCAGCAAGCATTTTAGGTCCTACTCAGTTTCAGCAAGCAGGCTTGCTATCATCTGCATAATGCAGGTTGTTAATAGATCTTCCACCAATCCTGATGTCACATTTTTCCTCATAGAGCCCAGCCTCCCGGATAATCTGTTCTGCATACAGGTTGAAAAGGTATGGAGATAGGACACACCCCTGGCATACACCTTTCCCAATTTTGAACCACAGTGTTTCTTTGCTCTGTTCTGACGCCTGCCTCTTGGTCCAAATATAGGTTTCGTATTCTTGACATTAGGTGAGTCTTAGTAGATGATATGTTATTGTAACTATATAATATCCTAGGATATGTCAATGTTTTGTGAAGGACCTGTGTATTTGTGCTTCCATTTTGGGGAAAGCCAGCCAAAGTGGGATGACTTTCGCCCTCCAGAACTGCTACTTACTTGGCCGCTTTTGCTTGAGCTTAAGAAATCCCACGTGAAATAGTTAGACACCAGTGTTTAAGGTCAAAGTACCTGAATGGTGGAACAGACCATTTGGAAGAACCAGGTTCTAGTCCTGTTGTAGTTTCACTCATTTTTCTGTTTGTTTGTTTGTTTGTTTTTTTTATCTTATTGATTACAGCTCTTGTACTGTAGGCCAGGCAATTGTCCTCAATATTTCCTGGTATAGACTGGTGAGTGCATCAGGGCTGTGTCTGTTACTTGAAACAAGTAAATTGTAGTCTATTGATTCCTGTAGTCTTATTTTTTTGTCAATATCTTCAGTGCAGCTTCCACTTTGCTCTTTATTACCATTACTTCTTGCTTATACAATACTTCCAGATTTTTTTATTTAGTTTTTTGTGTTAGTCAGTTCTCTCTGTTACAGAGACTGTGTATTTCCTCCATTTTCCTTTGATGCTTTTGGGTCATTCAATAGCAACTTGAAGCTTAAGTTTGATTTTCAGTTCTGTCAGCTTGAGAAATACAGAGCAAGTTTTTCCTTTTCTTCTCCAGTTCCAACTCTCTTGATATTCAATTGTAATATTTTGCTTTGTTTTCTTGAGTTGCCCTTTGAAATCTCCTGTTCATCTCTTTTACTTTGTCATGTTCTCCCTTTGTTTTGGCTTCTCAACGCTAGTGCAGTTTTATATTGTTGAATTCACTATGCCAAACTATCATCTTTAGGTCTTCATTCTTTCACTAGTCATCCATCTTCCCAAGCACATTGTCCCTTTACAATGAATAGTATTGCCGAGTTACACATCCACAGTATCAAATATGAAACTTTGCCTTCTTTGGGTCCAAGGAGCACTCTGTTTGTATTTTCCCCCCCAAAATATAGCTGTTTGTTGTTTTGGCAGTGCATGGAGTATTCAGTACTCTTCTCCAACAACACAACTCAAAGGCATCAATTCTTGGTCATCCTTATTCATCACTCAGTCCTCTAATGCACAGGAGGTGCTCAAGAAGACCATAACCTGTATCAGGTGTGCCTTAGTCCTCAAACTAACATCATTGCTCTTCAATATTTTTGAGAGGTCCCTAAATAGTGAGTTTGTCCAGTGCAATATGTTTCCTAACTGCTGGTACCACAGGTACTGACTGTTGATCCAAGCAAAATAAGATCATTGGCCCTGCAATCCTTTCTCCCTGTATCATAAAGTTGACTGTTGGTCTTGTCATAAGGATCTTTGTTTTCTTGATGTTGAGATGTAATCAATACTGAGGACTGTAGTCCTTGATATTCTGCAACAAAAATTTCCGGTCTTCCTCACATTCAGTAAGCAACAATGTGCATAATCCAATCCTGATGCCTCATTTATCTTCATAGAGTCCAGCTTCAGGAATTATCTGCTCAGCATACAGATGGAATGGGTGTGGAGAAAGTATTCAACCACTATGCAAACTCTTCCTAATTTTTAACCACGTAGCATTTTGTTGTTCCATTTGGAGAATAGACTTTTAGTCCAGGTATAAAATCTATTTGACCGTGATTAAGTGTTCTGGAATTCTCATTCTTCTTTATGTTAACCATATTTTGGTATTAGTACTTTGTTATTAGATGATGTCGAGTATGACTCATAGCAACCCTATGAACTATGAAGTATCTGAAACCCATCCTAAACTGTGTCACCTTCACACTTCCTGACACACTAGAGCCCATTGAAAAAGTCACTGTGCTAACCCACCAGGTTGAGGGTCTTCCTTTCCTTGTCAAAACTCCACTATTCTAAGCATCATGTCCCTCTCCAAGGAATAGACCCTCCTAGCAACATTCTCTTGGTTTATGAAGTGAAGCCTCATCATCCTTGCCTCAAAAGGGCACTCTGGCTTCACCCAATTTGTTATTATACACACAGTCAAATGCCTTTGCATAACCAGTAAAACACAAACAGACACCCTGCTAGTAGACATTATCAGGTTATTCTATGACAGTGTTGCTCTTATATTCCTTGATTCAGAACTGACTCATAGTTGCCCCTCCTGAATCTGGTTTTCAGAAACAGTAAATCACACAGAAGAAGGTTGCCCAATACTTTTGGTTGTCCTTTCAAGCACTCAGTAGAATTCTATATCCTCACTTCTTGACTTTGGTGGTAGCATCTTTTGTCTAGGAAATAAGAAAAATAGAGATGACTGTCATGTGTGAGCTGAAGTTTTATGAGTCACTGTGATTGACTCATATCTTTTTTTTGGATAATCTTCAGCAGGATTTTTCTTGAATGTGATATAAATGATACTGTTTTATAATTGTCACACTTTGTTAGATTACCTTTTTTGGAATGCGAATAAATATCGTTTTCTTCCAGTCAGTTGGCCAGGCAGTTTTTCTCCAGATTTCTTGGCAAAACTTCATTATCAAGTTCACGACAGCCTCTATTTACTCAAAGAGAACAATGGATATTCCATCAATTCTTGTCATTGTTGTTAGTTGCCATCGAGTTGAATATGACTCACAGTGATCCTATGAACAAAAGATGTGAACCCTGTTCCATCCTCACACTTCCTAACACACAAAGACCATTGCAGCAGTCACCATGTCAACCCATATGGTCCAAGGTCTTCTTCTCCTTCCATGACACTCCCCCACTTCCCAGCATCATGTCCTTCTCCAAAAAATAGACCCTCCTAGCAACATGCCCAAAGTATGTGAGGTGTGAAGCCTCATTATTCTTGCTTCCAAAGAGCACTCTGACTGCACCCTCTCCAAAACATAACTGTATGATCTCTTGGCCATTCCTGGAATGTTCAGTGCTCTTCTCCAACACCAAAGCTCAATGTGTCAATTCTTTTTCTGTCATCCTTATTCATTATCCTGTTCTATGATGCATAGCATGTGTAATCAGAGAGACAATGACCTGAATTCCTAGGACTTTGGGGTTGGGTTTTTTTTTTTTTTGCCAATTTCTTCAGAGAAGCTTGAACTTCCTCCTTCATCACCATTGTCTCTTGAGCATATGTTGCTGTTTCTTAAAATTCTTTTGTGTCAGCCAATTGATTTTGGTACAATGACTCTGTGTACTCCTTACATCTCCTTTTGAGAATTCAGGGTCCTTCAATATTCTGCCCATAGCAACGTTAAGTATTGCAACTCAAGGTTTGAACTTCTTCAATTCCTTCAGCTTAATAAATGCCAAGAAAGTTCATCCTTTCCCATTCCCTGACTCTAGCTCTTTGCACATCTTATTATAGTACTTTGCTTTGTCTTCACAAGCTGCCATTTGAAATCTTCTGTACAGCTGCTTAATTTCCTGATTCCCTCCTTAATTTTGGCTTATCAGCATTCTAGTGCAATATTCAGATTCTAATCTGACATTCACTTCAATCTTTTCTCCCTCCTCTCTCTTTGAAATGACCTTTTGCATTCTTCATGGATGCTATTCTTGAAATCTTCCCTCAGCACATCTGATGCTCATTCATTAGTGTTCAAGGCCTCAAACCTGTTGCAGAGATTTTTTTTTTTTTAATATCAGGTGGTATAGATTCTAAGGCCAAATTTTGGTTCTTGTTCATTTAACTTTTTAATCCAAAACCTATTGTAACAGTGAGATACTAGAAATATAAGCTTGGTGTAAATGAGGTTGTGGCACTAGGGACATCATAGCCAATGTCAGATGGATCTTGGCTGAAAGCAGAGAGTGCCAGAGGATTGTCTGTATTTCATTGGCTATGCAAAGGCATTTGACTAGATCACAATAAATCGTGGCTATCATTGAGAAGAATGGGAATCCCAAAATACCTGATTGTGCTTATGTGAAACTCATCCTTGGACCAAGAAGCAGTCATCAGAACAGAGCAAGGAAACACTGCATGCTTCAAAATCAAGGAAGAACTGTGCCATGGATAGGATACATCCTGTCTCCAAACCCTTTCAATATTTGTAACAGAACATTTGAGAGGCTGAACTTGATGAGGAGGAATGTGCTATCAAGATTAGAGGAAGAGTCATCAGCAACCTGTGTTACACATATGACACAACCTGGCTTCCAGAAGCTGAGGAGGAACTGAAGTGTTAACTTCAAAAGGTCGAAGACAACATTCTTCAATATGGATTGAAACTCAACATCAAGAAAACAAAAATTCTCACCACTGGGCCAATTGGCAGCACCAAGACAGATGGAGAAGACATTGAGATTGTTAATAATTTCAGCTTCCTTAGTGCTACAATCAACATTCTCAGCACCATCACTCAGGAAATAAAAATCCTAATTTCATTAAGAAAACCTGTGTCAGGAAGCTTTCTAGAATGCTGAAGAGCACCATGTCAGTCTAGTTAATGAGGTATGCCTGCCTGATTAAGGCCATGGTCTTCTCATACTTGCTAGGCATTGAGAACTGGATGATGACTAAGCATGATAGAAGAAGGATTGATGCCTTTGAATTGTGGTTCTGGTTTAGAGTATTGAACATATAATGGACTGGCAAGAGAATAACTAGATTTGTCTTGGACAGGGTAAAGCCAAGCTGTTCCTTGGGAACAAGGATTTTGAAGCTGAGTCACACATTCTTTGGACATGTTGCCAGGAAGGACTAGTCCTCAGAGAAGGATATCATGCCTGGAAAATTGGAAAGAAAGTACATGAGAGGAAGACTCAGGATGAAATCAATTGACACAGTAACTGGGATAATGGACATGGTTGTGTCAGGGACATTGAGATTGGCTCAAGCTTGGTTGAGGTTCAGAACTATTGTGCATAGGGTTGCAATAAGTCACAGTCATCAGAACAGAGCAAGGAAACTTCACTGCATGGTTCAAAATTTGAAGGGTATGCAACCATGAATATGTCCTATCTCCATATGTATAGCAGATCATCAGGGAGGGTAGGCTCTATGAGGAGGAATGTGGCATCAGGATTGGATGAAAACTCATTAACAACCTGTGTTATGTAGATGACACAACCTTGCTTGCTTATATACTGAGGAAGACGTGAAGTGCTTGCTGCAGAAGGTCAAGAACTAAAGCCTTCCATATAGGTTGAAGCTCAACATCAAGAAAACAGTTTCTAACCACTGGACTGATTGGCAACATCATGCTAGACAGTGAAGAGATTGATATTGTTAACAGCTTCAGTTTGATTGGCTCCACAATCAACACTCTTGGTACCAGCCGCCAGGAAATCCAACAATGAATTGCATTTGGAAAGTTGACTGTCAGGGACCTCTTTAGAGTACTGAAGAATAACAATATCAGTCTGGAGACTAAGTTGCACCTGATCCCAGCCATGGTCTTCACAACTACTTGCTATGCATCAGAAAGCTGAATAATGACTAGGGATGATAGAAGAAGAATTGATGCATTTGAGCTGTGGTGCTGGATAGGAGTATTGAATATATCATGAGCTGCTAGGAGAACAAACCAGTTCTTACTGGAGAGGGTGAAACAAGGCTGCTCCTTAGATGCAAGGATTCTGCATACTTTGGCCATGTTGCAAGGAGGGACCAGTCTTTAGAGAGGGGCATCATGTTTGGGAGCATGGAGGGACAGTGCAAGAGAGGAAGACCCTCCATGAGAGGGATTGACTCAGTGACTAAGGTAATGGGGGTAGGTGTGCCAGAGACAATAATGTTGGCTCAGGATAGAACAGGGTTCAGAACTGTTGTACATAGGGTCATTTAGGAGTCGCAAGTGACTTGATGACACATAACAACAAAACCAACGTCGTTTTCCTGCCAAGTGATTGTGGAAATACAGGCACAAATGAAGATTGTTTCCAGCCTGGATCGCTTACCGAGAACAGCAAACAAAGATCTGCCTTATTGGATGCATAGTTTGAAAGTGATAAGAGTGATACGAGATTATTTATTGTTACAACTTTTGGAAATTTGAAGTCTGATGTTTACAGTTCTGTATACTGATCTGTTTAATTGATATGCTTACTATTTTGCATAAAGGTCAATACAGAGTAATTGATTAATAGATTCTCACCTACAAGGAAATTTTAAGCCGAATTTAACTATGTGTAAATTAAAGCAAATCCACATCCTCAAAATTACCTTTGGTGATTTGGTAGATGACTGATCTTTTAAAATAATTTTTAAAATTTTAATTGTGATTTTTAATGAAAGCTTACAGGAAAGTTAGATTTTCATTCATTCATTGTTGCACATTTTACTCTTTTACTCCCTCTCCCTTCCTTCCCCCTTCCCTAGTTCACCTTTAAAAAAAAAGTCATTCATTGTTGCACAATTACATCCCCTCTGCCAGTCCTCTTTGCAATGCACGTCTTATTCTCGGCTATTGTAATAATGCCTATTCATATATTCCTTTTCTTTTTTTTCTCTACCACTATAGTTACAAAATTTAGATAAATTGTTGTCAAGAACTGATTTTTAACTTTGTCTCCATTTGTTTTTGTCATCCCTGGGGAGAAAGAGAAATATTTTTCTCCTAATTTCTTCTTTTCTTTTGAGAAGCATACTTTGACTAATGACATGAGTACACTAGAAACTTAAAAAAAAATTACACTTTTGATCTCCTCTTTCAAGAAAAGTGATGGAAAAGTAAGAGTTACAAACTGAAACATAAAACTTGTTAACTGAAGAAATGTGTCCATTTAATATTATTTAAAAACAGAAGCAATTTAAAATTATACAAAATAAATCTCCAGGAATACTTCTACAAAAGCAAATAAAATGACAATTTGAAAGACCATACCATGCCTGTTTTTTGTTGTTGTTATGTGCTATCAAGTCACTTGCGATTCATAGCAACCCTATGTACAAGAGCCCTGAACGCCTTTCTATCCTGTGCCAACCTTGCTGTCTCAAACACACTCATTTCCACCACTCCACTCACAGAATCAATCCATCTCATCAAGGGTCTTTCTCTCCTGCGCTGTCCCTCCACTCTCCCAAACATGATGTCCCTCTCCAAGGACCAGTCCCTCCTTGCAACATGCCCAAAGTATGTCAGATGAAGCTTCAGAATCCTTGACTTCAGGAGACATTCTGGCTTCACCCTCTCCAGGAGAAACCTGTTTATTCTCCTAGCAGTCCATGGTATATTCAACACTCTTCTCCAGCATCACAGCTCAAAGACATCAATTCTCTTTCTGTCATCCCTACTCACTGTCCAACTCTATGGTGCATCACATGTAATTGCAAAAACTAAAGCCTGGAAAACTAAACCTTAGTCTCCAGCCTGATGCCGTAGCTCTTCAATACTGTTGAGTGGTCCCTCACAGCTGACTTTCCCAATGCAATTCATCTCCTGATTTCCTGGCTGTTGTTACCAAGAGTGTAGACTGTGAAACCAAGTAAATGAAAACCGTTAATTATCTCAATGTCTTCACCATCCATACAGATGCTGCCAATTGGCCCAGTGGTGAGAATCTTTATTTTCTTGATGTTGAGCTTCAATCCACATTGAAGGCTGCAGTCCTTGGCCCTCTGAAGCAAGCCCTTCAGGTCCTCCTCAGTTTCAGCAAGCAGGGCTTTGTCATCTGCATAAGGCAGACTATTGATGACTCTTCCACCAATCCTGATGCCACATTCCTCCTCCTCATACAGCCCAGTGTCTCGGATGATCTGTTCTGCATACAGATTGAAAAGGTATGGAGACAAAATACATCCCTGATGGAGCCCTTTCTTGATTTTGAACCATCCAGTGACTCCTGCCCTGTTCTGACAACTGGCTCGTGGTCCAAGTATAGGTTTCACATTAGCACAATCAAATGTTCTGGGATTCCCATTCTTCTCAGAGTCAGCCACAGCTTGTTGTGATCCACACAGTCAAAAGCTTTTGCATAGTCAATGAAGAACAGATAGACTTTCTTCTGGTATTCTCTGCTTTCTGCCAAGATCCATGTAACATGTAATATCCCTAGTACCGCGACCTCTTCTAAGTCCAGCCTGTACATCTGGCAATTCTATGTTGTCATATTGTTCCAAACATTTTTGGATAATTTTCAGCAGAATCTTGCTTACATGTGATATCAATGATATTCTTCGATTATTTCCACACTCTGGTGGGTCACCTTTCTTTGGAATGGGAACAAATATCGATCTTTTCCAGTCAGTGGGCCAGCTGGCTGTCCTCCAGATTTCCTGGCACAACTTAGTGAGCACATCCAGGGCAGTGTCTGTTTGTTGAAATATGTCAATTGGTATGCTGTCAACTTCTGGAGCCCTGTTTTTTGCCAATTCCTTCATAGAAACTTGAACTTCCTTGTTCATCACCATAGGCTCTTGTTCATATGTTATTTCATGAAATTCCTCTGTGTCAGCCAATTCCTTCTGATAGAGTGACTCTGTATACTCTTTCCATCAATAAATATTGTCATGCTACCCACTTAGGATGGGAGGGATCAAGATTTCACTCTGAAATGAAGGATGGCAATCTATTCCCCAGAAAACTTTATGTGGCTCGTTCCTTCCCTGGCGTATGTGGGCTCACAAGAAACCTAAATCAATGACAACTATTTTTCTTTCTTGCCCTCAAAAAAGACTATTAAATGAGTTTCACCTTAGTCACTCAATCTCCTCATTTATACACCTAAGCTCCTCAACTATCTACATTTTCATAGACTTGTTCACCTGTAATTTCAATATACATATTAATGTGATTGATTCATTGAGTCAGATCCTTAATCATAAGTTGGTTTTGGGTGAGTGGATTTCATCTCTCTCAATCTAGGGAATGATTCAGATATTTCTGTCTAACACACAAGAAGGCCCAGTACCTGGAGGATTCTATTTTAAGTCTGTTATCCAGAGAACTGGAGAAAAGCGATGTGTGCTAGGATTACACCACACCTGATTGCCTCAAGGATGCAGGTGTATAAAAAATGCCTACAAAAGTGTTTTCATAGTTTCAGAAAAGAAATATCACTGAATTCCCCAGGAAGATTCAAAATCATCATTAGTGCTATGAATATTTTATCAGCAGCTCCCTAAAACAGATAATGACACTTTTGTTCTCTGCTTAGAAACCAATCAACAATAACAAAATTAGTTTACTAGAAACAGAGGCATCCTTTTCACCCTTGAACTTGCTTTTTCTGGTAATCACAGATGTTCCAAGACATTAGTTGAGCCCAGAAAAAAAGGCAAAATAAATAAACAAAACTACCAAAACTCACTCCAAATCAAAACAATTAAAAACTTAGTAAAGGAAAATCATTTAATACATTTAAAAGAAGGATGTTCTTTTGGGGGTTTTCTTTTGTTTTGCTTTGCTTTCTAAAGGGAACTCTATCTAATGTAAGGAGTTGTGCCGGTGAAAACAAAGACTTAGCTTTTTGAGCACTTCAAATCCACCAACCACTCCAACTGAAAAAGATGAGCAAACTTCCTTGTGATTTACAAGCTCATAAACCAAATGGAGAGCCAGCAATGAGGGATTCTGATTCCCCAGCAGTGAAAGGAGGCATTCTCTTTAAATCCTCTAATACATTTCCATTATGAACATATTTTCCATCTATGTATCTTCGTACTGTAAAAGACTATTTCCATATAACTTAAAGATGTGTATACAAATGAGTGTTATTTATCATCTTTTGATAAAAAAAAATCCAACATTAGCTCTATGATAGGCAAAGGTAAAAATGCACTTGTTTTCAGGCATGGAGCTCAGTTTCTTGGAAAATGAGTTAAACTAGGGAGGGATTCATGCATTCCAATATAAAAATCAAAGCCATACCTGGAAGCAGAGATGAGCTGGGATTGTTTCCTCAGAATTAATTTTTTCAAGTGTTTGGAATGGAAACTTTCAGAAAGCTATAGAAAAATTGTTTTAAGTCACTTGACCTCTTAAACACAAAACTTTTCCTCTACCCTTTAGAGAAAAAGGACAGATGTGTGCAGTGATGAGGGTGTGTATTTTGGAAGAGGGTAGAGAGAGATTTAAGAAGTCAAAGGAGGCATTACATTAGCTTCCCTAGGAATCTCTGAAAAGGAAAAGAACCTTTGCCTGCAGGGAATCTGTCCGTCCTCTAACTTATCGCACTCGGCTGCCATGTGTCCCAGATGCTACAGATTTTGTAAGAAAGCAATTCCCAGGTCCCTCCACGGATTCAAAGTGAGAAAACAGGAAAAATAATTGGTTGCTATTAGATACGCATTTAAAGTGGAAAAATTGTGGGTAGAGAAGAATTTCTGGCCTGGATTAGAGGTTCATGATAATTAAACAGTACTGACAAAGTTGTTGTTGTTGTTATGTGCCATCGAGTCGTTTCCGACTCATAGAGACCCTATGCACAACAGCCTTAAACCCTGCTCTATCCTGCGCCAACCGCACCGCCTCTGACACACCCATCCCGATTACCCCAGTCACCAAATCAATCCATCTCATAGAGGGTCTTCCCCTCCTGCGCTGTCCCTCCACCCTCCCAAGCATGATGTCCCTCTCCAAGGACCCGTTCCTCCTGGCAACATGTCCAAAGTATGTCAGACGAAGCCCCAGAATCCTTGCCTCCAAGGAGTAGCTTGGTTTAATCCTCTCCAAGATGAATCTGTTTGTTTTCCTGGCAGTCCAGGGTACATTCAGTACCCTTCTCCAGCACCACAGCTCAAAAGCATCCACTCTCCTTCTGTCCTCCCTAGTCATTGTCCAACTCTCTGATGCATAACAAGCGATTGCAAATACCATGGCCTGTATCAGGCACACCTTAGTCTCCAGAGAGACACTGTTGCTCCTGAGTACCTTTGAGAGGTCCCTAACAGCAGACTTTCCCATCGCGATACGCTTTTTGATTTCCTGACTGCTGGTACCAAGAGTGTTGACTGTGGAGCCGAGCAAAGTGAAGCTGTGAACACTCTCAATCTCTTCATCATCCATCCTGACGCTGCTAATTGGTCCAGTGGCGAGAATCTTTGTCTTCTTGACATTGAGCCTTAGTCCATACTGACTGACAAAGAGAATTTGAAATAATTTATATGATACCACCAGAGTATTAAAAAAATATATAAATGGATAATGTCTTTTTTACATCAACCATTAAAAAATAGAAAATATATATATATGTATTTTTAAGAAAACATTTCTTCTTTTAGGAATGATCATTATTAAAGGCCACAGAAACACTATCAAATACCCCAGCATCTGTTGAATAGACATTCTAAGACCTCCCCCTAATATGAGATTAACTGACTTGAGTAAACCTCTTCTTCTGGCCTTTTTGCACCCATAATGTTCTAATACTTAGTTACACTTTTAGGAGGTACCAAGACATTCATCAAAATGTAATAAATAATCCCTATAAAAGCATTTCTTTCATGTAGAGTTTATCGCCTTTAAGCACTTCCTGGAAGTCTTCTGAGAAAAAAAGGAATTACATTGTGAAAAAGAGTTCATTAGACACAAATAAAGCTTCTGATTTAAACAGCAGAGATCTTGTTTCTGTCTGTTCTGAGAGCTTACAACTCAGATATTTTAAAATCCACCCTTTTAAAGGGTACAATTAAAAGAATTTTAGTGTATTCACAGTTGTGTAATCATCTGTGCAATCTAACTTTAAAATCTATTTCTCATCTTGAAATATGTATTAGTAAACACTAGCTGCCCAGCCACCACTCCAACCACCCCTAATACGCATACACAGACATTGAAAAACCTAGACAACAGCAAACTTACATTTTATTCTGTCAATTTCATGTAAAAGAAATATTAAGTCTTAGTATAAAGATCAAAAGCTAGGGTTTTTGTTCATATTGTTTTGTTTTGGGTTGGGTTTTCTTTTTTTTTTTTTTTCTGTAAGGCAGAGGTCAAATACAACCTCTTTCTCCAACTTCTCAATCATTATGTAATTTCCATCAGCTCTCTCCAATTAGTTATCAAGCAAAGAGAGATGCATGCCCTGAGAGGAACATGTGATTTCAAATAATCAGTAAACATTTGATAGCAAAGAAAAATATAAATAAAGGCTATAAACACAAATAAAAATTATGTGCAAGTCTCATCACAAGGTCTTGGTATCTGAAAAGTGGCCCACTTATGACTCAAAGGGGACCTAGTTGCCCTTTCTGAAAACCAGTGTTCACTCCCATCCATCAAGAAAGTTTACAGAAGGAAACACAATAATAGCACTTGGTCAGCTTAATTATCTATCCCTCTGTTCAGCTCTCTGTGGGATTCAGACTTTATATCCTTGTGCTGGTGTGTGGTCTGCTCATTCTCTCCACTTCTTCCCATATCACTGAAGCATCTTCCTCTTTCACTGCCTGCTCTCTGAGTCAATTTAACAATTTCAACAATCTTCATTGCTCTTCAGTGTTACAGACACTGACCTAGGAAGTCTTCAAGGGAGCTCTGCTAGAGTAAGGAGTTGCACTGCCAATCCAAAAGTAGACGGTTCAAACCCACCAGCTGACCCACAGGAGAAAGATGAGCAATCTCCTCCAATGTGATTCAGAGCTGGAGTGTCAGCTGTTTGTCAGTGCTGATTGGAAGGCATGCAATAAAGTTGAAGTCCTAATGCAAGGACTTCAGGTAAAAAGAATACCTAGTAATGATAACTAATAATAAAAAAAACCTCTATGACACTGGTCCATTTTATATAGACATTCTTTGTTAGTTTCAGGGAATAGCTTCTGTAAACCAAAGAAAACTCACCATTGCTGTCAAGTTGATTTTGACCACAGAAGCCCTGTAGAACAGAATAGCACTTCCCCATAGTATTCCAAACACCGTGAATCTTTATGGAATCAAGCCATTGAATTTTCATTTTGCAACCTAACTCTTAACTCATATAAATCTTCAAAGCTCAAACTCAATGCCTTTGAGGTGATTCTGACTTACAGCAACCATTTCCATCAGATTTCAAGGGGGTAAATCTTTACAGGAGGAAATTATGCATCTTTTCCTTTGGAGCACTTGGAGATTTCAGCAGCTGATCTCAGAGTTGGGAGAATAACACAATTAAGCACTATGTTACCAAGCTCCTTAGACCAACCCTGAGGTGAATTTTGTTGTTGTTGTTGCTATGTACCTTCAAATTAGAAGCAACTCTTAGCTAACCCGTTAGTGGATTTTCAGAGACTGTAAATTGTTCTGGAGGAGAATGCCCATCTTTTTCTCATGGAATAACTGGTAGATTTGAACCATGTGTCTTTGGGTTGACAATGCAGCTTCTTAACCATTAGGCCACCAGTTCCCAAAATGAATTACAAACCAACAAATTCTGTTTGATGTACTTGCAAACATTTTATGCAGAGAGTAAACTGGATAGTCACTTGCACAATTACAGACTAATTTTTTTGGAGACAATTATAAATTCAGGTATAAAATAAATTTATGGTGTTTTTGTCTTCTCAGGCAGTCCTTTGAACACTTCTGTTCAGCTCTTTTACTTTGGCATTTTTCCTCTATATTATGGCTTCTTTACACTCTAGTGCAATTTTTTTGTTGATAGATTCAAACCTCTAAACTTTTTATTAGCAGCCCAATATTTACACACTAAATTGGGATTCCTTACATTAAAACTGGGATTCCTTACAGTAAAGACAGAGATAGAAATATAATGATAATAGAAATCATTATGTATAGAATAAAATATAAAAATAGATGTGGGAATGTGTAAAAAAAGGAAACAAAATAAGGTGGTATAGACGTGTAACATTTTCAGGGTGTATGATATTTTATCCTGAAATACAATCTTTTGAGTGATAGGATAATATCCATACTCATGCAAAGAGTTAACAAAACTATTATTCAAATACACATTCCTACATCTAGAGCCAAAGAGGAAGAAATGGAAAATTTTTACCAAATCTTACAGTCTAAAAATAGACCAAACATGCAATCAAGACCTTAATGATAACTAGGAAAGAATGAAAAAGAAATAGTATTCCTGATGTTAAGTGTGTTATATATACTCCCTGTGGTGTTTAGACAATTGATTCTTAATCTATGTGTAGATTTCAGATATGCATAATTAAATGTTCTGGAATTTCCAATCTTTACTGTGTTAGCCATGATTTATTATGCAATACACAGTCAAATGCCTATGCATAGTTAATAATAGAAAGATAAGCATCTTTCTTACATTTTCTATTTTCAGCCGAGATCGACCTAACACCAGCATTGACATTTATCCCACATCCTCTTCTGAATCAAGCTTTAATTTCTGACACTCCTTGTTAATTGTTTTACCTTTTTTATTAATAATCTTCCAGTGGATTTTACTTTTATGTTATACTGATGATATTGTTCAATAATTTCTGCATTTTTTTTCTATCACCTTTTTTTTACATGGAAGCAAATATTAATTTCTCCTAGTTAGTTGGCCAGGTAGCAGCCTTTGAAATAATGAGCATGTCTAAGGCTGTACTTGCTTGTTAAATATGTAAGAAAATTGTTATTCCATCATTTCCTGAGGCGTTTTTACTTTACAATTGCCTTCAGTATAGTTTGAACTTCCTCCTTCATTACTATTGGTTCTTTATCCTATGATTCTTCCTGAAATGGTTTAATGTCAGCCAATTCTTTTTAGTGTAGTGACACTATGTGTTCTTTCTATCTTATTTGGTGTTCCTGCATCATTTAGCATTTTGTCTACAGAATCCAACAATACTGCAACTTAAGGTTTGTTCTTCAATTATTTTAGCTTGAGAAATTCAGAGCAATTTTTCTCTTTCAGTTCTAATTCCTACAGCATATCATCGTTGTTGTTGTTACTATGTACCATCGAGTCACTCGCGACTCACAGCGACCCTATGTACAACAGCCTTAAACTCTGCTCTGTTCTGTGCCAATCGCACGGTCTCCGATACACCCATCCTGATTACCCCAGTCACTGAATCAATCCACCTCATAGGGTGCCTTCCCCTTCTGCGCTGTCTCTCCACCCTACCAAGCATGATGTCCCTCTTCAAGGACCTCTCCCTCTTTGCAACATGTACAAAGTATGTTAGACCGAACCTTAGAATCATTGCCACCAAGGAGCAGCCGGGTTTGACCCTTTCTAGGATGAATCTGTACAAGAGCATATCATAGACTGTTAAAATTCCAGGGAATTTGATACAGTTTGGTGTTATTGTAACATACTATCGAATTGGCACCTACTAATTTCAACCCTATCTATTTGTTGTTGTTGTTATGTGTCATCAGTCTCTTGCAACTCATAAAGACCCTATGTACAACAGCCCTAAACCCTGCTCTGTCCTGTGACAATTGCACTATCTCTGACACACCCACCCCGATTACCCCAGTCACTGAATCAATCCACCTCACAGAGAGTATTCCCCTCATGCACTATTCTCCACCCTCCCAAGCATGATGTCCCTCTCCAAAGACCAATCCCTTCTTACAACATGTCCAAAGTATGTCAGACAAAGCCTCAGAATCTTTGCCTCCAAGGAGCAGCCTGGTTTAACCGTATCCAGGATGAATCTGTTTGTTTTCTTAGCAGTCCATGGTACACTCAATATCCTTCTCCAGCACCACAGCTCAAGGGCATCAATTATCCTTCTATCCTCCCTAGTCATTGCTCACCTCTCTGATGCATAACAAGTGATAGCCTGTATCAGATCTTATCTATAACACAACAAAATTGTTCTGAATCCCCTGACATTCTCATAATCTCACCTGTTATTTAAGTTTATTGTTAAGTCATTGTGTCAGTCCATTCACTGAAGACCTTCCTCTCATTCATTGCTTATCTAATTTTGCAAGCAGGTTGTTCCTTTCCAGGGACTGGCCTCTCCTAGTAATATACAAATAGAATGTGTGATAAATTTTCACCATCCTAACCTCTGAGGGACACACTGGCTGCATTTCTTCCAGGCAAATGTGTTCCTTCCATGGTATAAATACTCTTCTTTGTCAACACTACTTCAAAGGTATCCAATTCTTCTTTAATCTTCTTTATTCATTGGTAGTGTGTCTGTGTGTGTGTGTGTGTGTGTGTGTGTGTATAGCGAAAATAACATGTCTTGGGTCAAGTGTAACTTAGTCTTTAAAATGACATGCTTTTTCTTTGTCACATTAGGGAGGACTTAAAATATTTTGATTATATTAATCTGAGTAAAATCAGAATCCTTGATTAATTTTAAATTTGTCTCCAGGAGATAGATTGATCCAAGTGTGAATTAAATATTGAAGAACAATTGAGTTCACATGACTTACTTCACTTCCTAAATAGCATGCCTCCAGAAATTCTATGAACTTTGATAAATGTCAATAGTTGTAGAGGGGCTTCAGGCCTTTTGTTCACAGGGTATTTATGAATCATGCTTGACTCAAAGGCAATTAACAACAACAGCAACTTTTCTCTTAAGGTAACAAAATACACCTTTCAACATACAAGGAAGAATATAATAGTACCAAACTCTGATCTTCAATTTATAAAGCAACATATTCTTCTAATGTGTGTGATTCTAATCTGTATGACTATTGATGGATGTAATGGTAGGTCCCATTTACTTATCATGGCTTTAATTCCATGCATCCTCAACTTTAAGTATTTGAAAAATACGGGGTATTTCAAAGAGTTAAGGAGTTAAGTTAGTTTGAAAACACCTTTTTTTTTGGTCTCCTTTAGAATTTCAACACAGTTGGCACCAGCAATTGGAAAATCAACACACAAGTTGCTTTGGGAAAGTCAGTTATCCAGAAACTTTCCAGAATGCTAAAGAGTAAAGATGTCAGTCTAGAGACTAAATTGTGTTTAATTTAGGTGGTGGTTTTCTCAATTGCTTGCCATGCATCTGAAATAGAATTAATGCCTCTGAATTGTGGTGCTGTAGAAGAATACTGAATATACCATGGACTGCCAAGAGAATAAATAGTTCTATGCTGGAGAGGATGAAACCAGGTTGTTCCTTGGAGGCAAAGATTTTGAAATTCTGTCTTATATACTTTGTACATGTTGTCAGAAAGGGCCAGTTCTTGGAGAAGGACATTATATTTGGAAGGGTAGAAAGTCAATGAAAGAGAAGGAGAGCCTGGATTAAATGGTTTGACACAGGGATTGTAGCAAAGAGATCAGGTAAATTAAGAATGGTGGGGTTAGCAAGGTTCAGAGCCATTATTCACAGGGTTCCTATGAGTTGCAGTTGCCTGGACAGCACGTAACAGCAACATTTAGAACTAGAATTCTTCCTCTTTATTCCATGTACCACAGCCATTTTATCAATAAGTTGAAAGATAGGTTTACATTACATATGTATATAATTTAATTGTTGTTGTTAGTTGTTATGGAATAGATTCTGAATTAAGAAGTCAATTTCAATTCAATTAGTCCTAGTGAATAGTTAAATATTCAATTACTAGCTGAAAGATGGGTTGTTGTTGTTATGTGCCGTCAAGTTGTTTGCGACTCATAGCGACCCTATGTACAACAGCCCTAAACCCTGCTCTATCCTGTATCAGTGGCATCTTGGGAAACATGCCTGCTATCACTGGACTCAAAAGTCACACCTCTTTCTCTAGCAGTTCAATTCTACCAGGAAATGTAAGAGGAAAAAAAAAGGTATATTTTCTCCCTTGAGGTTTAAAGCCTTGGCATTCAAAGGAGAGTCACCTATGAGTTGGTTCCTAAGTAATAACAAGGGGTTTGAATTTTGTTGTTTTGTATCTACTTCATCTTTTTAAATTCTATACAGCGGTAATACTTACAAATAATCTATTTTCTTTTCTAGTAACTTCTTTCACCATTATAATAATTATGTCCTATAAGTTAGGTAGATTTTGTTCAATGATTTCTGCACACTGCTGGGTCACCTTTCTTTGGAATGCCAGGTGGTTGTCCTCCAGATTTCTCATCACAGTTTGGTGAGCACATTCATGGCAGTGTCTGTCAAAATAAGTCAATTGGTATACTATCAATTCCTGGGGCCTTGTTTTTTGCAAATTCTTTCAGAGCAACTTGAATTTTTTTCCTTCATCATCACAGGTTCTCGCTCATGTGTTGTATCATGAAATTCTCTGTCAATTCGTTTTGGTACAATAACTCTGTATAATCTTTCTATCGTTGGTTTGTTTTGTTTTGTTTAATCTGATCAGTGTTTATGTTTTTATCATTATTATACTAGTTTTTTTACAAAATAAATCATTTTTCACATGAGATTCGTCCAATTTCCCTCAACCTTCCATCAAATTTTACAGCTCCATGATTAATCCCCCCCTCCTTGGATCCTCATACCTCCGCTTCCATCCTCCCCTGCTTG
>NW_006399755.1:32934549-32970299 GCF_000299155.1 Elephantulus edwardii | reverse complement strand
AACAGTTCTTATCTTACCACATCTGCTCCAACATTTTTTACCTGCTGTCTTGTTAAACTGTGCCACTGTTACTAGAGTGAAATGATATGTATTGTGGTTTTGATTTGCATCTCCCTTATCATGCCAGTGATTTTGAGCATTTCATCGTGTGTCTGTTGGCCCTTCAAATATCTTCCTCTGAAAATTCTTTCTATGTCTTTTGCCCATTTTGTAATTGGGTTATCAGTCTTTTTTATGGAGGCCAAGGAATATTCTGTAAACTTTCATTATGAGACTCTTGTCTCAGATGGTACTATGCAATGTTTGTTTCCAGTTGATAGGTTTTCTTTTCACCCTGTAGGAAAAAGTTTTAGGTATGCACAGAGATTTAATCTTAGAAAGTCTCATTCATCAATTGTATCTTCTTCAGAGTGTTCAATTCTGGCTGTATTTGGCTGTATAAACTAGGCCTTTTAGGCTTGATCACAGTTTGTCTCTTATGAACTTGGTGGGTTTGGACTTTGCTCTCAGGTCTCTGATCCACCTTTAGTTGGTTTTTGAATGTAGTATGAGATGTGAATCCTGTTTCAACTTTCTGCATGCAGCTGTCCAGTTTTGCCAGCACCATTTGTTGAGGAGGTTGTAATCTCCCCATTTGAAAGGTTTTATTTCCATGTTGAATGCCAGTTGACCACAAATAGCTGGGTCTTTTTCTGGATTCTCAATTCTGTTCCATTGTTCTATGTGCCAGTCATTATACCAGTAGTATGCTCTTTTGGGTGATACTGCCATCTAGTAGAGTTTGAGGTCAGATAGTGCTATGCCTCCAACCCCATCTTTATTTCTCAGAAGTGTTTTACTTATTTAGGGTCTCTTGCCTTTCCAAATAAATTTGACAATTTCCCTTTCATTCTCCTTGAAAAATGAGTTTGGTATCTGAATTGGAATTGTGTTGAATATGTAGATTGATTTTGGTGCGATTGTCATTTTCATGATATTGAATCTTTCTCTCCGTGAACAGGACATATTTTTGCATTTTTTTAGGTCTTTTATTGTATCTTGCAGAAATGCTCTGTAATTTTCTTTGTATAAATCTTTTGTATCTCTAGTTAGGTTCATTCCTAAGTATCTCAATTTGTGGTTGGTTATTGTCCATGGCATTGCTTTCTTGATTTCCTTCTTTGAGTTCTCTTTGTTATTGTAGATGAATCCTACTGATTTTTGGATATTGATTTTATATCCTGCGCTCTCCTAAATTTCCCTACGTTTATAACAAGGTTATTTTGTGACATTACAACAGAATCACATTAAATTAAATTAGAGTAGATAGTCAATATCAGAGCACTATAAAAAGTTATACTCTGATAAATTTGAAAACCTTAATGAAGTAGGAAAATTCCTTCAAAGGCATCTGCTACCCAGATTGACAAGGACAGATATAGAACACTTGAATATACTCATCACAAAATGAATGTAAAAAGTCATGAAAAACTTCCCCATAAGAAAAGTCCTGGACAGGATGACTTCACAGATGTATTCTACCAAACATTCAGAGAAGACTTAGCACCAATTCTACTTAAATTATTTCAAAAACTTGAACAAGAACAAACACTTCCAGAGGTATTCTATGAAGCGAGCATAACCTTAATAGCAAAAAGCAGGCAAAGATATTACCAAGAAAGAAAACTATAGACAAATATGTTTCATAAGTATAGATGCATAAATCCTTAACATAATCCTACCCAATAGAATCCAAAAGCATATAAAAAAATAATTCACCATGACCAAGTGGGATTCATAAAAGGTATGCAAGGACAGTTCAACAAGAAAAACAATCAATGTAATTCACAGTATTAACAAAGTAAATAACAAGAACCATATGATCTTAGCAATTGATGTAAAAAAAACACTTGATAAAATACAACACCCCTCCAAATAAAGGCACTCAGCAAAATTGGGAGAGAAGAGAATTTTCTCAACACGGTGAAAAGTATATATGCAAAACCAAGAGCCAACATCATTCTCAATGAAGAAAGACTAAAAACATTTTCCTTGAGAACAGAGAACAGATAAAAATGTCCACTGTCACCATTTCTATTCAATATTGTATTGGAAGTGCTTGCTAGGGCAATGCAACAAGAGAAGGAAATAAAAGGCATCCAGATCAGTAAAGATACGGTTAAACTCTCTCTATATGCAGATGATATGACAGTATACACAGAAAACTCCAAAGACTCCATCTTCTTTTAATTCTTCCTGGATTATTTAATATTCTGTCCAAAGCATCCCTAAGTATTGCAACAAGAGGATAGAATTTGTTGTTAAATTTCTTCTGCTTAATAAATGCCAAGCCATTTCGGCCCCTTTGATTTTCTGACTCCAGCTGTTTGCATATTTCATTATAATACTTTATCTTTCTGCTATGCCATTTGAAATCTTCTGTTAAGTTCCTTAATTTCTTGATTTCTTCCATTTGCTTTGGCTTCTCGATGCTCTAGTGCAATATTCAGAGTCTCTTCTGACATTCATCTTGGTCTTTTCTTCCTTCTTTATCTTTGTAATGACCTTTTGGATTCTTCATGGACAGGAACAGCACATCAATAGAGAACTGTTAGAAATGTAGGTGTGGCTGTGGTACTAGGGATATTATAGCTTATGTTTGATGGATCTTGGCTGAAAACAGAGAGTGCCAGAGGAATTTCTATCTGTTTTCCATTGATTATGCAAAGGTATTTGACTGTGTGGATCACAACAAACTGTGGCTGACTCTTAGAAGAGTGGAAATCCCCGAAAACTTGATTGTGCTTGTGTGAAACCTACACTTGGACCAGGAGGCCGTCATCAGAACAGAGTAAGGAAATAACTGCATGGTTCAAAATTAGGAAGGGTGTTCATCAAGGATGTTTCCTATCTCCTTATCATTTAATCTATATGCAGATCACATAATCCAGTGTATTGGGCTCTATGAGGTGAAATGTGGCAGAAGATTGGAGGAAGACTTGTCAACAATTTGTGTTACACAGATGACGCAACCCTGTTTGCTGAAACTGAGGAGGATCTGAAGTGCTTGTTGCAGAAGGTCAAGGACTACAGCCTTCGATATGGATTCAAGCTCACCATCTAAAAGACGAAGATTCTCACCACTGGGCCAATTGAGAGAATCATGATAGGTGGTGAAAAGACTGAGATTGTTAACAGCTTCCTTTTGCTTAGCTCCAAATCAATCATCTTAGTACCAGAACCAGAAAATAAAAACAAAAGGAATTGCATTTGGGAAGTATGGAACCAGAAAATCAAAAGAGGGACTGCATTTGGGAATTCCTCTGTCAGTTACTTCTCCAGAGTACTAAAGAACAACATTGTCAGTCTGGAGACCAAGGTGTGCCTGATCCAGGCCATAGTCTTTGCAATTATTGCTATGCATCAGAAAACTCGAAAATGACTAGAGCTGATAGAAGGAGAATTAATGCCCGTGAGCCATGGTGCTGGCGAAGAGTATTGAATATAGCATGGACTGACAGGAGAACAAACAGATTTGACCTGGAGAGGGTGAAATGAGGCTACTTCTTGAAGGTAAGAATTCTGAAGCCTCATCTTACATAGTATGGACATGTTGCAAGGAAGGATCAATTCTTAGAGAGGAACATCTTGCTTGGGAGGGTGGAGGGACAGCGCAGGAGAGGAAGACTCAGATGAGATGGATTGATTCAGTGACTGGGGTAAGGGGAGTAAGTGTGTAAGAGACAGTAAGATTGGCACAGGATAGAACAGTGTTTAGGAATGTTGTATATAAGATCACTATGAGTCACAAGTGGCCTGAAGGCATGCAACAACAGCTTAAGATTGGTAGATTAATTTTTTGCTGTTGCATTTATCAAACATTATATTCTTTTTCTCTAACAGTTACAGTCTCTCTGTCTTCACTGCTAAATCATATTAATTTTCGTGACCTGATGGATATCTTACTTCTTCTAAAAAGTTTTGCTTAACAGCTCAGAGATATATACTGTTCTCTCACAATATTATTCTAACATGTACTTTACTGACTATTGAAAATTGTCTCAATTCAAAATTTCATCCTTGCTTACTCTTCTTCTTTTCATGGGCCCTTTGGAGGTGCTGTTGTTGTTTTATGTGCTGTAGCTGAACCCTACTCTAACCTGAGCCAATCTCTTTGTCTCTGACACCTCTACCCTCATTGCCCCAGTTACTGTGTCAATCCATCTTCTCAAGGGTCTTCCTTTCTTGCACTGTCCCTTCATCCTGCCAAGGATGATGTCCTTTTCCAAGGACTGGTCCCTCCTGACAACATGCCCAAATTATGTCAGATGGAGCTTCAAAATCCTTGCCTCAAAGGAGTAATTTAGTTTCCTTTCATAGCTTATATAATGCCATCTCTTAATAGCATGAATGCATAGTGGCTGGATACCAGAATTGAACCATAATTCCAAAACGTTGATATCCTCAGGTTCATAATTTTATCAATAACAACATCATCAATAATAACATATTTCTGACAATTTGTTATACACTATCACTATTAATACTTTACATGTATTTTCTAATTTCGTATTCACAGCTTTGTAAGATAGGAAGCAGGAATGGCATCTACTTCTGTAAATAGCTTGCCTCTGAAAACCCTATGAAACTGGATAAAGGATGAGAGTCACACAAGTATTGAGGACTTTTGTTTATAGGGTCATTATGAGTCGCCTACGACTTGACGGCACTTAACAACAACATAAGATAGGATTTTTTTTAGTACAAAATGAAACACAGTTGATGAAGTGCTTGCCTAAAGTTGCAATGATAAGAAAAAAACTGTATTCTGCCTCCCTGACATTTTAAAAGGCCTTAGAGACATTGTCTGGAGATAGTTGGGATGCTACATCTCTCTGGTAGTTAAAACCCACTAGCAGCTCTTTGGGAGAAAGATAGGTGATACCATCTCAAGAGATTTATTGCCTCAGACATGCTGGAATTCAGGTACGAGTTCATTCCAATTCTATGGAAATGAGTGAGTTCATGTGACTTGAAACCTTCATGTTCCTCCTGAAATTTACACATGTTTATAAAAATTTGATCATACTTTTGGAAAATAAGCCACTTCACATAGGTTCCCTAGATTAATACTGGTTCTAAACTCCTTCCCAACTTCTACCTGATGCTAAGATTTGACAAACAGTTCTCTTAAACCAAAAGTTCTATATGCCTAGAATTGGTAAGTTCCATAATAACAGGGGCCACATTTCTTTTCTTCATTTCTGTATTATTCATGTCAGATATTCAATAAATATTTCCTCAAAGATTAAATTAATGATAATGAAATTTACACTGGCACCGGAATGCATCACAGAACTGGGATTTCCCAGTATAAGATGACAACTGAAACTATCTTTTTTCCCCTTGATTCATTACTCATTGGAGGAAAGGAATTTGTGGGAGAAAAATATATTAAAGCACTCAAGGTAAAAAGTAAATATATTTGTGAGCTGTGATGAATAGCATAGATTCCAGTAATTCTGGAAGTATAAATAACACCACTGACCACTGTCTCTAAAGTACATAAATAGATTGAACAGTTTGTGCAAAGTATGAGTTAGATTTCTAGATAAAGGTGCAATTTTAAGTTCTGATAATAAATGATTCAATATAGTCAGATCACAGCTAGAAGAAATGACTGAAGTTCTAGAAAATGCTACCACATGAGAGACAACTCTATAAAGAATGTAGGTGCTTTACAGTCACCCAAGCAGGTATTAAATGGATCAATTTTGGACAAAGAAAATAATTGAGATTATTCATTTTGTGAAGTAAAATGAGTTTTGAGTAATGGCCTTATATTCAGTAAAAATATAAAGCATGTGAAGCATTTATGGATGTGTTCTAGTAATTGTATAAACTTGGGATATTTGAATACCTCTAGCAAGATATGTTGAGATATGACCCATGTTGAAGGCTGTAGCCTTTTCTTTTCTTCAGTAAATGTTTCAAGTTTTCTTCACATTCTACAAATAAGGTTATGATCAATTGGTAGCATCAGGATGGACGGTGAAGAGATTGAGATTGTTCACAGTTTTAGTCTGCTTGGCTCCACAATCAACACTGTTGACACCAATAGCCAGGAAATTAAAAGGTGTATTGCCATTGAAAAGTCTGCTGTTAGTGATCTCTCTAAAGTACTGAAAAGCAGCGGTGTGTCTCTGGAGATTAAGGTACGCCTGGTACAGGCCATGGTCTTTACAATCACTTGTTCTGCATCAGAGAGCTGGACAATGACAAGGGTGGATAGAAGGAGAATTGATGCTTTTGAGCTTTGATGTTGGAGAAGAGTGTTGAGGGTACCATGCACTGCTAAGAAAACAAACATTCATCTTGGAGAGGGTTAAACCAGGCTGCTCCTTGGAGGCAAGGATTCTGAGACTTCATCTGGCATATTTTGGTCATGTTGTAAGGAGAGATTGGTCCTTGGAGAAGGACATCATGCTTGGGAGAGTGCAGGGCAGGTGCAGGAGGGGAAAGCCCTCTGGGAGGTGGATTGATTCGATGACTGGGGCAATTGGGATAAGTGTGTTGGAGACAATGAGATTGGCACAGGACAGAACAGAGTTTAGAGCTGTTGTACATAGGGTCGCTATGAGTTGCAAATGTCTTGATGGCACATAACAACAAAAACAATACCAAAAACACAAAAATTTTCACTTTGGGGGCAATAGGCAATATTATGGTAAGATAAAAAGAATGTTGAACTTGCTAGTGATTTCATAACGATCCATAATCAACACCTGTAGTTGCAGTAGTCAAGAACTCAAATGATGTGATACATTTGGGAAATCTGTCAAGGACCTATGTAAAGTCCAGAAGTCCAAAAATGCCATTTAAAAACTAAAGTGTGTCTGATTTAAGTCATGACATTTTCAATTGCTTTCTACATACCTGGAAGTTGGACAATGTATAAGGATAATTAAAAAAAAAAAACAAACACAAACAACCAATGCCTTTGAATTGTGGTATAGATAAAAGAGTACTGAATATGCCTTGGACTGTCAAAAGAACATACTAATCTGTCCTGGAGGAAGTGCAACCCTTGATAATTTTTAGAGGAAATGATGGTGAATCTTCACCTCATACAATTTGATTATTCTTTTAGGAGAAATTAGTCTTTGAAAAAAGATATCATTTTGGTAAAAGTAAAGGGTCAGTAAAATAGAGAAAGACTCTAAATGAGGTGGATTGACACAGTGATTATGAAAAATGGACTTGAGAATGACAGAGATTGTAAGGGTGGTACAGGTCAGGGCATGGTTCAAATCTGTTGTTCATAGAATGGCTATGAGACATAGTTGGCTTGAAAGTACTTAATAACAAGCAAATGTGATTTATTCCTCTTAACCTATGTATAAAAAGAATTGGAGAGTAAAGCCTGGCACTCCTGAGACACATTTTCCACTTAAGGACTCCTTGTTTGATATTCAATTACTTTCACATTTGAATATTCATCAACTTAATATTTCATTCAGGTCACTAACTCTCTTCAATTTTTATCTATTCTGTATCTCCTCTAAGTTTCTTTTTTTAAATTTGTTTCAAATATGAAGTCTTCTACCTTGTGCCTAGTCAACATGGATCGTATATTGTGTTGTTGGATACCCTTGATTTGAGTATGACTCACAGCAACACTATGAACAGAACTGAAACCCATCCTAGCCTATGCCATTCTCATCATCTCTCACACACTTGAGCCAATTTCTGCAGTCACTGTTTCAATACATTGCACTGGAGGTTTTCCTCTTTGACTTACTTTTTACCTTTGCAAGCATGCTGTCCCTTTCCAAAGAGTAGCATCTTCAAGCAACATACCCAAAGTATGAGAGACAAAGCTTCACCATCTCTGTCTCCAAGTAGCACGCTAGCTACACTTTTTCCAAGACATATCTGTTTGTTAAGTCCATAGGATATTCTGTATTCTCCAACACCAGGATAATGACGTTGATAGAATAAGGATGGCGCAGGAGAGGACAAGATTCAGATATGTTTTTTTGTTTGCTATGAGTTATAATAGACTCAATTGCACCTAACAAAAAACAAATTTCCAACACTACAATACAAAGGCATCAATTCTTTGTCTATCATCCTTATTCATCATCCAACTCTTAGTTGTGTAGCAAGTAATTGAAAAGGCCATAGCCTGATTCAGGAACATTTTAGTCTTCAAACTGACATCACTAATAGTATTTTGGAGAGATCCCTGACACCAGACTTGCCTAAAGCAATATGTCTCTTTATCTCCTGACTACTGGTACCAGTATGTCAATTGTGGATGCAAGCAAGATGGAATAATTAACAGTTTCAATCCTTTCTTCATCTATCATTATATTGCCCACTAGCCCAGTTTTAAGGGCCTTTGTCTTCTTAATTTTATGACGCAATCGATATTGAAGGCTGTAGTCTTTGATCTTCTGCAACAAGCACTTCAGGTCTCCCTTACTTTCCATATGCAAGGATGTGTAATCTGCATAGCGTAGATTATTGATGAGTTTTCCTCCAATCTTAATGCCACATTATTCTTCATAAGGTTGAACTTAATTAATTATTTTCTCACCATACAGATTGAATAGGTATGAAGAAAGGATATGTCTGTGATGCACACCCATCCTGGTTTTAAACCATAGAGTGTTCCCTTGTCCTGTTTGGATAACAGCTGCTTGATATAGGTAGATTGCACATGAGCACAATTAATTGTTCTTGGATTTCCAATCTTTTTAATGTTATCCACACTTTATTCTGATCCACACAATCAAATTCCTTTGTCATAGTCAATAAAATAAAGAAAAACGTTCTCCTGATATTCTCTACTTTCAGAGAATGCCCAAAATTGTCTATCCAAATATTACAAAAGTATTTGTCACACCATCAGCAAGGAATATGCCTCCCTTTGGTCAAGGGTTGTTAATTATTCACACTTAGGAGATTCATGAGTGCATAAGCCAAAAAAATGACACAAAAACCTCAAAACATCTAGTCTTCTCCTGATTTTAAAATAATCCTGAGGTAGAAGAGCAGAACTATGCTGTATACTTAAAATAAAATTGGTTTTGTTGTGTACCCTCGAGTAGGAAGCGACTGATAGCTGACACTACAGCTGGTTTTCTGAGATAGTTAATCTCACGGGAGGAGAGTGTCCATCTTACTCCATGGAGCCGCTGGTGAATTATAAGTGCATGCTTTTGGGATTGCAGTATTGCCTCTTACCAGTTATCCACTAGAGCAGATAAAACTAAGGTGAAGTTTCCACAAGATAGACCATCTCAGACACAAAGTAATGATAAATGTGTCATAGGGAGCCTGGGTCAAAATAAGCCATTGCCTTTGAGTCAGAAATGATGGAAAGTAGATCCTCCAATGAATTTCTGTAGCTCTAAATACTCTGGAGGAATTTGCCCATCTTTCTGTTACAGAGCACCTAGTAGATTTAAAATATTAATTGCTGTTAGCTGCTGTGAATTCCAGTACAACTCACAGAGACCCTGTGAACAACAGATCTCAGCCCTGTCCTATCCTCACATTTCTGACACGCTTACACCCACTGGAGCAGACATTATCAATCCATGTTGTTGAAGCTCTTCCTTTCTTTGCTCACCATCCAGCTTTCCAAGGAATAGTTTCTCCTAGCAATGTACCTGAAATATGAGATGAACATGTATCATCTTTGCCTTCATGGAACATTCTAGTTGCACTTTCTCCAAGGCATGTTTCTTTGTTCTTTTGGTAGTCCATGGGATATTCAGTATGCTTCGCCAAATCCACTGCATGAAGGTATCAATTCTTCTTCTGTCATCCTTATTAATTTTCCAACTCCCAGATACATAGCAAATGATTGAAAAGACCATGGCTTGAAAGAAGCACAACGTAGTCCTTAAACTGATGGCATTGCTCCTCAACAATTTGGAGAGGTTTCTGACTGCAGAAATTCCCAGTGCCATAAGCCTCCTGATTTTCTGACCACTGGTACTATGGGTGTTGACCATGGACCCAAAAAAGATAAAGTTGTTCTCCGTTTCAATCTTTACTTCATCTATTACGATGATCCCTATCAGTCCAAGGAGGAGAATTTTTGTTTTCTTGTTTACTGAGATCTAATCAATATTGAAGGCTGCAGTGTTTGATTTGGATGACAGCTGCCTGGCCAACTGACTGAAAGAGATTCCTATTTGTTCCCTTTCCCAAGAAAGGTGATTCAACAGAATGTAGAAATTATCAAACAACAGCATTAATATCATGTGCAAGCAAGATACTGCTGAAGATCATTTATAAAAAACAGAACATAGATAAGGAACTACCAGAATTTCAAGCAGGGTTTAAAAAAGACCATGGCACCAGGGATATCATTGCTGATGTCAGATGGAGCCTGGCTGAAAGTAAATACTAGAATGACTATTTATGCTTTATTTACTATGCAAAGATGTTTGACTGTGTGGATCATAGCAAGTTATGGCTCGTATTGAGAAGAGTAGGAATTCCAGAGCACTTAATGGTGCTCATGAGGAACCTATACCTAGAAACTGTTGTGAGAATAGATCAAAGGAACATTACATGGTTTGAAATGAAGAAACGTGTGTCATGGTAGTATCCTCTCTCCATGCATATTCAATCTATATGTTGAGTAAATTATTTGAGAACTTGAACTCTATGAAGAAGAGCACGTGACATCATGATCAGAGGAAGACTCATCAATAACCTTCATTAGGCAGTTGGCACAATATTGTTTGCTGAAAGTGAGGAGGGCTTGAAGCACTTGCTGCAGAAGAGCAAACACTGCAGCCTTCAATAGGGAGTGCATATCAATGTAAAAAAAAAAACCCAAAAAAAACCCCAAAACAAAAACAAAACAAAACAAAACCCCAAAAAACTCAAACTGCTCCAGAGGAGGCTTTTTGAGCTATCACACAACCCCCTATGAACTGCACCACCAGCATTCCTTAGGCTTTGTGTACAATGATCTTGATTACTTTTAACAGTTTTTTAATTTCTTAGTATCTAAATTAAGGATGTTGAGTAAAATATCAATGTTGTTGTGTACGATCGAGTTAGATCCAACCCATAGCTGACCCTCTGACGGGATTTCAAAGGCAGTTAATTGTATGAGAGGAGATTGCCCATCCTTCTCCCATGAGTAGCTGGTGGCCTCAAACTATGTGCCTTTGGGATTTCAGTGTAGCATGACTTCACTAACACTAGAAAAAAATGTAACAGAATTAGAAGTTAAACAGGAGAAAGATTTTAAAAATACTGTGAATCTCTAAAAGTTATTATTATGCATTTATTAAAATATCATCTTCCAAGAAAATGAAAATTATTTACAGTATAATATGACATTTGAGAAAAAAAGTTCTTGAACTATTTACATAGAATTATCACAAGTAATCATATATTAAAAAATAAACTCAAAAAGAAATAGTTGTACCTGAATTTTGGAACTATAGGTGAAAATGTTCTATTTTTCTTTAAGATTTATGAGAAAAAACTTAACATATTGTTACTTTTAATTTTAAGTAAGTTATACATAGATTTTAAACCTCATTTCTGGAGCTTTGACCCTCATAGGTTATTCCTGTAGTACCTCTCATTCAATCTCACATTGAAAGCTCTTATCCTTAACATGGCTATGACAGCTGTCTCTGTTGTACTTTTTTGTCTCTCTCTTTGACTCTCTCAGCATAAAAGTGTTTCTTTGTTGTCTTATTTTTTGGAAAACATTTACTCCCATTATTCCTCCAGATTAATTTCACTTATTTGTCAAGGAGACATTCCTAAACCGATCTCTGTCTTTTAGTCTTGCTCTTTGTGTTAAATGTCTGTCCTGTCTAGTCCTTTACTATGCTTGTCCCACTACTGAATTTGAGATTCTCTTTATATTACTTGCATGTTTATCTCATCCACCGTACTTAATTACTTGCATATATTATCTCATTAATCACCTTATCTCTTTTATCAAATGTTGGTTTTGTTAGGATTCTGTTTACTTAGTGGCCTCTGTCTTATACTAGTTTTGTTGTTATTACTCGAGAATAACAGTGGCCTTCTGAACAACAGACTAGAAACCTGTCCTATCCTGTGGCAACCTTATCATCTCTGACACACCTGAGACTATGGCTGCAGTCACTGTGTAATCTCATTGGGGGTCTTAGTCTCGAGCTGACTGATCCTCTCCCTTTCCAAGTGTGTGCACGCGCTCTCTCTTTCTCTCTCTTCCTCTCTCTGTCTTTCTCTCTCTCCTAATTACTGTATTTAAAGTTCTTTATAAGACACAGCCCTCAAAACCCCCAGGTTTTGGTCCAGCTCTCTGGATTTAGTCCATTGGTGCAGGAGTCTTGCTTATACATCAACATTAAATCTCCAGGCAAAAGGTGGGACAAAGTGCAAGTCTTTCCTCAATGGCAATGGTGTGCACTCTGCTCAATTCAGAGGAGGAAGTGGACACGTAGAAAATACATGGAAGTTCTTCCTTAAGGCTCGGCTTCAGTCATGCACAGAACACACTATCCTTTGCCCTCTAGTTTTAGAAGTCAAAGCAGAAAATAAATCTCTGAAGATTCTTGAAGACAATTCAGAAAATAGCAATACATTTCTCCAATGAATTGTGCTTTCAAGATATTCTGGGTATAATTCAGCTGCTGGATGAGTTGATTGAAGCTTTCACAGTCAGAGCCAGTAAGCCCATCTCCTTGAAAAAACCCACCTTACTCTTGGTAGCATGATGGGCCATTGAGAGATGGAAGGGGTGCAAAAACTGTGAGACCACCTGGAAATACTTCCCAGGGAAGGCAATTTCAGGAATGAGGTCTTCTTAGCAAGTGACACAAAACTTCCCAGGTGCTCCTCAGTCACTGTGTTGTCTGTCAGTGGGATGGTCTAATTCTTGGCCTTGGATTGTCCACGTTTCCAGATGAGTACCTGGACAGACTTCAGATTTGGAAACCCTCAAATTATGTAAGGTACCACTGTACGTATAACTTTTAGAGTTATAAGGGTCACTTTGATAAAGACACCACTGAAAATCTTCATCAGTCAGAGTCTTGCAGTGGTCCTCCGGACTAGGTGGCTCACCCCATTAATCCTCCAGATACACACCGCAAAGGCCAAGGAATGTTCATCGGGCACTTCCCAGGCACAAGATTTGACTTCTAGTCATTTGATGTATACATTGTCAGGTTGCTATCACTGAGAATCAATCAGGAATGATTCCAGTCTCTTGGAACTGACCCCTTTCCCTTTCCTCTGTTTCTTCTTTTCCAAAAGTCCTGCTTGGCCTGTGTTGCTTTGAGGGCCTGATAAGCCTATGTCTTTTTCAGGAGATTTTCTGGAACCAATGAGATTATTTTTCTTGCCTCTTCCTCCACCATCTTTCCAATGCTCATGATGTCTCTTTTGAAGGAATAGCCTCTTCTAGAAATATGTCCAAATTGTGAGAGACAAAACTTCACTATTTTTCCCTCCAAGGAATACTCTGGCTACCTTTTTTTTCTAAAACACCATCTGTTGTTGTTTTGTGTAACTTTGAGTCATAACTGACCCATACATGACCTTATGGTGGGTTTTCAGAAGAAATCACACAGGAGAAAATTTCCCGTTGAGAACAGACAATAGGATATGGGGGTGCAGGGCCATCAGTGTCTTTCTGAAAGGGCCAGAGAGCCTGAAAACAGCACAGCCTCTCACTGCCCCCGAGCAAAAAACAGCTAAAGAGCCCCTAGGCCAGCCCCATGGTGCCTCTCAAGAGAGTACATAAGCAGCAAGAGATTTGTTTATTCATTGTTGACTCCCAGACTTACAGTTGTGGTACTAAACTCGGGGTTTATTAGGGAGATAAGTTGGAGAGTGGGGGAGGCAAAGAATATCAATCAATGCAAACCTGGTTTTAGTCCAGAAGTCCCCAGGCAAAATTCCTCAATTAGCCCAGGCTCCAGGTTTCAGTTAAGCAAGCAGCCTTTCCTTCCACCATCAAAAACAACAGAAAAATCTTTAGCTGTGGCCAGCAGAAATGCAAGAATCCTCAGGTCACACTTGGCACGGTTTTTTCTGCAACAATGCCACAGTCTCTTCACCACCATTACCTGGGTCTTACCAGCAGGGTGTCACTCTCAATAGTCTTCCTCAAGTCTTACTGGTCTTAGATCTTGCTATCACGAGTCTTACTGCTCAGTGTGGAAAAGAATCTCTTGCTTATCTGAGTTTCACAGCTGTTGCTAATTTGCATGGCCATGTATCTGCCGTTAAGGTAGCTGCAGATCAGAGGAGACTTAACATAAAAACAAAAAAATGCCAACTTTAAGGCTAACACTGTAGACTTATTTTTTTCTTTTGGCAGTCTGTTGGATATTCAGTACTCTGTCCAACATCACCAGTTAAAGGTACCAATTATTCTTCTGTCATCCTTATTCATTGCCCAGTTTTCAGGTGTGTAGCTAGTGCTTGAAAATACGGTGGCCTGAATCAGGCACAATTTAGTCTTCTATGTTAATCTTCAGTGTTTTGGAGAAGTCTCTGACAGTGGACTTGCCAAAAAGCATTATGTCTCCTGATCTCCTAACTGTTGGAACCAAGTGGGTTGAATGTGATCCAAGTAAGATTAACTCATTGACAGTTTCAATCCTTTCTCCATTTATTATAATGTTGTCTATTGACCTAGTGGTGTGACCTCTTTTTTCTTTTTTTATTATGGTGAGAGGTAATTTTGATTGAAATTCATAGATTTGAGCTTTCAAGTCATTATCATTTTTGACAAACAAGGTTGTGTCATCTGCATAAAGCAGGTTGTTGATGAGTCTTCTTCCAACCTAATATAAGACTCATATAATGTCTTATTTTAAACTGGTGATTACTCTGACTTTTCATTGATATAAACAAATATTCAATAAGGGAGATAACTGATGTGGTTGTCAGTAATAATGTTTAAATTTTAAAGATATAAAATATCTATATGTTAATTATGTGAAAAAGCAGTATACAAAATAATTATTAACATTGTTTTGTTTTAAATATATACACATACAAGGCTGCACCAAAGTATTTGAATATTCTTATGGATGCTAAAGTTACAGAGAATTTTTAAATTCTTTTTATATTTGCCAAGTATTCTATAATACAGTTTACTTATATAATAAGAAAATTTAATTAAGCTTTGCTTTTAAGTTATATGTGTTATTTGTATATGTAAAATTTTATTTTAAAATCTGGGCTACAGAGCTAAGTTGAGTCAGGTCCAAAAGGTGAGATAAAGTTATTGTAAATAGACATCTAATTTATTTTACCTAGGGCAAGACATAAATGGATTAATGCTTCTAGAGCAATACTTAATCTAGTTTATGAATCCATACTGGCAAGAAAGCAAAATGGTGAAGCACCTCAATATCTCTTTTTCTGTGTATCCTGTCCAAAGAAAACGTTTGTTGTCAAAAGATCTGATCTCTTCTAGTAGACACAAATTAGGTGCTAAAAGATGAAAGACACATTTCAACTACAAGTGAAAACTTCAAGAGATAAACTCTGAGCCAGCACAGGAAAGGGGCTTGAGATACTTACGGTCTCATTAGTGGTTTTCAACAATTCTAATGAATGATGCTGAATAATCTATGACTTTTCTGAGAGGAAATACATAATTAACCTTTCTTAAAAGTATATGCATGATATATGATATGGTAGGGATTTCCTATCACAAAATTCAGCTGTTGTGAAGTCGTAACTCAGCTACTTAACTGTGGATCTGACTGAAACTTGGAACAAGACACCCTATCTTGGTCTAGAAGCACTTTTTTTTCTTTTTTACTTTAGAAAAATAAATAAGCAAATTATAATTTATACTTTTAAAGACTCATTTTTAATTTCACATTAATTCCAAGAAAACAAATACTTAGTAATCAATCACAAAGACCAAATTATAAAAAAAGAATTCAAGCCATATTAACGTATAAATAATTGTCGTTGTTGTTGAGTGCCATCGAGTTGTAGAGAACTCATAATGACCTTATGAACAAAAAGCCTGAGCACTGTTCAAAGAGTTTTTGGAGGCAAGCCATTTCGGAAGTGAATGCCACTCCTGCTTCCAGGCTTGTTTCAATAGGGAAGCTCCAGCAAACACTGTCCACCATGGGGTAACCATTATCACATTTGGCACATCAGTACCACAGTGTTCAGCATCACAGCAACCATGAGTTACCTCTGTACAGCAACGCACAAACCAGTGCTATACCACCTAGAAGAATGTTTGACAAAAAATTTGAACCAGTCCTGAAGGCCACAGATTAGAATCACCCGCCTTCAGCTTGGTAGTATAACTTTCTGTCCACTAGGCCAACGTAGCTCTATGTCTTCATTGTAATTGTTGTTATGTGCCATCAAGTCATAGATGACTCATAGCGACCCTGTGAATGAAAGGCCTCAGCACTGTTCATAGAGTGTCTGGAGGCAGGCCATTTCGGAAGTGGATGCCACTCCTGCTTCTAGGCTTATTTTAATTGGGAAACTCCAGCAACTACAAAATTAGAGCAGTAAAAATTAAAGCTGATTATACAATGCTATTATATTTATAATCTTAATCCCACAGTTGAAAGTGAAATTCAATTTGCTTCAGAATCCTCCAAGACAGTATTTTAACAACTCAGAGGAAGAAAATTCAGAGTGGCATTGTTGCTGTGTTATTGTTATGTGCCGTCGAGTCGCCTGCGACTCATAGTGACCCTATGTACAACAGCCCTGAACTCTGCTCTGTCCTGTGCCAATCACACTGTCTCTGACACTCCCATTCCAATTATCCCAATCACTGAATCAATCCCCCTCATAGAGGGCCTGCCTCTCCTGCGCTGTCCCTCCACCTTCCCAAGCATGATGTCCCTCTCTAAGGACAGGTCTCTCCTCACAACATGTCCAAAGTAAGTTAGACGGAGCCTCAGAATCCTTGCCTCCAGGGAGCCACCCGGTTTAACTCTTTCCAGGACAAATCTGTTTGTTTCCCTAGCAGTCCATGGTATTCTCAATACTCTTCTCCAGCACCACAGCTCAAAGGCATCAATTCTCCTTCTATCCTCCTTGGTCATTGTCCAACTCTCTGATGCATAACAAGTGATTGCAAAAACCATGGCCTGTATCAGATGCACCTTAGTCTCCAGAGAGACACCACTGCTCTTCAGCACTTTGGAGAGGTCCCTAACAGCAGACTTTCCCATGGCACTGCGCCTTTTAATTTCCTGGCTGCTGGTGCCAAGACTGTTGACTATGGAGCCAAGCAAACTAAAGCTGTGTACAATCTCAATCTCTTCACCATCCATCCTGATGCTGCCAATTGGTCCAGTGGTGAGAATCTTTGTCTTCTTGACATTGAGCCTCAATCCATATTGTAGGCTGCAGTCCTTGACACTCTGCAGCAGGCGCTTCAGGTCCTCCTCAGTTTCAGCAAGCAGGGTTGTATCATCCGCGTAACACAGATTGTTGATGAATCGTCTACCAATCTTGACCCCACATTTCTCCTCATAGAGCCCAGCCTCCCGGATAATCTGTTCTGCATATAGGTTGAAAAGGTATGGAGATAGGATGCATCCCTGGCGTACGCCCTTCCCAATTTTGAGCCATGCAGTGTTCCCTTGCTCTGTTCTGACGACTGCCTCCTGGTCCAAGTATAAGTTTCGCATTAGAAGGATCAAGTGTTCTGGGATTCCCATTCTTCTCAGAGTCAGCCACAGTTTGTTGTGATCTACACAGTCAAATGCCTTTGCATAGTCAATGAAGCACAGTTAAACATTCCTCTGGTATTCCCTGCTTTCAGCCAAGATCCATCTAACATCAGCTAGTTTGGATACCATTCTGGAACAAAGTTTTCATGAATTGAGGAAGCCAAATCTTTCTTACTGAAACTCAATTCCTGTGGATACTGATCTGTTCAGGTCATATTACCTATTAACTTATTATTTAGAATTTAGATTATGATATGCATTGAATTTTTTCCTGCTAACTGAAAGTCCACTGGTTTGAGTTGATCAGGTGTACTGAGGGAGAAAGATAAGTAGTCTCCTCCTGTAAAGATAGACAGTCTTGAAAACCCATGGAGGGATTGCTCTGAGTCATAAATATAGTTTCTTTTGTTGTTGTTATTAACTTTGTGAGAGGGATCACTGGTGCATCACAATGTGTGTGATAGGTGTTAATAAACATTTAGTGGTTGAGAGTCTCTTCCAGAAAGACATACAGCCTAGGAAACCCAATGGAGAGTTGCTATTAACCAGAATTGACTTGCCGGCAGGGAACAGACACACAAACTAATGAGGGTGGTGGTTCAAAGGCAAAATCATTCCCTTAAATGGGTAAGAGAAACATACTTGTTTACATTTTGCTGTATATTGGGTCACTGTGTGTTGGGGACCAACTTGACAGCAGCTAACAACAATATCAACAACTCTAACATACTAAGTTGCCCATCCATGTTTATAATAAGAGGGGTTCTGGACATAAATTCAGAGAATATGCATTTATATTTCAGTTTAATGATCTATTAGATTTATGTCATTATGTAGTTCTCCTAGCCTCTGTGGCTATCAGTTTTATTAATTGCCTGTAAAAAGGGATAACAAAATAAGACAGCTCTGGTGAAAATAAAATGCAAATAATTGTAGTACAGTGGTTTAAAATATTTGGGAAATAAGTATATGAGAGAAAAGGACAGAAAAACCCATTCCATTTATCGGAATTACATTATAAAAAAAATTGTGGAAAATTATACAATAATACTATGGATAGCTCAATGTAATGGAATAATAAATTAGATTTTTGGATGCTATTTTATTTTTTCTTTAAATTTCTATGTATGCTTTAGGAAGTAGAGAAATTCCACAACAACCAGATTAAATAGTCTGGCCACAGAACATTGACAGATTTATATATTCTGTACTACATTTCTGATTATAAAATACTGAGTGGCTCCTTTTCTGAATTTTCCCAGCGGTCAGCCTTTGGCATTAGATCAGACACCGCAGTATGTTTTAGAAGAGTGTGAGAAAAGGAAAGCAGATTATTAAAGTTGAATGGCTATGGCCATCTGAACTATGAGGTGATACTGGAGAAGATAATTTGAAATAAATGAAAAGAGAGCCTGTGGTTTTTGGCAAGAGGTCCATGAAATACCACTCTTCAGCTTGCCTGCTTCTGTGACCTCAACCAACTACATTAGAATGGAGTGAATATTTTCTTGCTTTGTAGTTGGGATTTGGTCATCCTCAAAGTACCCCAAACACATTCAAAAAGCTCCATGTTCTTTATAACCCTTGAATAAGGCATATTTCTTGTTATTGTTATGTGCCATCAAGTTGCCTGCAACTCATAGTGACCTTATGTACAATGGCTCTGAACCCTACCCTATCCTGAGGCAGCCTTACTGTTTCATATTTGAGAGTGCAGCCTCAGTTGCTGTATCTGCTAGTCTAAGTGTGCTCTATTGTACATAGGGTTTTCGAAGGCCTGTTATTTCAGAAGTAGATGGCCAATCCTTTTTCATAGTCTGTCTTAATTAGAGCCCTCATTAAACTAATATGCTTCTTTGTGTATTCTGATCTCTCGGGAGGAATGAATAATGAGATCTTGGATTAGTATTTAATTAATGTATTACTTTAATCTATAACATGAGACAACATAGTCACAAGATTGTTGTGAGAATAGAATTAGTGTCTCTCATGCTTTTCCTTTTGCTTTACTGACCTCGAATCTCAGAAGAAAACTCCCCTCCCTAGGAGGTCTCCTCTCATCATTTGTGAAGATCTCCTCTTCATGTTCCTGGTAGGCTAACGGTGTTTCCTAAACAGGGTACACCCTTTGCCTCCAAAGAGCAACTTGGTTTCACCCTCTACAAGACAGATTTATTTGTTCTCTTAACAGTCTATGTATAGTTTCTTTGTACTCTTCTCCAGCACCACAACTCAAAGGCATAAATTCTTCTGTAATCCTGATTCATTGCCCAGATCTCTAATACATAGCAAGTAACTGAAAAGGCAATGGACTGGATCTTACTCTCTAGACTGACATCCCTGCTCTTCAACATTCTGGGAAGATCCTTAACAGCAGATTTTCCCAATGGAATTAATCTTTTGGTTTCCTGACTACTGGTGCCAAGAATGATGATTGTGGAACTGAGCAATCTGAAATTGTTTAAGATCTCTGGCTCTCCTCCATCTATCATGGTGCTACAAGTTGGCCCAATGGTGAGATTCTTTGCATTCTTAATGTTGAGCTTCAATTTATATTAAAAACTGTAGTCCTTGACCTTTTCAGCAAATGCTTCAGGTCTTCTTCAGTTTTGGCAAGCAAGATTGTGTTATCTGTTTTAGACAAATTGTTGATGAGTCTTGCTCCAATCCTGATGTCATATTCCTCCTCATAAAGACCAGCCTCTAGAATGATTTGTTCCACATATAGATTGAAATGGTATGGAGAAACAATATTTCCCTAACACACCCCTTTCCTGATTTTAAAACATCCAGTGTTTCCTTACTCTATTCTGACTACTGCTTCTGGATTCCTATTTTTATTAGTTTAGCCACAATTTTTTGTGACCCATACAGTCATATGTCTTTGCATAGTCAATGAAACACAGATAGGCATTCATCTGGTACTCTCTGCTTTCAGCTAAGTCAATCTGGACTTGACTATGACTTCCCTAATGCCATGGCCTCTTCACAATCTAGCTTGTATTTCTGGTGATTCTCTGTCAATATACTGTTCCAGTCAGTTTTTTATAATCTTCGGCAATATTTTGCTTGAGTTTGATATTAATGATATTGTTTAATAATTTCCACACTTTGTTTGATCACCTTTTTTGAAATTGAATTAAATAATGGATCTCTTCCAATAAATTGAACCAGTAGTTATTCACCTGGTGAGCATATCCAGGGCTCCATTTTAGTCTGGAAGTTGTGCTCAAATCTATCCACTATAGATAACTCTGCCATTGTTTTAAACACTTATGTAGCTTCCAGCATCACAGCAACATGCAAGCCAATACATTGACAAACAATTGACAGACCAGTGCTGAAACAAAGGATATCATTGCTAATGTCATATGAATCTTTACTAAAAACAAAGAATGCCAGATAGATGTTTATTTGTGTTTAATATCAATGCAAAGGCATTTTACTATGTAGATCATGATAAATTATGAATAATATTGAGAAAAATGGGACTATCATAGCACTTAGTTGTCATGAAATACCTACCCAGTGACCAGGAAACAGTTGTCCACAAAGAATAGTGAATACTGCATGGTCTAAAATCGGGAAAAGTGTGTCTCATGGTGGTGCCTTTTCCCCCGAAATACCTAATCTATATGTTGAACAAATAATTCTAAAACAAAAGAAAAAGTATTATATTAAAAAGAAGATAGATAGTTTTGAAAATTCACCAACAACCTAGTTTAAGCAGGCAATACAACCTTGCTTCTTGATGTTGTTGTTGTTAGGTGCCATTAAGTCTAGTATGACATAGCAATCCTATGAGCAAAAGATCTGAACCCTGTTCTATCCTGCACCATCCTCACACTTCCTGACACACAAGAACCCATTACAGCAGTTACCATGTGAATCCTCTCCTTTGCTGACCCTCCACTCTGTCCAACATCATGGTTTTTCTCCAAGGAATAGGCCCTCCTAGCAAGATCCCAAAAATGTTAGGTGAAGCCACATCATTCCTTCCTTCAAAGAGTATTCTGTCTGTACCCTCTCTAAGACATAGCTGTTTGTTCTTTTGGCCATTCATAATGTTCAATATTCTTCTCCAATACCACAGCTCAAAGGTGTCGATTATTTTTCTGTCATCTTTATTCACTGTCCATTTCTTGGATGCATAGCAAGTAATCAGAAAGAGTATGACTTGAATTAGACGCACCTTAATCCTCAAATTGAAATCACTACTCCTCAGCAATTTGGAGAAATCTCTAATTGCAGATTTTCCCAGGACAATGCATCTCCTTATTTCCTAACTACAGATACCAAAGATGTTAATTGCAGATCCAAGCAAGATGAAGTTGTTACAGTTTCAAACCTCTCTTCATCCATCATGTTTCTGCCTATTGGTCCAGTGTTAAGAATCTTTGTTTTCTTCACATTGAGATGCAGTCCACAATGAAGGCTGCATTCTTTGATCTTCTGCAACAAATGCATCAAGTGTTTCTCACTTCAGCAAACAAGATTGTGTCATCTGTAAAATGGAGGTAATTAATGAGCCTCCCTCCAATCCTGATGCCACATTCCTCTTCATAGAGTCCAGCTTCTTGGATAATTTGCTCAGCATACAGATTGAATAGGTATGGAGAGAGAATACAACCCTGGAACACTCCCTTCTTAATTTTAAACTATACATTCTTCCCCTGCTCTGTTCCACACAAGAGCCTCCTGGTCCAGGTATAGGTTCCACGTGAGCACAATTAAGTCCTCTGGGATTCCCAGTCCTCTCAATGTTGTTAGTCACAACTTGTTATAATCCACACAGTCAAATGTCTTTGCACAGTCAATAAAGCACAAACAGAAATTCTTTTGGTATTCCTTAGTGTCATCAACGATCCATTTGACATCAACAATAATATTCCTGGCTCCATGGCCTCTTTTAAATCCTGCTTGAAATTCTGGGAGTTCCCTGTCTATGTTTTAGTCATTTTTTATTGATCTTTAGCATTCAAAAATTTTGTGTGTAGGAAATTAGTAAGTCTTGAAATAACTTACTGAAGGTGATCAAAGACTCTAACTTTCAATATAGATTACATCCAAATCTCAAGAAAATGAAAATCATCACCACTGAACCAATAGGTAACATCATGATTGATGGAGAGAAGATTGAAGTTGACAATTATTTCATTTTACTTGGATCCATAATTAATA
Source organism: Elephantulus edwardii (assembly GCF_000299155.1). Taxonomy (NCBI): domain Eukaryota; kingdom Metazoa; phylum Chordata; class Mammalia; order Macroscelidea; family Macroscelididae; genus Elephantulus; species Elephantulus edwardii. Next base: position 32,947,413 of record NW_006399755.1, on the reverse strand, counting down.
AATAGGGTACCAGAAGTCAAGAAATGAAGGAAAGTATTGGATTGGGCAAATCTGGTCTCCAAAGTGCTGAAGAAAAATGATATCAATTTAAAGGATAAAAATTGCCTGTTCCAAATCATGATATTTTCAATTACATCATATATATCAGAAAGTTGTATACGGAATAACGAATAGTGAAGATTAATTGATGCCTTTTTAATTGTGGGAGTATTTCATGAAACAACTTTTGTTCAAGAGGCAGGGGTGATGAAGGAGAAAGTTCACGCTGTTCTGAAGTATTGGCAAGAAAGAAATCCCCAGGAATTGATGCAAAACTAACTGACACATTTTTACAAACATATCCAGCCCTGGAAGTGCTCATCAGGCTGTGCCAAGAAATTTGGAGGATGACCACCTGGTGAATTGACCAAAAGAGATCTATATTTCCATTCCCCCAAAAAGGTGACCCAACAAAGTGTGGAAATTATCATATATTATCACTAATATCAAATGTAATCAAAATCCTTCTGAAGATTATACAAAAGAGATTGGAACAGTACTTTGACAGAGAACTACCAGGGTTTAGAAAAGGCAGCTGCATTTGGGAAGTCATAGTCAATGTTAGAAGGATCTTGGCAAAAAGCAGAGAGTTTAAGGGGAATGTATATCTCTGTTTCATTGACTAAGCAAAGGCATTTGATTGCATGGTGCACAACAAATTGTGGCTAACCTTGAAAAGAACGGGTATCCCAGAAAACCTGTTTGTGCTCATGTGAAACCTTCTTGGACCAGGATGCAGTCATTAAAACAGAGCAGGGAAACACTGTTTCGTTCAAACTTAGAAAAGGAGAGTGTCAGAGAGGTATCCTTTCTCCATACTTTTCCAATCTGTATGCAGAACATGTCATTTGAGAGACTGAACTTTATGAGGAGGAATGTGGCATCAGGATTGGAGGAAGACTGATTAATAACATGCATTATTATGCAGATGACACAATCTTAAACACTGAAACAGAGGAGAGCCTGAACATCTACAATAGAGGGTCAAGATCTGTAGTTTGCAATATAGATTGAAGGCCAACATCAAGAAAACAAAGATTTTCACCACTGGGCCACTTTGAAGCATCCTGATAGACAGGGAAGAGATTGAAATTGTAAACTATTTCAGCTTGCTTGGTTCCACAATCAAAACTCTTGTTACCAGCAGTCAAAAAGTCAAAAGATGAATTGCATTAGGATATTCTGCATCAGGGACCTCTCTAGGGTGCTAAAGAGCAAGAATGCCAGTCTAGAGACTAAGGTGCACCTATTCCAGGCCACAGTCTTTGTAATTACTTGCTATGCATCAGAGAGCTGGACAATGACCAAGGATAACAGAAGAAGAATTGATACTTTTGAGTTGTGGTGTTGCAGAAGAGTCTTGAACATACCATGGACTATCATGAGAACTAACAGGTCTGACTTTGAGAGAGTGAAACCAAGCTGCTCCTTGGAGGCAAGGATATTGAGATTCTGTCTCACATACATAGGGCATGTAATCTGATGGAACAGTCTTTGGATAAGGATATAATTCTTGGAAAGGTTGAGAAATAGGAGAGTAAGACCCTGCATGAGATAGATTGACACAAGAACTAGAGTAATAAGGATAAGTGTATCAGAGAAAGTGAGACCGGCTTAGGATAGAGCAGGTTCAGAGCTATTGTGCATAGGATCGCTGTGAGTCATAGTCAACTCGACAGCCCATAACAACAACAAGAACTAATTTTATATCTAGGAAAATCAGTGTAGCACTTATTCTCTAATTTGAGGCTTTTTTTGAGGAAAGATCACTGAGCAGATGGCAGTTCTGCCTGATGACTACTTCATGTTCAGCAGGCCAATTAGTCCCCATTCATACGTTCCTACTATGCAGGCCTTTGTACCTGGTGCCGTTTGCATTGTTTTAACTCTTTTGCCTGTTGATGTGACTAATTTAGATTGTGTCTATGTGGTGGCTCTGCATATGTCATATTACTAACCTACCATATAAGAGTCCTTTAGTCTTTCATAGGAGGCAGGGAAATAGTGTTCCTGTGGAATTATTTAAAAGTACACAGAAACTTTCTTTAAATAAAATATTCAGTGGAATTTAAGAAGCAGGGAAGAGATGAAAGTAGGAAGTGTAATTCAAGGTATGAGGAAGAGAGAACACAAGATGCAGGGAGAGAGAGAGACAGTGCTGAAATTTGAAAAGGTGTTATTCTCAGGCTTTGGCCCCAGGCAACTTTTTATTCTAAAAACTCCTTAGCTGAGCTAAGTCACCTTCATACTTTTAATGTTCTACTCCATAATGTTAGGTAATCACTGAGTGTACAAAGTTTAGGGTGTGACTGGTAAACTTTTGGCAGATGGAATTTACCTAGAAATACTTCAAAAGAAAAATCTGCCATATACTTCTAAAGTATCACCTACTGAGGACCCTATGCAGCCCAATTCTACTCTGATATGACTGTATGTCTATTATGAATCTTGAATCACGGTCATTTCAAAAGCAACTTGTATTCACACTATATTGATACTGTTGTTGTTATTTATAGTCAAGTCAGAAGCCTTTCAAGGCTGGCTCTTCAGTAGATTTTCAGATGCATCACAAAAGGAGACTGTTCATCTTTCATCTGGAGAGGAACTGGTGGCTTTGAACCAAGTACCACTGGTTTGACAGCCCAACTTCTTACCAAAAAAGCCATCATAGCTCCAGATAGTGATAAAACCGGACTCTGAAAAAGAATGCATCATTATTTTTGGAGGAAGGGTCCTCAATAACTTGTATTAGGCAGATGACAAAACTTTGCTTGCTGAAAGTGAGGAATACCTAAAATTCTTGCTGTCATCGTTCAAATTGTATTGCATCTCCATGTCAAAAAAGCAGAGGTCTTCACCACTTGGAAAATAGACAACAACATGATAGATGTATAAAGGTTTGAAACTATTAGTGACTTCATCTTACTTGGAACCACAGTCAATATCCTTGATAGAAACTGTCAGGAGATCTCTTCCTTTGGGCAAGCCTGCTGCCAGGGACATCTCCAAAATACTGAAGAGGAATGATATCAATTTGAAGACAAAGTGAACCTGATTCACATTATGACCTTTTCAACTTGCTACTTATTGGAGATCTGAACAATGAATAAGGATGACAGACAAAGAATGTATGCCTTTGAATTGTGGTGTTGTAGAAGAATACTGAAAATTTCATGGACTACCAAAAGAATGAACAGATATGTCTTGAAAAATGTGTAGCCAGTGCCTCTTGAAACAAGGATGGCAAAGCTTCATTTCTAATTCTTTGGACATGTATCCAAAAGAGGCTACTCCTTGAATAAAAGATAAATTTTGAAATATTGAGTGTCAACAAAAGAGAGGAAGACTCAAGATAAATTGACACAGTGACTGCAGCAATGGCTTAAGAGACAATGAGGATGGCACAGGAGAGGATAAGATTCTTGTTTGTTGTTCGTAAGATCACTATGGTTTAATATTACTCAATAACACCCAACAACAACAAATCTATATTCTAATCCCAAGCCGTTCTCCATAACTTCTTCAGAGTAAGTAAGTTATTAAGCATTTACCATACAATAGAAAGATGTAAGAACACATCAGTCCCCTTCTTAACTGCCAACTTTTACTACTTTTCTATGAGTGTTCATCATTTCATAACAGTTAGTTAAAGGAATATTCTTTTAGTTTCTGAGTACATCCTCACACATTCAACTGAAATTGATAAACATTTAATGAGAATCCACTGAGGAATGACCCCCTGTTGAGTTTCTGGGGCTATAAATCACCCAGGACAAGATTCTCTATCTTTCTCCTTTAATGCCAATGCTGAATTTGAGCTGTGAAGGAGGCATGACCTTTGAAATAGGTCATAAATATAATCTTTCTAAAATATAGATTTTACCACATTATTTTCTACATAAAAGTTTTATGTAATTTTGGTATATGACATTTCAGAAGAAGATAGATTCACTAACATTATAAAATAAAACTTCTCACACAAAGGATATCAGTTTAACTCAATGGAGTTATCATTTTTTTTTCTTAATCTTTGCTCTCCCTAAACTTATTGCCTGCTTAGTCCCAAGTACACTATCCTGCATATTAGGCCCTCTTGATTTTTCTAAAGAGAAACACTGCCACTTTTGTTTCTCTGTTATTTCATGCATTGTGAATTATTTTCCTGGAAATTATAACTTCTATAAGGCATAATTAATTGTTTTTAGATAGAGTTTTCATAGTGATTTATGTATGCTTTTCTTACAGAAGCTTTCATAAATTTTCTTCATTATTTGTCTATGTTTTCATTTTTTTTTTTACCACATTAGAAAAAGGTGGTTGGTTGTTCCTTCCCTGTCCTCAGGTATCCTTCATGTTAACTCAAAATGACAGAGATAATATCTCAAGGCATGTGCTAGAGAAGAAATGTTGCAAGAATATTATATGAATTTAATTCAGAAAATATCCTTTGTTGTTTGAGATATATCAGAATACCTCCTGAACAGGATTCCCAAACCATGAATCTCAGACTGGTTGCAACTAGCAGCACAGATATGTGAAAAAGTTTTACTTGTAAAATAAGAAGTGTGGAAAAAGATGTTTTCCAAAGTATCATAAAAAAAATAAAAGTATTTCATATACTATAATACTTTGACCTATAGAACGTACCCTTATAACTTAGACTGAATATATGTAAAGTTTGAGAACATTTTTTTTAGTTTTTATCTACAACTTAACCCTTAAAATCACATGTGAATCTCAAATCCATTTACAGCCAAACAGATCACAATATATAGGAACACTATGTTATTGTTTTTGTTATGTACTATAGAATAGAGTAAAATTATCCAATATGGTTTCCGAGGCAATTTTAATGGACATAATTTGTCAATATTCTTCCATGAATCAACTAGTGAATTGAAACCATCAAACTTTTAGTTAAAATCTGAGCACTTAACCATTGCATCAAAAGGGCTTGACAATGGACAGAAAATATTTCTTAAAGTAAGAAACTGATTAATGTATAGTTTATTAATATTGCCTTATAAAGCACATATACACATAATTATACTCCTATTAGAATGCTCAAATTCTTTTCAAGAAGGTGAGTTTATCTTGACTATATTTCTGGGTTTTATTTTTCCATTTATTTATTTATCTTAAGGATAGCTGCTGTTACTTAATAGTAAATGTTGTAACATTTATTGGCAGTAGGTATTACATTACTATGACAATTAGTGTAAGAGGGTAAAAAGAATTTTTGAATGGCAGATGGTGTAGTTAATGGAGGGCTAAGCACCAACAGTAGTGAAACAATATGATAAATAGATTGGAGCAATGACTTTGCACAGGAAAATTAGGGGAGATCATAATACAAGATTTCATATCAGAGGTCCTGAGGTCCTAAGCTAAATTAGTAGTGTTAGGCTAAGAACTTAAGAAAGAGATCAGAGAACAAGAAAAAAAAGCTTAAAAGCAGCTTTATTAGCGGAACTCCTGGGCAAGGCTCCTCATTCTGATGATGCAGAAGGAGGAATTCACACTTTGAGAGTATTGGAGAGGGTTTTTATAGCAGGATTTTTAGGGAGGAAAGGCAGACACATTCCATTGTGATTTATGGTTCATCCATTAGTTCGGTCAGGTAGGTGAGATGGTTCACTCTTCTTATCGATATGTGTATTCTTTGAATTCTTCATTCTCCCCCTTGGGTCCCTGTAGTAACTGAGATAGAAAGAACAAAATAAATGATGTTGTAGTGTTCATAATCCAAGCAATTTTAGCGATAGTGATTATAAGTTGTTCCAAGGATTTTTTAGCCTTATAAAAAGACTTCACATTGATTATTTCATTGAAAATGTGGGTAACAAACTTAGGAGAAGAAAAATTGATGCCTTTGAATTGTGGTGTTGGAGGAGAATGCTAAATAGCCAATGGATTGCCAAGGGACAAATATATATTGGAGAGGGTCAAGTCAGATTGTTCCTTGAAAGCAAGGATGGTGAAGCTTCCTTTCACATAGTTTGGGTGTGTTGCTAGGAGAGGTTATTCCTTGGAAAAAGGGTATCATGTTTGGAAAGGTAGAGGGACAATGAAGGAGAGGAAGATCCTCAACCAGATGGACTGCTGCAGTGACTGCCACAATGGGCTGTAGTGTATCAGAGAATGTGAGGATGGCATAGGATAGGACAGGGTTCAGATCTGTTAGTTATAGACTCAACAGCACATCATCATCATTATAATAGAAATAATAAAGAAATTCTGATGCTGTATTCTGTAGCTAGTTGCTCTGCAAATCCAAAGGCTGCTTTTCTTTAGCAGTTGGAATCTCACAGCAGCTCCTTGGGAGAAAGTTGGGCAGTCTTCTCCTGTTACAATGAGAGTCTCAGAAACACAGTAGAGGGTTGCTGTGAGTTCAGAGTTTAAGTTGTATTGTGCTTTCAGAAATATGAGTAACTTATACAAGGTCGTTGTTGTTATATGCTATTGAGTCATCTGTGACTCACAGCAACCCTATGTACAATAACTCTAAACCCTGACCTATCTTGAGCCAGCCTCCCTCTGACACACCTACTGTGTAAATCTGTATTATCTGAGCTCTTCCTCTGACTGGTTCCTCATTGTGGTTTGCCCAAGGTAAGTGAGACAAAGCTTCAAAATCCTTACCTCCAAGAAAATACTTGGTTACACCCTCTCTAAGACAGACCTATTGGTTCTTCTGGCTACCCACAGTATGTTCGAGACTGGTCCATCACAAAGACATCAATTCTTCTTCCATCATCCTTTGTCATTGTCCAGCTTTCTCATGCATAGCAAGTAATTGTGAAGACAATGGCCTGGTTACAAGGCTATACACTTATAAATTGGCAGAAATGTATCTTGAATATTATTGTGAATGTTACAAGAGATCTGGTTCTTATATCTTAGAAACAATATGCTGTTGTCGCTATTGTTATTATGTGCCATCAAGTCACCTGCAACACATAGCAACCCAGTGTGCAAAAACTCTGAACTTTGCTCTATCCTGAGCCAAGCTTATTGTTTCTCACACATCTATCACCAGTATCCATCACTGAGTCAATCCATCTGATCCAGTCTTTCTCGCTTGTGCTGTCCCTCTGTCCTCCCAAACACAATGTCCCTCTCCAACAACTTGTCCCTCCTTGCAACATGTCCAAAATATGGAGCTTTGAAATCCTTGCCTCCAAGGAACACCCTTGTTTCACCCTCTCCTGGCCGAAACTGTTTGTTCTCCTAGTAGCCTATGGTATATTCAGCACTCTTCTCCAGCACCACAACTCAAAGACATCAATTCTCCTTCTATCATCCTTAGTCATTGTACATCTTATGAAGACCATGGCCTGGATGAAGCATACCTTAGTATCCAGACTGATATCATTGCTCTTCAGTACTCTGGAGATGTCTCTAACAGCTGACTTTCCCAGTGCAATTCATCTTTTGATTTCCTGGCTGCTGATACCAAAAGTGTTGATTGTGGAGTCAAGTAAACTAAAGTTGTTGTTAGGTCTGTAAATTGCCACCCAAAAGACATCTAATTCACATATGCAATCGGTAAAAGTGACAAACTCCAGCATGTGGAGGTCCACGATTCAATAGGAAAAATGGCAACCCAGGTAGGCATGCGAAGACCTGTTTTTGTTGTTGTTATGTGCCATCAAGTTGCTTGCAACTCACAGCAACCCTATGTACAAGCTCTAAATGCTGTTCTATCCTGCGACAACCTCACTATCTCAAACATACTCATTCCCACCACTCCACTCACAGAATTAATCCATCTAATTGAAGGTCTTCCTCTCTTTCGCTGCCCCTCCACTCTGCCAAACATGATGTCCCTCTGCAAGGACCAGTGCCGCCTTGCAACATGCCCAAAATATGTCAAACTAAGTTTCAGAATCCTTGACTCCAAGGCACATTCTAGACTCACCCTCTCCAGGACAAACCTGTTTGTTCTCCTAGCAGTCCATGGTATATTCAACACTCCTCTCTAGCACCGCAGCTCAAAGGCATCAATTCTCCTTCTATTATCCCCATTCACTGTCCAACTCTCCAATGCATAGCATGTAATTGCAAACACTATTGCCTGGATCAGACACACCTTAGTCTCCAGCCTGATATCATTGCTCTTCAGTCCTCTTGAGAGGTCCCTCACAGCTGACTTTCCCAATGCAATTTTTGTCTTGATTTCCTGGCTGCTGTTACCAAGAGTGTTGACGGTAGAACCAAGTAAACTAAAACTGTTAACTATCTCAATCTCTTCATCATCCGTACTGATGCTGTGACAACAGAGTGTGGAAATTATCAAACAACATCATTAATATCACATGCAAGGAAGATTCTGCTGAAAATGATCCAAAAACATTTGGAACAATGCAGGCTGGATTTAGAAGAGGTTGTGGTACTAGAGATATTATAGCTAATGTTAGATGGATTTTGGCAGAAAGAAAAGAATACCAGAAGAATGTCTATCTGTGCTTCATTGACGATGCAAAGGCTTTTGACTATGTGGATCACAACAAACTATGGTTGACTCTGAGAAGAATGGGAATCCCAGAACATTTGATTGTGCTAATGAGAAACCTATACATGGACCAAGAGGAAGTCGTCAGAACAGAGCAAGGAGACACTACATGGCTTAAAATCAAGAAGGGGGTCCATCAGGAATGTATTTTGTCTCCATACCGTTTCGATCTGTATGCAGAGCAGGTCATCCGACACGCTGGGCTGTACAAGGAGGAATGTGGCATTAGGATTGGTGGAAGAATCGTCAACAACCTGTATTATGTGGATGACATAACCCTGCTTGCTGAAACTGAGGAGGACCTGAAGCGCTTGTTGCAAAAGGTCGAGGAGTTAAACCTTGTTGTCGTTGTTGTTGTTATGTGCCATCGAGTTGTTTGCAATTCATAGTGACCCTATGTACAACAGCCCTAAACCCTGCTCTATCCTGTGCCAATCGCATTGCCTCTGACACACCCCATCCCGATTACCCCAGTCGCTGAATCAATCCACGTCATAGAGGGTCTTCCCCTCCTGCGCCGTCCCTCCACTCTACCCAGCATGATGTCCCTCTCTAAAGACCTGTCTCTCCTTGCAACATGTCCAAAGTATGCCAGACGAAGCCCCAGAATCCTTGCTTCCAAGGAGTAGCCTGGTTTAAGTCTCTCTAGAATGAAGCTTTTTGTTTTCTTGGCAGTCCATGGTACATTCAATACTCTTCTCCAGCACCACAGCTCAGAGGAATCAATTCTCCTTCTATCCTCCCTAGTCGTTGTCCAACTCTCTTATGCATAACAAGTGATTGCAAAGACCATGGTCTAATCAGGCGCACCTTAGTCTCCAAAGAGACACCGTTGCTCTTGAGTACTTTGGAGAGGTCCCTCACCGCAGACTTTCCCATCGCAATACGGTTTTTTTATTTCCTGGCTGCTGGTGCCAAGAGTGTTGACCATGGAGCTGAGCAAACTGAAGCTGTGAACACTCTCAATCTCTTCGCCATCCATCCTGATGCTACCAATTGGTCTAGTGGTGAGAATCTTTGTCTTCTTGACATTGAGCCTCAGTCCATGCTGAAGGCTGCAGTCCTTGACCCTCTGCAGTAAGTGCATGAGGTACTCCTCAGTTTCAGCAAGCAGGGTTGTGTCATCTGCATAACGCAGATTATTTATAGATCTTCCGCCAATCCTGACGTCACACTTCTCATAGAGCCCAGCCTCTCGGATAATCTGCTCTGCATACAGGTTGAAAGGGTATGGAGATAGAACACATCCCTGGCGTACACCCTTCCTAATTTTGAACCATGTGATGTTACCCTGCTCTGTTCTGACGACTGCCTCTTGGTCCAAGTATATGTTTCGCATTAGCACAATTAAATATTCTGGGATTCCGAATCTTCTCAGAGTCAGCCACAGTTTGTTATGATCCACACAGTCAAACGCCTTTGCATAATCAGTGAAACACAGACATTTTTCTGGTATTCCCTGCTTTCAGCTAAGATCCATCTAACATCAGCTACAATATCCCTAGTACCACGACCCCTTCTAAACCCAGCCTGGACTTCTGGTAGTTCTCTGTTGATGTGCTGTTCCAGTCGTTTTTGGATAATCTTCAGTAGAATCTTGCTTGCATGTGAAATCAGTGAGATTGTTCTGTAGTTTCCACATTCAGTTGGGTCACCTTTCTTTGGGATAGGAACAAATATCGATCTCTTCCAGTCAGTTGGCCAAGTGGTCGTTCTCCAGATTTCTTGGCACCGCTTGGTGAGCACATCCAGGGCAGCATCTGTTAACTGAAATATGTCAATTGGTATACCATATATTCCAGAGACTTATTTAGCAGAAGTTAATTTCAAACCTTACAAGGACATCTAGCAACACAGATGACTAACCTGAGATAAGACCTTCAGGAACTCCTGTGGTTGCTTTCTCTTCTCATTGGTTGCCTCTTAGGTGAAGAACTTTTATGGCCTGCCTCTGCTTCTAGAATTAATGACTTTTTACCCCCCTAAGATTAGGTCCAGGTCAGGCTTGAGATGGAAGCCAGGCACAAAATGGAGTCTGTACAGTCCCCTCAGTTAACAATCTCCATCTCTTCACCACCTATCATGATGCTACCAATCAGACCAAAGGTGAGAATCTTTGTTTTCTTGATGTTGAGTTTCAATCCATATTGAAGGCTGCAGTCATTGACCTTCTGCAGTAATTCTTCTGGTACTCCTCCATTTCAACAAGCAAGATTGTGTCCTCTCCACAGCTCTTCTAAACCCAGCCTCCACATCTGACAGTTCTCTATTGAGGTGCTCCTGTTCCAGTCTTTTTTTGAATAATTTTTCAGTAGAATCTTGCTTGCATGTGATATTAATAATATTGTTACCACACTCTGTTGGGTTACCCTTCTTTGGAATTGGAACAAGTATGGTTCTCTTCCAGTCTGTTGGCCAGATGGTGATCTTCCAGATCTCTTGGCACAATTTGGAGAATCAATATGGGTATTTTAAATACCATTTGCCAAGTAATGAATGCTAATTTATGGTCACCCTATGTCTGTCAGAGTAGACTTAGGCCTCATAAGATTTTCAGTGTTTGGTATTTTTGTAAGCTAATTTTCAGTTTTTCTTCCAAGGCTGCTCTGGTTTGCTTTACACTTCCAACTTTTTGATCTATTGTCTAGTCTAGGACATAACTGCTTGCACCACCTAGGGGGACTCCAGATAAGACTTAGTGAGCATATAAATAAGTGTGACCTATAAAGGAGAAAGAAGATGTAAAAGATAAGCCCAGAATTTTCACGACTACATAACTGAGAGCTTGATAGTGTCTTTAAAAGGGAGGGAATCAGAAATAGGAAGGGATAAATTTCCTGAGGGAATGAGTTCAGTGCTGTCCAGTGCTTTTGTGATGCCTATGAGGCTTCTCTGGGACGTGTTCCATAGGCAATTGTGAACAGAGGACCAAAGCTCAGTGTCTTTTCCTTAAATGCCTTGAGGACCAAATTTGGATTATAAAAATAGGCATATGGGTCTAATCTTCAAAGGCAAGTATAACAGTTAAATCTTGGTGCTTAAGCACCATTTAAAATTCCTGAACACCCCAGATAATGCATTCCAGCTTCTTATACTCTTGCTTTAAAGCAGTGAGTCAGTATATATTTTGCATCATTATAGCGTATTTCCCCTACAGCCTTGGGCTTGCAAGTCAGTTCCTTTCTTTGTAAAATAATTATTCAGAGAAAAACCCTGACCAATAATTTGCATTTCCCCCAGGAAATCATAGGGCATAAGACCATCCTGATTTCCTTTAAAAAATTAAAGATATATATACATTTATATATCAGATACTGATAGTTTTTAGTTCCCTAGATTTTGTTATGGTCCTTTCCAGAATATGTTCCTATACCTGAGATTAGATCATCATTGTTATTTTCACCTCTTTTAAAAAAAAATTTAGTGTGTGTGTGTGTGTGTGTGTGTGTGTGTGTGTACTGTCAAATCAGATCTGACTGGTACAGGAATAGATGGTCCCTCCTTCTCTAGCAGATCATCTGGTGGATTTGAACCATGGACCTTTGAGATTACAGTGCAACTTCTTGCCATTAGGCCACCAGGGCCCCCTTATTTTCATCTCTTTTGTCTTTATCACATACTTTGGACATTTTATCAGGATAAGCTAGTTTTTAGAAAAAGATATCATGATAGAAAGTCAGAGAGTCAGCTAAAGAGAGGAAGACTGTTGACAAAGTGGATTGACTGACTTTGACTGGAACAATAGACATAAACACTGAGGACACCATGGCAGGTGCAGATATGTGAAGGTTCATATCTATTCATAGAAGTGTTATGATTTGCAGCCTTGTGGAAGGCACCTAAAAATAGCATCTACTGTCTGTATCTTTCACTTTCTTCTTTTCTTTAAAAATATATACAGTTTTAAATGACTAACATGTACCTACTATTTCTTGACAGGTAACATTTCTACTGGACATGATACAGCCATACTCCAGAATATTAATTCTGTTACACTCTTGCACGAAAAGTAATTTGAGTATGTAAAGACCAGAAAAGAAAGTGTTAGTGTTTTTTTATTATATAATTGAAGTTGAGGAAAATTAAACTGAATCCACAGGACCAAAATATAACTTTGAGTCTATCCCACCTGAATTTCAGAACCATCTCAGGAACAGGTTTGAGGCTCTGAACACTAATAAGCGAAGGCCAGATGAGTTGTGGGAGGATGTCAAGGGTATCATCTAAGAAGAATGCAAACATTCACTACAAAGATAGAAGAGGAAGAAAAGGCCAAAATGGATGTCAGAAGAAACTCTGAAGATTGTACT
>NW_006399755.1:32931973-32933404 GCF_000299155.1 Elephantulus edwardii | reverse complement strand
TAGCAAAAAATAAGGCCCCAGGAATAGATGGTATACCAATTGACATATTTCAGCTAACAGATGCTGCCCTGGATGTGCTCACCAAGTTGTGTCAAGAAATCCGGAAAACAACCACTTGGCCAACTGACTTGAAGAGATCTATATTTATTCCCATTCCAAAGAAAGGTGACCCAACAGAGTGTGAAAACTGTAGAACAATATCGTTGATTTCACATGCAAGCATGATTCTGCTGAAGATTATCCAAAAATTACTGGAACAGCACATCAGCAGAGAACATCCAGAAGTCCAGGCTGGATTTAGAAGGGGTCGTGGTACTAGGGATATTGTAGCTAATGTTAGATGGATCTTGGCTGAAAACAGGGAGTATCAGAGGAATGTCTATCTGTGTTTCATTGATTATGCAAAGGCATTTGTCTGTGTGGACCATCACAAACTGGGGCTGACTCTGAGAAGAATGGGAATCCCAGAACATTTAATTGTGCTAATGCGAAACCTATACTTGAACCAAGAGGCAGTAGTCAGAACAGAGCAAGCAAACACTGCATGGTTCAAAATTGGGAAGGGTGTACACCAGGAATGTATCCTGTCTCCATACCTTTTCAATCCGTATGCAGAACAAATCATCCAGGAGTCTAGGGTCTATGAGGAGAAATGTGGCACCAAGATTGGTGGAAGATCTAGAAATAATCTGTGTTATGCAAATGACACAATCCTGCTTGCTGAAACTGAGGAGGACCTGAATTGCTTGCTGCTGTGGGTCAGGGACTGCAGCCTTGAATATGCATTGAGGCTCAATGTCAAGAAGACCAAGATTCTCACCACTGGACCAATTGACAACATAAGGATGGATGGTGGAAAGATTGAGATTGTTCACAGCTTTAGTCTGTTTGGCTCCACGTTCAACTCTCTTGGCACCTGCAGCCAGGAAATTAAAAAGACTTATTGAGATGGGAAAGTCTGCTGTTAGGGATGTCTCTAAAATAGTGAAGAGCAATGGTGTATCTCTGGAGACTAAAGTGCGTCTCCTACAGGCCATGGTCTTTGCAGTCACCTGCTATGCATCATAGAGCTAGACAATGACCAGGGAGGATAGCAGGAGAATTGATGCTTTTGAGCTTTGGTGTTCGAGAAAAGTGCTGAGGGTACCATAAACTGCTAAGAAAACAAACAGATTCATTCTGGAGAGGGTTAAACCCAGTGGCAAGGATTAAACCTCAAGGCAAGGATTCTGAGACTTCGTCTGACATACTTTGGTCATGTTGTAAGGAGGGGCAGGTCCTTGGAGAAGGACATCTTGCTTGGGAGGGTGGAGGGCAGGTTCAGGAGGGGAAGGCCCTCTGGATGGTGGATTGTTTCAGTGATTCAGGCAAACGGGATGAGTGTGTCAGAGACAATGAGATTGGCACAGGACAGAGCAAAGTTTAGAGCTG
>NW_006399755.1:32914426-32929657 GCF_000299155.1 Elephantulus edwardii | reverse complement strand
CTAGGTCTGGTAAAGACATTTTAACCTGTTATTTTCGACTCCTCTTGTCATGGCAGAAATCACTGATCACTTTATGATATCCCTTTTCAGTGAGCTGTATTGGTGTCATACTACATTTCAGTTGCTGTGATCTAGGCAACCACCACAAATCAATCGAACTTGGCAGAAGAAATAAAATCTACTGGTCATGCCCAGGACTAAACAGATGCATGCAAATTAATACATCAGACAGATTTCCTTAAATGCCATCTAGAGGATCAATACCATCTTTCAAGGGGAGAGACTATAAAGGAGATTAATTTGAAACGAGAAATTTTCAAAGAGGCTTTAGAAAGTAAGTGGCATTGGTTTGGACATTGAAGAATGAGGGAATCAATCATCTATTCATTTATTTGACAAGTATTCACAGAGTCCTGGGTAAACCAGGCACTAGATTGAATGCTGAGCTTAGTGCAATATTTGATTCTAGTCCCAGTGTCACTGCTGAGTCTGAAAATGCTTAGAAAAATCACTGAAACTATACTAGCCTAAGTTTCCTCATCTGTTCAATATGAAGGCAAGATAAAGGGGTAATATCAAGACAATAAGATTATTCTAGATAGAAAATGTTTGCAAGCATTAAAAAAACCGCCACCTAAATAAAAATTAGAGTCTAAGAAAATATATAAAGTCAATACTCTTAGTACAAGAGTGAGAAGTAAATTAATCAAATCAAGATGATACTTAAACCATATTTCCTGTAACAGAGCACTGGAGCCCCAGAGGGAGTGTCTTTCTTTCAACCAAAGTTTGTGGAATTGCATGTATTATTCATGAATGCTCCACTACTGAAGAATGAGACCTCAACAATCAGTTATTTAACAAAACAAGGGTGGAGGTGAGCTGGTCTTTAACTTTTAGTCACCTTGGGATCTAGGAATATTTTTTTTCCTCAGAAAGCTCCTTGGGCCACAGAGTCCTCCATACAATCCTCTATTTGCAACCCAACTAACAAGAAAGTTACAAGGCATAAATTCCTTTAACTACCTTAGTCCAAAGAAATGCTTTTATTGTTTGTAAGAATGTGTCCTATGGCTATGCATAGAGGCAAAAGAATGTGAATATAGATTTATACTTCACACATTCCATGTTCGAATTATTGGTGAATGTGTGCTATTGTCTGTCTTCATTTTACGTTTTCCTCACAACTGCTGCCAATTGGCCCAGTGGTGAGAATCTTTGTTTTCTTAATGCTGAGCTTCAATCCATATTGAAGGTTGCAGTCCTTAACCTTCAGCAGCAAGTGCTTCAGATCTTCCTCAGTTTCAGCAAGCAGGGTTGTGTCATCTGCATAATACAGATTGTTGAGCAGTCTACCTCTAATCCTGATGCCACAGTTCTCCTTATAGAGCCCAGCCTCCCAGATAGATAATCGGTTCTGAAAGATAGGGAGATAGGACACATCTATGATGCACACCATTCCCAATTTTGAACCATGCAGTGTTTCCTTGCTCTGTCATAAGCACAATCAAGTGTTCTGGGATTCTCATTCTTCTCAGAGTTAGCCACAGTTTGTTGTGATCCACACAGTCAAATGCCTTTGCATAGTCAATGAAACACAGATAGACTGCTACTCTCTGCTTTCAGCCAAGATCTATCTGACATTAGCTATAATATCCCTAGTGTCACGCCTCTTCTAAATCCAGCAGCAGTTCTCTGCTGGTGTTCTGTTCCAGTTGTTTTTGAACAATCTTCAGTAGAATCTTGCTTGCATATGATATCAATGATGCTGTTCAATAATTTCCACACTCTGTCAGATCACCTTTCTTTGGAATGGGAACAAATACAGATTTCTTCCAGTCAGTAGGCCATGTGATTTTCCTCCAGATTTCTTGGCACAACTTAGTGAGCACATCCAAGGCAGCATCTGTTTGTTGAAATATGTCAGTCAGTATGCCATCAATTCCTGGGGCCTTATTCATAGCCTATTCTTTCAAATGAGTCTGAACTTCTTCCTTCATCTTCATAGGCTCTTCCTCATATGTTGTTTCATTAAATTCTTCTGTGTCTGCCAATTCCTTTTGGTGTAATGACTCTGTATAGTCTTTCCATCTTCTTTTAATGCTTTCTGCATCGTTTAATATTCTGCCCAAAGCATCCTTAAGTATCACAACTTGAGGTACAAAAAATTGAGAAGTACAGAACTTAAAATAATAGTTGTTGTTCTTGTTGTTTTTAGGTGGTGCTTTTGCTTTGAGTCAAGTATGACTTATAGCAACTCTATGAACAACAAATTTGAACTCAGTCCTATCCTGAACCATTCTTAACATTTCTGACATACTCTAGCCTATTGCAGCAGTCACTACGTAAATCCATTTGAACTTCTTCTATTTCTCTGACTCTCCACCTTCTCAATTATAATATCCCTTTCCAAGGAATAGCTTCTGCTAAAAGCATTCTCAACATATGTGAAATTAAGCTTTGTCCTCTTTGCTTCCTAGGAGCACTCTGCTGCACCTTCTCCTAAATATATCTCTTTGCTCTCTTGGCAGTTTATGAGTTGTTCAGTACTTTTCTCTTAACACCTCAGTTCAGAAATATCGATTCTTCTTCTGTCACTCCTATTCATTGTCCAGCTCTCAGATGCATAACAAGTAATTGAAAGACCATGGCCTGAATTAGGTACACCTCATTCCTTAAATTGACATCATTGCTCTTAAGTAAGATGAAATTGTTGGCAATTTCAATCTTTTCTCCATCATGATGTTGCCTATAGGTCTATCAGTCTATCAGAGAATTTTTGTTGATGTTGAGATGTAATCCCTATTGAAGATTGGAGTTTTTTATTTTCTACAACTAGTGCTAATGAAGGGACAGCATAAACCCCATTTTTTATAAACCACCATTAATGCCAGAAGCAGAAGCAGGCCATAAAAATCCTTAGCTTAAGGCAAATACGAATGTCTCCGGTAAAGTCTTATCTGTCCTTGCGAAGTAAAGAATTAACTAGTGTCTATGTGACACAGAAAGAGTAAAGGCGGGCAAAGTAGCCAGCCCATCAAAAGCCGACCTACATGACTGATCCCTGACCCACGAACCATGATCTCAATCTCCCTGCCCCGACAGGGGCACCCAGGAGAGCCATAAAAGCAATTGGGAGGGGGGGATAGGGGCTTTTTCCCTCACCACCTTCCTACAGAGGGAGATAGCCTCCACTAGGGGATACTCTGGAATCAAGTGCTTATTTGTATTTACAAACATGTGGATTATTCTTCTGAGGGCCATTTCGTGGGCAGAACACTTCAAGTCCTCTTCACTTTCAGAAAGCAAGTATTTCATAAGCTTTCATTTTAAACCCTTATCTAAGATGACATTGTCAATTTTTTTTTCAAGTCAAGAGATCACATTTTTAAAGAATTAGTCCACAAATCCTTCTTAGTATGTCTAAAGGTGGAAGCTGTACTCAAGCCTGTTCCAGTTGGTGATCTAATTTGTATTTGAAATACTGATGCTATAGTTTCCAATATCATAGTAACACACAGACCACTGCCATATAACAGGCAATTGAGTGATGTAAATAAGTGTACTAGTATGAAAAAGTTAATGTAGCTGAAATTTTGTCTTTCTACTCTAAAGTATGTGAAGAGTGAATAGAAATTTTGAGTGCCAAGTCAAATTATCACCAACCACTTATCAGACCACTGTACAAAGTCCAAATCCAGAAAAATTGGAAGTTAGTAAAAATAAACTAGAATGCATGAAGATTAATGTTTTAGATATTGCTATAATCCTAAATTTACCAATAAGTGAGAAAAGGAAGAAATAGAATAAAAGTCGGAGAAATGGCCATGAGCTCAGAAGCTGAGAGCAGAGTAATGCAACCCCAGAAAAACTCTACTGTGACTTCTGGATTTGAAGATGAAGGAAGGCAAAGATATAATGTGAACAGTCTCTAGAAGCTAGAAAAGACATGGTAATTAATGTCTCCTATGCCCTCTAAATGGAATAAAGCACTTTCAAAACCTTGATGAAACCTATTTTAGACTTCTGGCCTCTAGAACTGTAAATAACACACATGTTGTTTTAAGCCACTTAGTTTGTGGTAATTTGTCACAGAAACAATGCAATATTTATTGAGAACACATTGTTTTCCAGGTATTATTTAAAGGAGCTTTAATTAATTTAATGCTTAAAATAAACCTGTGAGATACATACTATTCTTATGCCTCTAGCACAATGAGGAAACAGAGTTAAGGAGAAGCTAAGGAACTTGTCCAAAGTATATAACTACCGGTGTATTTGGGATCTATATCCATGCTGGTCTTATATAATTAAAGGTAAATTGGATATGATAGAGTGATCAAAATATACAAAACATTTTTCCATTTCTTCCTTGAACTCAGGAGCTGAGATTGCAAATGCTATTTTGTATATTTCTAAGCAGGGAAGAAATGGTTTGGAGTCTGTTTTTCCAGTCCTTCAATATGAACTTAAGTATGCGACTTTGACTAAAGGGACATTAATGACTATGAAAAAAATGTTCTCTCTTGCTTTTGGAACCTAGCCACTGTGGGAGGAAGCTATTGAAAGCCTACCAAATACAAGAAACATGTGGTTCTGTTACCCTTATTGTACTAGCTAAACCCAGCCATGCAAGTAGACCATCTGGGACTAATGAGTTCCCAGCCAGCCCTCTAGTTGATGACAACTACATGGATGAGGCTGTCTAGAACCTTCAGAAGAATCATTCCACTAAGCTCAAACTAAATTGACAGCCCTGCAGAATTATAAATGTAACTGGCTACTGTTTTAAGTCATTTTAGGGTACTTTTGACCCAATAAAAGCTATCTTAAAGAAGAGGGGCACTGACAAATTCTAGCACCTTATACTCACATCAACCTGAGACCTTAATTAATTCCAGCCTAATTGTTGTTTGTTGTTGTTATGTGCCGTCGAATCGCTTGCGACTCATAGCGACCCTATGTACAACAGCCCTAAACTCTGCTCTGTCTTGTGCCAATCGCACTGTCTCGTGCCAATTGCACTGTCTCTGACACTCCCATCCCGATTATCCCAGTCATTGAATCAATCCACCTCATAGAGGGCCTTCCCCTCCTGCGCTGTCCCTCCACCCTCCCAAGCATGATGTCCCTCTCCAAGGACGGGTCTCTCCTCGCAACATGTCCAAAGTATGTTAGATGGAGCCTCAGAATCATTGCCTCTAAGGAGCCACCCGGTTTAACCCTTTCCAAGACAAATCTGTTTGTTTTCCTAGCAGTCCATGGTATTCTCAATACTCTTCTCCAGCACCACAGCTCAAAGGCATCAATTCTCCTTCTATCCTCCTTGTTCATTGTTCAACTCTCTGATGCATAACAAGTGATTGCGAAGACCATGGCCTGTATCAAACCAGCCTAATTACTAAGAGTTATTATTGTTATTTTGTGCCCTTGAGTCAGATCTGTTCTATAGCTGACCCTCCAGTAGGTTTTCCTAAAAAATGGAGATTACCCAGCCTTATACAGAGCTGCTAGTGGATTTGGACTATGTGTCTTTGAAATTGCAGCGCAGCTTCTTACCACTAGACTAAATTTATATAATCCACTACTCTCAAAGCCTCCTATAGTTTTCCTGAAAATAAAAGTAGCTATCATAAGCACTCTACTCATAAGTGAATGGATATGTCTGTATTTTCATCAAAAGAATACTAGCATAGTGTCTTGTTTTATGTAAGAAAATTTTACATCTATGCTATTTAGCATCACCTCTTTAGAATTATCTAGTTTGCTCCTTGAAGACAAAGATTTTGAAGCTCCGTGACATACTTTGGGAATGTTGCAAGGAGGGACCAGTCCTTAGAGAGGAACACTATACATGGGAGGGTAAAGGAACAGCACAAGAAATGAAGACCCTTGATGAGATGGATTGACTCAGTGACTGGGGAAATGTGATTAGGTGTGTCAGAGACAGTAAGATTGACTCAGGATAGAGCAGGGTTCAGAGCTGTTGTACATAGGGTTGTTATGAGTCACAAGCGACTCAGTGAAACACAACACAACAATAACATTTTAGCACTAAAAACATATATAGTTTCTTTTAAAATCTTTAGCTTATCTATTAGTGAAGAATGTCTTATTTTCTTTTTTGTATAGTTTTCCAGTTTTCACTTTAATATCTTTAAAGCAAATAGATACACTCATATTTTTTTCACTAAGAAAGAAGTAATTGTAAATCCTATAGTGGAGCTCTGGTGGCCTAGTGGCAAGAAGCTGCACTGCAATCCCCAAGGCACAGAGTTCGAGGCCACCAGCTGCTTCACTGGAGCAGGATGGGCAGTCTCCCCCTTTGTAATTAACTGCTTCTGAAAACCCACTGGAGCGTCAATTATGGGCAAGATCCAAATGTACAGTACACAACAACAACAACAAGATTATAATTTATTTTTGTTGTTCAAGTGTACCATCAAGTCAGAAAAGACCCTTAGCTAACCCTCCAGCTGATTTTTCAGAGGCAGTTAATCACAGGGGAAGAGATTGCCCATCATTCTTCCATGGAGCAGCTCGTGGATTCAAGCCACATGTCTTCAGAACTGCAGTGCAGTTTCTTA
Source organism: Elephantulus edwardii (assembly GCF_000299155.1). Taxonomy (NCBI): domain Eukaryota; kingdom Metazoa; phylum Chordata; class Mammalia; order Macroscelidea; family Macroscelididae; genus Elephantulus; species Elephantulus edwardii. The sequence continues at coordinate 32,923,070 of NW_006399755.1, read as the reverse complement.
GAAAATTATTCCTTTAATAATATGGGGAAAACATGGGCAAAGATTTTTTTAAGAGTAAGTAAGTACTATGGAAGAATTGCAGGACCCCAACAGAAAAGTCCCATAGGGTTGCTTCTGCCTCAGCCAATTTATCATATGTGATTTGGCTGAAAGCCAGCCCTATCATCACATCCTAGATCTCTAAATACTCAAGATGAAAACTCATGATTCCAGAAAACACCCCACTTCTGTACTTTCACAAACTCCACACCATTTTTCAAAGTTGTTTATATGATCTTAGAGATTTACTAGAAAATTTTATATTTTTTCTTTGGTTTCATCTAGGGAAATTACCCTTCCCTATTTCCCACAACCTTCTAATGCAACGGTACAAAAATCAAATTGTTTTTCTTGACGTCACCAATAATGGTTCACATTTTAAACAACACACACAAAGAAACCTGGTTTCCGGCTCGTTTTGTGATTTATGACTAACCTCTTCTGAGCAATTCCTATTTATACATTTATTTGTTGTGTCTCTGGGTGATATATTTTTGGCAGAGTCACTGGATACAATATAGAGTGTCCCAATTCTCCCTCTGAATCATAAGAAAACATTTAGCTGAAGTGAAATGATATTGTATTACCTTTTAATTTTCTTGTAGAAATCTGTGGTTTGTGTAACATGACTCAGTCAAGTGTTGATTAATGGGGATGCATTTTACTCTCTACAACAGTCAAGTCCATGGGTATTAAAATTTCTCACAGTTCAAATACTGGAATTAAATGTAAAGCCCTGTGAGCTCAGAATTTACTGCTCTAAGGAAGAGATTACAAAGGAACTGGAAATAAATCCAGTGGTGAATTTAAGAAGGTTCCTGAGCTACTCTTTCCTCCTGCAATGGATTCTTGTGACCCTGGATTGATAAACTGCTTGGTTAAAAGAGCTGGCCTCAAAATAACCTTTGGAATAAGCAGTGATGTAAGGAATGGCTGCTCTCTTGTAACTCTGCATCATACATGAATTTGTGGGTTGATGCATTATATACAATACAGTGTTACATGGTGAAACTGTCAATAGTAATGTCGTTTCTGACCTTACTAACAGGTCACCTTCAGACAGGAAACCGGAGTAGAGAACCCATTTCTCTAAAAGCAACACTCTCTCCAAATTAGTGTATCTACTCAAAGCTTTAAATGGTTGCTGAAACTTTAATAGCTCCCTGATATCTATAAAGAGAAATTCAAATATATTAACTGGGCCTTAAGTTATCTCCCAACATTTGAATCTTCAAAATCTGTTTTTCAGATAAATTATCTCCTTCCGGTGATTTGACTTTCTCTTCTTCTCCCTATCTTACCTTTGTGTCTCATATATTGTTGCGAGAAATAGCATCTGTCATGTCGCAAACCACTCCAGGCCCACTTTTCTCATTGACATAATCCCTATTCCCTCAGTTAGAACTAATGTCTTTATCCTTGTAAAAGCTCTAGCACTGTCAACACTTTGGTAGAAATGCCTCCATCTTGGCCTATTTCTTTAACTCTTTTAAAAATATTTATTAAATATCAATGTTCCACTGTATTATTCAAAGGGAATAAAAGCATATGAATAAAGCATGTTTCTTGATATGAATGACTCAAAAACTCGAAACACAGACAAGAATGAAAAATTGTATTTAAGATTATTACTGTGTATGATAATAAGCATGGTCAGTCACTATGGAAGTTTATATCTTATATGTCTTTTTTAAATTTTGGGCTTCCTAAGCTAACAGTGAGAAATATCTCCTGAAAAAAGAAATTTGAACTCCTGGTTCTTGACAAGGATTTTACCTTTACTGAGAGTTATGTAGCTACAAGAGCCATTCCAGAATATAGATCATTTTTTTTTTCATTTTAGGCTCATCTTCAGTCCTACAACCATCTACTCTGTATGGCTGAGTAAAATTACAGAAATATATATATTTTTTTCTTTTTCATACACCCACTTGTAATCTAGAGAAGAAATGGATATTCTAAACAATATACACCACACATGCCTCCTGTTGAGACTCTCCTTGGCCTTCCAAGGATTAAAGCAGGTCCTCAAATGGTACTTTCCATACCTTACCTTACTCTAATCTTAGTAGGAGAGAGTGGAAAGTGAATCATAAGGTGGATACAATTTTAACTGTGCATCTGTCAGAAAGTGCACTCTTCACTATGGGGGTTCCATTATGTATCCTTTAAAAATCTGTTTTATCCTTGACCTAGAACAAATCTCTCTTTTTTTTTCTTTGAGGGATGTAAAGCAGTGTTGAGGAGAACAACAGACTTTAAGTTCCTAGACATTAAGGTAAGTGATTCCCACCAAGACCTGTCACTGGTTTATATCAATATGTATCACAACGCCAAGATTAAGGCCTGACCCATAGGTGCTCTAACAACGCCTGCTTGTGGTGTCAGCTTAAACGTTGGGGTTTCTTTTAAACTATTATAGTTAGTCCCCTTTGGTTTCCAACTACCTGAACTGCAGACAGACACAAGATCTTGCAAATTTGCGTGCTCTTACAAATCACTAACAGCTGTGGGAACTAGAATAAGAGAAAAAGAGCTTCAGACACTGGGCAGCAAGACTTGAGGAAAGCAAGACTCATAGTGGCAGGACTTGAGGGAAACTGATGCAAGATCCTGGTGAGAATGAGACCCTGGTAGTGGAGAGACTGTGGCATTGCTATGGAGAAACTGTGGCAAGGTACAAGCAGAGGAAACCTGAGGTTCAAGGTTTTTGCTGTTCTTGCTGGATGTTTGAAGGAAAAGCTAACTTATAACTGCTCTGAAGCAACATTTTCTGGAGGATTTGGATTTGACTGCCGAATTAAAACTAGAGCCTAGACTAATCGAAGAACTGTGCCTTGGAAGTTGGGCTAAAATCTAGACATGTATTAGGTGATATCTTTTGTCTCCCCTACTCTCCAACTTACTTTCCTAAGAAACTCTGTTCTCAGGATCACAACAACCATGAGTTAACAATGAATAAACAAACCTCTTGCTGTTGCTTTGGCTCTATACACATCATGGGATTGGGCTATGGGATCTGTATCTGCTTTCTGCTCCTGGGCAGTGTGGGGCTGTTTTATTCTTACTCCCTCTGGCCCTTTCAGAGAAACATTCATGGCCTTCTGCTTCCATGTATTGCTTTCTCCTTTTCAGACACTGCTAAACAATAGAATAGTAATTACTGGCTTGGTCCCTGCTAAAATGTTTATTTAATTCTATTTAGACACGATCTTAAACAAACCATATAATTTTATGCTTATAATTGTACTTAAAATTCACTGAACTAACCTCCCATTTATTCTCTTTCCATAAGAACATCATATACATAATTAGATAAAATCTCTCTTTCTTGTAATACGCAGTATTACAAGAGAGTCTCCCACAAGACATCTTCAGACAACAAAACACTTGCTGCTTTGATTGTTGGGACCAGATATGCAGACTTCTAATAAAAAGCCAGATGCAGTAAACTTTACTTAGGCATATAAGTTACTCCAAATAGTGTTATAATTGTTCATAATGCTTTATAGTAAAAGATTACTGCATTAGAAATATATGAAAATATCCTGATATACGTGTAACTTTGGAGCAAATGTTGTTGTTGTTACTATGTGCCATCAAGTCCTTGTGACTCATGGTGACCCTATGTACAAGAGCCCTAAATGCCATTCAATCCTGTGCCAACCTCGCCGTCTCAAACACACTCATTCCCACCACTCCACTCACAGAATCAATCCATCTCCTTGAGGGTCTTCCTCTCCTGTGCCGTGCCTCCACTCTCCCAAACATGATGTCCGTCTCCAAGGACCAGTCCCTCCTTTCAACATGCCCAAATTATGTCAGACGAAGCCTCAGAATCCTTGACTGCAAGGAGCATTCTGGCTTCACCCTCTCCGAGACAAACCTGTTTGTTCTCCCAGCAGTCCATGGTATATCCAACAGTCTTCTCCAGCACCAGAGCTCAAAGGCATCAATTCTCCTATCATTCCTAGTCACTGTCCAACTCTCTGATACATAGCACGTAATTGCAAAGACTATAGCCTGGATCAGGCGCACCTTAGTCTCCAGCCTGACTAAGAGACGTTGTTGCTCTTCAGTACTCGTGAGAGGTCCCTCACAGCTGACTTTCCCAATGCACTTTGTCTCTTAATTTCCTGGCTGCTGCTACCAAGAGCATTGACTGTGGAACCAAGCAAACTAAAACTTTTAACTATCTCAATCTCTTCACAAGCAAAATCCCACTAAAATTATGTCTTTCAATGACTATTATGAAGGAAGTTTTGTTTTAAGGCTTGGGTTAACGTTTTTACTTTAACATTTTATTATTAAAATTTATAGACACACATAGAAGAGAGGGGATGGGGATTACCAGGAAAAACTATATGCCTTCATCTAAATTTTATAATAATGACATATTACGTTACTTGCACTGTGTTGTTACATGCTGTTTTGTCCAGTACAATTTATAGTGACCCTATAAACAACCAGCCTGAATCCTGCCTTATCCTGTGTCATCTTCATAATTTCTGCAGGCTGTTGCTGAAGCCACCATGTCAATCTATCTTGTTGAAGGCCTTCTTCTCCTTCACTGACCCTCCAGATCTCTCAAAACCAATATTAACACATCTTAATTAGGATTAATTTTTGAACACTCTCTTCATATACTATTGTAATTATTTTAAGGATCATGTATTATTGAATGTCTTCTGTTATGTTACAAGAATTTTCTAGATTCTGAAAATGCAAAGTCAAAGCATAATCTTTCCTATGAAAGAGTTTTCAGGTGAGTGGAGAAGATTTTGGTAGGAAGAAAAGCGACTTCAAAAATTATCATATTCTATGGTCTAGAACACCCATCTGTCTATAATAGATTACAGGGAAAGAGGAAATTAAGATTTCATATGGGATTATAATTGTTAATAAAGCAATTTTAAATGTTACAACTGTCTGTGTTATGCAGATGACACAACCCTGCTTGCCAAAACTGAGGAGGACCTTATGCACTTGCTGCAGAGGGTCAAGGACTGCAGCCTTCAGTATGGACTGAGGCTCAATGTCAAGAAGACAAAGATTCTTACCACTGGAACAATTGGTAGCATCAGGATGGATGGCGAAGAGATTCAGATTATTCACAGCTTCAGTTTGCTCGGCTCCACGGTCAACACTCTTGGCACAAGTAGCCAGGAAATCAAAAAACGTATTGCGATGGGAAAGTTTGCTATTAGGGACCTCTCTAAAGTACTCAAAAGCAACGGTGTCTCTCTGGAGACTAAGGTGCTCCTGATACACACCATGGCCTTTGCGATCACTTGTTATGCATCTGAGAGTTGGATAATGACCAGGGAGGATAGAAGGAGAATTGATGCCTTTGAGCTGTGGTGCTGGAGAAGACTATTGGATATACCATGGACTGCTAGGAGAAAAAACAGGTTTGTCCCGGAGAGGGTGAAGCCAGAAAGTTCCCTGGAGTCAGGGATTCTGAAGCTTCGTCTGACATACTTTGGGCATGTTGCAAGGAGGGACTGGTCCTTGGAGAGAGACACAATGTATGGGAGAGTGGAAGAACAGCACAGGAGAGGAAGACCCTAGATGAGATGGATCGATTCTGGTGGGAATGAATGTGTTTGTGACAGTGAGGTTGGCACAGGATAGAATGGCATTTAGGACTCTTGTACATAGGGTCACTATGAGCCGCATATGACTCAAAGGCACATAACAACAACAACTACTGTCATGATGATCCTTAAATGAAAGAAGGCAGCATAGAATCAAGGAGGAAGATGGTATTACCAAAAAAAAATGGCACAGATAGTTGCAATATTATAGGTTTCGAAAACCAATGAGTCATAAACCAAAGAACGTAGAATCTGGAATTGGCAAACAAATGGATTCTCTATAAGTGCCTGTGGAAAAGAAATGCTAGCCTGTCAACATCTTGACTTTATCCTAATGAAATCCAGGTTAGACCAGTAAGTTTTTTGTAATTTGTTTTTGAGACCTTAAAAAAATGAATTCACACACACACACACACACACACACACACACACACACACACACACTATAGGATGGCCGTGGTAATTTCCTGTAATGGAGGTAGCCACAGTTATGGTGGAAGATGTACCATCTCCTTATCTATCTTTAAACCTCTATTAACTCTTACTGTGGATGAGAACACATGCAAAGAGGCAGGCACAAGCCCTGTTTCAAAAAGGTGTCGTGACTATGATTCTTAAGACATGTTGTTGTTGTTGTTGTTATGTGCCATTGAGTCCCTTGCGACTCATAGAGACCCTATATACAAGAGCCCTAAACTCTGCTCTATCCTGTGTCAACCTCATTGTTTCTGACACACCTACTCCCATTAACCCAATCACTGAATTGATCCATCTTATTGAGGGTCTTCCTCTTTTGCAACTGTCCCTCTACTCTCCCAAACATGATGTCCCTCTCCAGGTACTGGTCCCTCTTTGAAACATGTCAGACAAAGCTTCAGAATCCTTGCCTCCAAGGAAGAGCCCAGTTTCACCCTCTGCAGGATGAACCTGTTTATTCTCCTAGCAGTCCATAGTATATTCAACACTACTCCAGCACTACATCTCAAAGGCTTCAATTCTCATTTCTATCATCCCTTGTCACTGTGTAGCTCTCTGATGTATAGCACACAATTTCAAAGACTAAGGCCAGGATCAGATGCACCGTAGCCTGATGTCATTGCTCCTCAGTATTCTGGAGAGGTCCCTGACAGCTGACTTTCCCAATGCAATTTATCTCTTGATTTCCTAGGAGTAAAAAAAAGTTTGGTTGTGTAATATAAATATATAGAAAGAAGAAAAATTTAATAAGCATTATTTTTATTCTGTATAATACCATGGAACTAGGCTCTTTTATTTTTTTCTTTTAAATAGTGTCCATTGTACTTAAACTACTATTTTGTCTGCCATATTTGTTATTTTGTGGTATTTTGGTGGCATACTGTTTGTTTTATACTGCTGAGGTTTAAAAAACTCACAAGAGTATCCTGGTAGACAAGTTTTAGTAGAGCTTCCAGATTAAGACTAGAAGAAAAAGTCAAATCTGGTGGTCTACTTCCAAAAATTAAAAATTAAAAACAGTCAACTAAAATCTTATGGATACCAGAAGACCATTGTAAATAATAATGCTAGAAGATGAGAACCCTAGTTTGGAAGGTACTACTCAGTAGTCTAAACAGTAGACTCAAATATGCTAATGATTATGAAGGTGGCACAGGACTAGGTAACACTTCATTTTGTTAGATACAAAGTCCCCACGAATCAGACCATCACAACAGCAGCCACAACAACATTAGTATCTCTATTTCAGCGATCTTCAAAATAAACACATTTTTTCCAGGATCAACTTAGTAGTAGCTGATGGCATAAGAATAACAGTGGAGACCTCCACCTGCCAAGCCAATGCTCTTTCCACAAAGTCACACAAAGGAAATATCAAACAAATGTCCAGTCTACAGCTGCATGGAGCCATGTACACATCTCTGCAGGACCCACATTCCTGCAATTTGCCTACTTTCTTGCCTGTTACAGCCCTGCTGTTACCAGCTTATTTAATTCCTGCAATTTGCACTGTTTTTTACAATCTGTTCTTTTTCCTAGAAAGAGTTGCTCAATATTGACACTGCTTTCAATGAAACCTAGCCTGAAGAATTTGCAGAGGTACCCCACATGCAGCTAAAATTGCTTTCAAGGAGCCCAATCAGAACAACACTATTTAAATAACTCCCACAAGCAAGAGTCTCTAGCCTAGAAACTTAGACATCTCCTTGACCTTTAGTTGGCTCCACCATAACCACAAAAGTCAGAGAGTATCAGGATGAGAGTTCACTGCAGCAATCCCTTGGAAATATCCTATTGTTTATAAGAGTGAAGTACAACAAAAACAAGGTTATGGGCGGGGTGGGGGGATCTATAAAGTTAACACAAAGGCTATTTTTCTTTTTTAGTTCAGCTGCTCTAACTGATTCCACCTTACCCTTGGTATTTTCAAAAGTTTCCTCTGCTTATTTTTTGGCAAAAGAGGGGGTGGGGAGAAGTGGTACACTTACAAAATTACCTAACAGGAAATAAGGGAGTGGTGGGCAAAAAAATAAGAAGTTAAAATGTTTTCATTTTTAAAGCATGTGTCATTGTTCTAGATAATATTTTGATTTAGTATCTCATTTTTATCCATTGTTTATTTATTATCATGTGTGCATGACAAGCATTTACAATACATTGATAATACTGGGAGAACTAGGGCCTGGTCATGATCTCTACAAGATTTAGTCTAGTGTTGGGACAGATAAATAAAACTAACAGTCCAGATCCAGGAGATGTAAGGTCTCTGGAGCCTAGAAACAGGGTCTGCTTCAGGGACTCACAGCCTGTGCAATTTTCACAGAGCTCAGCAGTTAGGAGAGCCTATGTTTGTTTGTTTGTTTGTTTGTTTTCCCCCTGTCCTCACAGTCTTAGAATTGTAAAAGTTTTAACAAAGTGCCCCACATTGTTCTTTTTCAAACTTCTCCAGCACCACAATTCAAAGGCATTAATTCTTCATTGGTATTTCCTACTCATTGTCCAATTCTCAGCCATATAGGAAGCAATTGAAA
>NW_006399755.1:32908039-32914251 GCF_000299155.1 Elephantulus edwardii | reverse complement strand
AATGCTTCAAGTCTTCTTCACTTTCTAAAAGCAAGGTTGTGTCATCTGCGTAACATTGATTATTGATGTTTTTTATTCAATCCTGATGTCACATTCTTCTGCTTATATCCTACCTTCTCATTTTTTAGTTAAGCATAGTTTGAATAAGTCTAGAGAAATATCCATGTAAATTATGTAGCCAGTGATGCACAGAAAATGCAGTCCTCTCACAAACCAATGGTGATAGAGATGGCTAAGGGTGGGGCAAGGCATGAACTCTCAGCGTTTGTAGGTAAGTGAATAGGAAGCACAAGTTAGTAAATAGGATGTGCAAAGGATGAGTATGAAAACAGTTGTCATAAGTTGTGGAGTTGATTCTATATCATATTGAGTCTGCAAAGCACACTGTGTTTCACACTAATCTTCATTCATAATGTGTTTCAAACAATCATTCCCATGCATTATGTTTTATAAAATCAATCAACCTTGGACCTTGCCCATTATTACATAATCTTTTCAGGTCCCTGCCAAATAATTCCCATTTCCTTCACCCCCTCCCTCCACTCACCAAACTGTACAACTCTGTGGTTTTGCCCCTACCTTGCCTCACCTTTCTGGTCCCACCCCTTTCCCCCTTGTGGGTCTACATACATGCTTTACTAGTTAGCCTTCTATTTTTACAACAATTGTTTTATGCAGTATTTGTCTTATGAGACTGAGTTAGTTTGCTCAGCATAATGCTTTTTAGTCTCTCCCAAGTTACGAAGTACTTTTTTGTATTTGGCAATGGCAGTATTCCATTGTTTATATATGCCAAAACTTGGGTGATTATTTTTAGAAATTTGAGTTGTTTTCGTATTTTCCATTAAATCATTGCTCCTAGGTGTTGCATAGCATTCCATTGTGAGAATGTACCACAATTTCTCAACCCATTCAGTTTTAGTTGAACATTTGGTCTGTTCCCGTACTCTTGTGATGGTAAATAATACTGTTATGAACATTGATGTACAGATCTCCGTTTGTGTTTCAGTTCTAATTTGTTTAGGGTATAAATGTCTTATAAGAGTTCCTAGGCTACAGCCTATTAATCATAACAAATTATGGATAACATTGATGTTACATCAGGATTGGAGTAACATTAATCAACAACCTGTGTTATGCAGATGACACACCTTACTTGCTAAAACTGAGGAGAACCTGAGGCATTTGCTGTAAAAGGTAGACTTCAGCCTTCAGTATGGATTGAAGCTCAACAGATCCTCACCATTGGACCAATTGGCAGCATTATGATAAATGATGAAGAGATTGAGATTATTAACAACTTAAGTTCACTTGGCTCCACAATCAACAATCTTGATACCAACAGCCAAGTAATCAAAAGACTAATTGCATTAGGAAAGTCTGTTGTCAGGAACCTCTCTAGAGTACAAAAGAGTGAAATATCAGTCTGGAGAATAAAGTGTGTTTGATCCAGGCCATGGTTTTTACAATTACTGAAAAAGCATCAGAAAGCTGGTCAATAACTAAAGATGGCAGAAGAATTATGCCTTTGAGCTGAGGTGCTGGGAAAGAGATTTGAATATACCATAGGTTGCTAAGAGAACAAACAGGTTCATCCTGGAGAGGGAGAAACCATGCTCCTTGGAGGCAAGGATTTTGCAGCACCACCTGACATATTTTGAGCATGTTGCAAGGAGGGACCAGTCCTTGGAGAGGGATAGCATGCTTAGGATGGTGGAGGGATAGTGTAAGAGAGAAAGACCCTGACTCAGCGACTTGGTTAATGAGGGCGAGTGTGTCAGACACAGTGAGGTTGGCACAGGATAGAGCAAGGTTCAGAGCTGTTGTACATAGGATTGTTATTAATTGCAAGCAACTCAACTACATTTAAAAACTTAACAAAACAATTGAAATATTGCTCAATTAAAAGTAAGAAAATAGGTGAGTCAGCATTATATATTTTTACTATACTTATTTCATCTACATGCTGAGGAAATAAGCCAAGAATATGAAGAGGGATAATGTTGTATTATGATTGGGGAAAGGTTCATTGACAATGTGTGACATGCAAATAACACAATATTGCATGTTGCAAGTGAAGAGGATTTGAAATACTCATTGATAAAGATCAAAGCCTAACTCCTTTAGAATGGATTATATCTCAATATAAGGAAAGCAATTAACATCATGATAAAAAAAGAAAAAATTGACATTGTCAAGGATTTCACTTTATTTAGATCCATGACCAAAGCACATGGAAGTAGCAGCTGACAAAGCAAATGGAAAAGTGCAGTAACCAAATGCAAAATATCTCTGTAACTGTTGACTAAGGTGTTTGCATTTTCAGCCTCTTCATATGCATGTAAAACTGAGTAATATATTAGAAAGACAAAAAAATAATTGATGCATTCTAGTATGGTATTTATGAAAATATTTAATAATATTTCTAGTACCACAGCCTCTGCTAAACTTGGCTTATACTTTTGGTAGTTCTCTGTCAATGTATTATTCCAGTCATTTCTTAATAATCTTCAGCAAGATTTTCCTTGCATCTGATATTCATGATATTGTTCAAAAATTTCCACACTTTATTGGGTAATTTTTTTGAATGGGAGTAATTTATTATGTTGAATTATAGAAAAATTAAGTATATAGATAGTCTCTGGGTCATAGAGGATTACATTCCTAAGTATGTTGTTAAGTTGAATTGATGAGTAATTTGGAATATCTGCACATTGTTCTTATTTAGCTTAATTTTTGGTGTAGTTTGCTGCATGATAACCTACTGATAGGTTAGTGATTTGCTTTAGTAAAGAAAAATAATACAGTATTCTCCTGTAAAGATTTATTATCTTGTAAACTCAATGGAGAAGCATCACAATCAAAATCAACTCTACTTTTATGGGTAAGTTTATGTATACTGTTGCTGATGTCTTCAAGTTGTCTACAACTTCTAGAACCCTATGAACAATAGATCTGAACTTTAACTGTCCTTCTTTATCATCACATCTTCTGCCATGTTTGAAACCTTTGTTACAGTCACAGTGCCAATTTATCTTTTTAAGGGTCTTTCTCTCTTTCTCTGACTTCGAAGCTTCCCCAATATAATAATATGTTTTACCAAAAACTGACCCAAACAACATGCCTGAAGTATATGAGACTAGGTTATACCATCCTTGCCCATAAGGAGCACTCTGCTGGCACTTCCCCTAAGAAAGACTTGTTTGTTCTTCTTGCAATTTATGGGATAGTTTGCTGTTGTGGTTGGGTACTATAGAGTGGGAACCGACTCAAAGCTGACCCTCTGGTGGATTTTCAGAGACAGGTGATCGCATGGGAGGAGATTGCCCATCCTTCTCTCACTGAGCAGCTGGTAGCCTCAAACGTCGTGCCTTTGGAATTCCAGCACAGCTGGGATATTCAGTACTCCTCTCTAATACCACAATTCAAAGGTGTTGAGTCTTTTTCTGTCATCCTTATTCACTGTCCAATTTTGAGATACATATAATGCAATTAAAAGTCCAAAATGACCTGGGTCAGACCCACATTACCCTTTAAACTGACATCTTTGCTCTTTAGCCATTTGGAGAGATTCTTGACAACAGTTTCCCAATGCATCAAGTTTTTTTTAACTTTTTTACTACTGTCTCCAGATAGGTTGACTGTAAATCCAAGTTTAAAAAAATGTTGACGGCTTTAATCTTTTCTTTATCTAACATGATCTTGCCTATTGTGTCAGTGGTGACAATTTTTGTTCTCTTGATATTGAGGTACAACCCATATTGAAGACTGTAGTCTATGATCTTCTGCAAAAAGTGTTTCAAATTGTATTCACTTTTTGTATGCAAGGTTATATCATCTATATTTATCTGTATATGAATATAAAAAAGGAAAGGCTTGAAGACTTTTCAATGATAAAAATTGTGGAGATAACTATGATGAATAATAGCATTTATTGCAAAAATTCTTAGTTCATTCTTTCATAATGAGACTAAATTTACATAACACTTAAGAATAAGCACCAGTTTTAGGTCATTTACCAATGTTGGTAACTCAGAGCTTGCCAGTATTATAATTGTCATATCGGTTGTGATTTGAAAATATTTTGATGCTGTTATCTCATCAGAAGAGAATTCAAAAGGCCTTTAACTAGTAAATCCAGTCTACCTGTAATGATAAAAATTTGATTTCTATGTGGAAATCTTTTCTTAGCGTGAGTTTGTTTTGTTTTCTTCATTTTGTAACTAAAATGAAAACAAAATGCTGGAGAAAGGCCTACAAAAATGGCTAGTTGGATGCAGCTGATTCTGAATACACATGATTGGAAGTTGAAGTTTTGCACATCCCTGATAATTAGAGGAAGCTACCATAACTGGTAATCACAGACTCATTCTCTCAAGTTTATTACTGCCTACTGAGTTCTTATTCACAGTGCCCCTATTGGCCAGAGGAGAACTATACTACAGTGTTTCCAAGGCTGTAATTTTTATCTTAATGAGAGGAAGTTGACTGACACAGCTCTTTTCCACTGAGCTGCTGTTTGGTTTGAACCGCTGACATTTTAATTAGCAGTCAAATTCAACCACCACTGCACCAGAAAGGCTCTTATAGCCCCATCAATATCTGTTGTATAATGTTGAGTCAGAATTGACCCATAGCTGACCCTCTAGCAGATAATCCCATCATAGGGGGAGATTGTCCATCTTCCTCCTGCTGAGTAGCTCCTGGATTTGAACCACATTTCTTTGGAATTGCAGTACAGATTCTTACCACTAGGCCACCAGAGCTTTCTTAAAGTTGATTAAAATTCCTTTTATATGCATGCTTAATCTACCATTGCCCTTTGTCATAACAAGTACAATAAATAAAACACTAAATTTGCTCACTGCTGTCAAAATCTAAACTGATTTAGAGTTGACCCTGCAGAAGAATTTTTGGAGGCTGTAAATTACATGACGTTTTCCCTTCATGTAGTTCATGAGAAGCTGCACTGTCAACCCAAACAATGCTTCTCACAGTTTGAATCCACTAGCAACTCAGAAAAAGAACAATGGTCAATGTGTAGAGGAGTCTGTACAAGTTACAGTTTTGGAAACCTACTGGAGGATCAGCTATGAGTTGGTTCTGAGATTGAAGGGATGAATTTCTTTTGCTTCCTTTTAAGGTAATTTGCATACAATAGTTCATTTACATTGTGTTTCACTCATATATATTGTGTTCATCCTGGAGAGGGTAAAACCAGGCTGCTTCTTGGAGGCAAAGATTCTGAAGCTTCATCTAACTTTTGGACATGTTTCAAGGAGGAACCAGTCCTTGGAGAGGGATATCAGGCTTGGGAGGTTGGAAGGACAGTGCAGGAGAGGAAGACCATCTATGAGGTGCATTGATTCAGTGACTGGAGTAGTGGGGTAGGTGTGTCAGAGAGAGTGAGGCTGGCACAGGACAGCGCAGGGTTTGAGGCTATTGTAAATAGGGTTGCTATGAATCACAGGTTACTTGATGGCACATAACAACAACAACAACAAATGCAAACATTCATTTACATTATTTTTCATATAGGCATTCATCATATACATTGTACTTTACATAATTAATATGAATTTTTGAGTTGAGTTTTTTCCTCTCAGAACCTTAGTGGATTTACATGGCCTGATAGGTGGAGTTTTCGAGTTAGCAACACAACTTCCTGTGGACTATTGATCACTTATCAAGAGTCAAAGATACTTAATGGTTATGTGGTTTAAGTGCTTAACTACCAGCAAAAATGTCAAAACCGCTGCTTCACAGGAGAAAGATGAGTTAGTTTTCTATAAAAGTTTACAGTTTTGGAAACCCTATGTCATAGTCCTACTATATCCTAAAGGGTCTCTATGAAAATAAATCCTAAGGCTATGAATTTTCTTTTGATTTTTATTCCATTAGTTATGTACTGGTAACACATTTTATGTGCATAATTTCATTCCATACAAATTATAACATCGAGAACAAAACACTTATTATGTGCGTGTGAAACCTAAACCTAGACTAAGAGGTTGTTATGCAAATAAAGTAAGGGGACACTACATGGTTTAAAATTAAGAAAAGTTTTACAAAGCCTCCCCCAGGTCCCCTCCACCATGTAGCCCTCGCTCTAGTATCCTGTGATGACAGAAATACCTAGTTATATATCTCTTTTAAACAGTTTTCTCCCTCCTCTGTTTCAGTGCAGTATACATTATTGAACCCATCTTACT
>NW_006399755.1:32890758-32907229 GCF_000299155.1 Elephantulus edwardii | reverse complement strand
ATTATGCAGATAACATTGCCTTGTGTGCTAAAATTGAGAAGACCTTGAAACTCTTGCTGCAGAAAAGCAAAACAAACAAACAAACAAACAAAACAAAACAGCCTTCAATATGGACTACATCTCAATAATCAAGAAAATAAGTAATCACTACTGACTGGACCAATAGGTAACATCATGGCTATTGGAGAAAAGATTGAAACTGTTAGTGACTTCTTACTTGGATCCATGATCAACCCACTTCATACAAGTAATCAGAAGATCAGGAGATGTATTGCACTGGGAAATTCTGCTATCAGCGATCTTTCCATATTATTGAAAAACAATGATGTTAGTTTGAGAAATGAGGTACACCTGACTCAGGCTATGGTATTTTCAATAATTTGCAGTGCACCTGAGAGCTGGACAATGAATAAAGATCACAGAAGAAGAATTGATGTCTTTGAGCTGTGGTGTTTGAGTACTGAATATACCAATGGACTTCCAAAAGAGCAAATAGATATGCCTTGGAGAAAGTTCCACCAGAGTGCTCCTTATACTTTGATCATGTTGTTGCTGTTTCTTATGGTTGTGTCTCATCAAGTTGACTATGAGTCATAGCTACATTATGAACAATATAGCTCTGGACCCTGTTCTATCCTGGGCTAATTGCACTGTCATTGACATACCTACCTCCATTTCCCCAGTTACTATTCCATCTCATCCAGGGTCTTCCTTTCCTATCTTGACCCTCCACCTTTCCAAGCATGATGCCCTTCTCCAAAGACTGGTCCCTCCTGCCAACGTGCCTAAAATATGTGACATGGAGTTTCAAAATCTTTGCCTCTGCAGATAAACTTGGTTTCACCATCTTCTGGATAAACCTGTTTGTTCTCTTGTCAGTCCATAGTATGTTCAATATTCTTCTCCAGCACTACAACTCAAAGGCATCAATTCTTCTTATTCTTTAATCATTGTACAGTTTTCTGATTTATAGCAAGTAATTGTGAAGACAATGACCTCTATCAGGCTTACTATGGTCTCTAGACTGACATAGTCACTCTTTAGCGCTCTAGAGGGGTCCTTGACAGCAGACTTTTTCCAATGTGGTTTGGAGTTTGGTTTCTTGACTGCTAGATCCAAGAGTATTGATTGTGAAACTAAACAAGATGAAATTCACATTCTCAATAACTTCTCTTTTTTATTATGACCCTGCCAATTGGCCCAGTGTTGAGAATCTATGCCTTCTTGATGTTGAGGTTCAATCCATCTTGAAAATGACAGCTCTTAACCTTCTGCAGCAAGTGCTTCAAATCTTCCTCAGTTTTAGCAGGCAAGGTTGTGTCCTCTGCATAAAGTAGGTTGTTAATGAGTCTTTCTCCAATCCTGATGCCATATTCCTCCTCATAAAGACCAGCCTCCTAATTGATATGTTTAGGAGAAGCTATTGAAGCAAAATCCTGTTGATGATTTTTCGAAAATGACTGGAACAGTACACTGGCAGAGAATTACCAGAAATATGAACTAAGTTTAGAGGAGGCTGTGACACTAGAGACATTATCACCAGTGTCCGATGGAATTTGGCATAAAGGAAATAGTGCCAGAGAAATGTCTATCTGTGTTTCATTGACTATGCAGACACATTTAACTGTGTAGATCAAAACAAATAGTGGCTAAACTTGAGAAAAATGGAAATTCCAGAGCACTTGATTGTGCTCACACAAAACCTACTCTTGGACCAGGAAGCAGTCCTCAGAACAGAGCAACAGAACACTGAATGGTTCAAAATCAGGAAAGGAGTATGTCAGGGATGTGTCCTATCTCCATACATTTTCGACTTATATGTGGAGCAAATCATTAGAGAGGCAGCTGGAATTTATGAGGAGGAGTGTGGCATCAGGATTGGAGGAAGACCCATTAAAACCTGTCTTATGCAGATGACCGAACCTTGTTTGCAGATACTGAGGAGGATTTGGAGCACTTGCTGCAGAAGGTCAAGGACTGTAGTCTTCGATATGGATTGAACCTCAACATCAAGAACACATAGATTCTTTCCACTGGGCTAATTGGTAGCACCATGATGGATGGAGAAGACACTGAGGTTGTAAATAATTTTAGTTTCCTCAGTTCCACAATGAACACTCATGGCACCAGCAGTCAGGAAATCAAAAGACAAATTGCATTTGGGAAGTCTGCTGTCAAGGGACTCTCCAAAGTGTGAAAAATCAATGATATTAGTCTAGAGCTAAGTTGTGCTTGATCCAGTCCATTGTCTTCTCAATTACTTGCTATCCATCAGGGAGCTAGACAGTGATTAAGGATGACAGAAGAAGAATTCATATCTTTTATGAATTTTATTTAATTATGGTACTGGAGAAGAGTTTTGAGCAGGCTGTGGACTGCCAGACAACAAATAGGTCTGTCTTTGAAAGGTAAAAACCATGTTTCTCTTTGGAGGCAAGGATTTTGAAGTTACATGTCATGTGCTTTAAGTACATAGCTAGGAGGGATCAGTCCTTGGAGGACATAATGGTTTTAAGAGTGGAGGAACAGTGTAAGAGAGGAAGATTTCAGATGAGATGAATTGACATAGTAACTGGGGGAATGGGGATAGAAGTATTGGAGTCAGTGAGACTGGCTCAAGTAGGGTAGGGTTCAGAGCCAATGTACATAAGGTCGTTATGAGTCACGGGTGATTCAGTGGCACATAACAATAAAACCCACACATTCCTTGGAAAGGAAAATCATGCTTTTAACAAGTGAGGGTCAGCAAAAGAACAAGAACTTCAACCAGATTAATTGACACAGCGACCACACGTTGGGCTCAAGTATGTCAAAGATGGTAAGAATGCACAGGAAGGGACAGAGTCAAATATGTTTGTTTTAGGGTTGGTGTGAGTCATACTTTACCGAACAGCACTTAGAACAACAATTTTATTCACCTTCTGTAATAGCTCTTTGTTATGGATACGGTTGTCTTGATTTTACCCTTGGAAAAGCAGGAATTGTCTATTTAGGAAACTGATTTTTCCTTTCTCCCTAGACACCTGTCTGGGCTAGCTTCTTACTCAGAGTTCTCGCCATAGACTATGGATACTTACAGTTCCCACTCCTATTCCTGACCCATGCAAATATTGTGAGATCCACCACCTTCCATCTTCTCTCTTTGTCATATTTACTAGAGTTTCCAACCCCATTATTTTGGTTCCATTGCTTAAAAGAGCTGAGATATTTATAAAAGCATGACTTTCCTGACAAATACTTGTTTGAAAGTAGTTTGTCAAATGTCATACAACTAATAAGTGGGAGAGTAAGGATTTTAAATCAGGTCATGTAGTGTACTATAGTCTGCACTTCTATTAATAATGTTGTGTACTTGTTTCACTATATGTTATTTTGCTTGTTGCTCATTAGACTACGAGTTCCTTGATGGAAATTTTTTATATACCACTTCAGAATTTCTACAAATTAGTACTTAGGGGGAAAAGTAAAACGTAATTGAATTGAATAGAATGAAGTAAAACTGGATGAGATCCTATTTAATTTTTTTTTGCAGTATAATATCTTCACATTGCCATGCTCTCAGAAGTTTTACTTAGAGCTACCATCATTTCTGCTTGTTCTATTGTTGTTAGGTCCCTCAAGTAGACTTTGAGTCATAGTGTCCCTGTACACAACAGAAAAAAAGTAAATTTGGAATGTTGTCTTAGTAGAAGTCCATCAATATGTTATAATTCATCTTGACAACTTCTAAATAAATAACACTTTGGACATTCTCATATCATGTTCATGTGAATTATTCAAATTCACCCATGATTGATTGAGTTTAGGTAGTGTGTTTCACATTTTCCTATGTCCTTAATTTCACAAAACCCTTGCAAAATAAGTATTATTATACTATTGCAGAGAAGAACAAACAATAAATAAATTAAAATTTTTAAATGTTCAGGGTTTAACCTAGAGTTCATTATAGAACATAGTTGGGACTATGTTGAAGCACTGTGATGTGTATATTCCTTTTATTTTATTAAGATAGTTATTTCTTACACACTGCTTTAGGCAGTCCACTCAAGGTCTGGTACATATTATGAACTCAAAATATTTTTACTGATCAAAGCATAAATAAATGAATAACACTATGTAGTGGAAACAACCAACTAATAGTGCTCTATAACTTAAGAAAAGTTAAGAAGATTAAGCCAAATAACAGGGGTTATAAAGACAAATCTGTTGTAGAGGATGTGACCACTTCTAAGGTGTGTGATAGTGTAGCTTAACTAACTTGGGAAGTATTTTGTCTTTAAAATACCTTGACCAAGAGTGACTGGAAGTTGTGTTGTTGTCATTGTGCACCAAAGAGTCGAGTAAGACTCATAACAATCCTACGAACAATAGCTCTAAATCTTGCCTTGTCCTCAGCTATTTTCACCATCTCTGACAGAATTGCATTAATTTCCTTAGTAACATTATCAAGCTTTCTCATCTAGGGTCTTCTTTCTCTTCTGTGCTGACCTGCTACCCTTTCAAGCATGATGTCCTTCTCCAAGTACTGATTCCTCCTGACAAGATGCCCAAAGTATGTGAGACAGAGTTTCAAAATTCTTGTCTCCAAGGAACAATCTCGTTTCATTCTTTCCACGACAGTCCTGTTTGTCTTCTTGGAAATTCATAGTATTTTCAATATTCTTTTCTATCACCACAACTCAAACATATCAACTCTTCTTCTGTAATCTTTAGTCATTGTTTGGCTTTCAGGTTCATAACAAGCAATTGAGAATACTATGGCCTGGATCTGACACACCTTAGTCTCTAGACTGACATCACTATTCTTTAGCATTCTGGAGAGGTCCCTGACAAACAGCTTTCGTAAGGCATGTAGTGTTTTGATTTTCTAACTGCTAGAGCCAATAGTGTTGATTGTGGGCCCAAACAAATAAAATTGTTGACAACCTCAATCTCATTTCCACTTATCATAATGCTACCAATTAGCCCACTAATGAGTACCTTTGTTTTCTTGATGTTGAGATGTAATGGATATTGAAGACTGCAGTCACTGATCTTCTGCAGCAATGCTTTCAGTTCTCCTAGTTTCAGCTAACAAGGTTATGTCATCTGTATAATGCACGTTATTGATGATACTTCCTCCAGATATGATTCTACATTCTTTTTCATAAAGCCCAGACTTTTGGAATGATCTCTTCTGCAAATAGATTGAAAAGGTATTGAAAGAAGATACATCCTTATGCACTCCTTTCTTGGTTTTGAGCTATGCAATGTGTCCTTGCTGATCTAGTTATAGGTTTCTCACATGAATGCAATCATGCCCTGAGATTCCCATTCTTCTGAATGTCAGCCACCACAATTTGTTGTGACCCATAAAGTCAAATGCTTTTGCACAGTCAATGAAACACAAGTAAGTATCCTTCTAGTACTCTCTGCTTAGTAACAGCTGGATCAAGATTGAATCTCCATGCATAGATTTCAAGGTCCATAGGTAAAGTTAACTATATATTCCTTCAAACGTAAAGTAGAATTAAAACATTTTCAGCAAAGCTGGTAAAAATCTCACCAGGAAACCAATACAATTAAAAATATTAAAGAAAAAAAATGTTAAAGAAAATCATTCCGTTTATAGGACAGTTAGACATTTGATTCTACGTAAAGAACACTGTTGTTACTGTAAGATACTGTTACATCAACTATGACTCATAAGAACACTTTGAAAAATGAATGTGAGCCATACCCTATCCTCATCATGTTATGATGTCACCCTCATCATGTCTGATATACTTGAGCCCATTGATATGGTCACTGCGTTAGTCCATCTCATTAAGGATCTTCCCTTTTTTTGGCTGACCGTTTTCCAAGAACCAACTCCTCCTAACAATATGCTCAAAATATGTAAGATGAAATTTCACTATACTTGCCTACAAGAACACTCCAAGACATACTCATTTGTTCTTTTGTAATTCCATGGTATACCCAGTACTTTTCTGCAACACCACAACTCAAAGGCTTCTTCTCCAGTCATTCTTATTCATTGTCCTCCTCTCAGATGTATGCAAAGTGATTAAAAAGATTATGCCTTAAAAATATAAAGATATAGCTTGATCTATAAAGTGACATCATTGCTCTTTAACAGCTTGGAAAGTTCTTGACAGCATATTCACTCACTGTAATGCCGATTGGCAGCATCATGATGGTGAAGAGATTGAGACTGTTAACAGCTTTAGTTTGCTTGGCTCCACAATCAACACTTGTGGTCCAGAAGCCAGGAAATCAAGAAGCGAATTGCATTGGAAAAGTCAGCTGTCAGGGACCTTTCCAGAATACTGAAGAGCAACGATGTCAGTCTATAGACAGGGTGCTCCTGATTTAGGCCATAGTCTTTGCAATTACTTGCTATGCATCAGAAAGCTGGACTCAGACTAGGGATGATAGAAAGAGAATTGATGCCTTTGAGCTTTGGTGCTGGAGAAGAGTGTTGAGTTTATCCTAGAGAGGGTGATATGAGGCTGCTCCTTGGAGGTGAGGATTCTGAAGCTCTATATGATATACTTTGGACATGTTGCAAGGTGGGGCCAGTCCTTGCAGTGGGACGCCATGCTTGGGAAGGTGGATGTGCAGTGCAGGAGAGGAAGACCCTTGGTGAAATGAGTTGGTGCAATGAATGGGGAAATGGGGTTAGGTGTGTCAGAGACAATAAGATTGGCACAGAATAGAGCAGGTTTCAGCGCTGCTGTACAAGAGGGTCTCTATGAGTCATGGTAACTCGAGGCACATAACAATCAAAATCAATGCTTCCTTTAATGTCT
The DNA here is from genome assembly GCF_000299155.1 of Elephantulus edwardii. NCBI lineage: Eukaryota > Metazoa > Chordata > Mammalia > Macroscelidea > Macroscelididae > Elephantulus > Elephantulus edwardii. The sequence continues at coordinate 32,900,438 of NW_006399755.1, read as the reverse complement.
TTTTTTTCATTTTCTTTTAATTTTGATGAAAGTTTACAGAGACTTAGGGTTTCCAGTCATTCATTGTCACATTTTTCTCCCTGCCCATCCACTCCCTCCAATTCACTCTTCTCCGTGAAAATGAAAAGACATACTCTTTCATTGTTATATAATTCCTCCACCTAAGTCTACTCCATTGTGCAACCTTCATTCTGGACACCTTTCATGACAATAATAACCAATCATATATCCCTTTTAAACAGTTCTCTCCCTCATCTGCTTCAATGCCGTTTATTTCATTCCACCCCTCCTTCTCAGTCTTCCCTCAACTCCGAAGTCAGTTATGTTTTACAATAGTAGTCCTATGCAATATGTGTCCTTTTGTCACTGATATATTTCACTCAGCATAATATCCTCTAGGACCATCCACTTTGCATAATATTTCATGTGTAAATATACCAGAACTTTACTCTATCCATTCATTTGTTGATGGGCACTTGGGTTGTTTCCAGCTCTTTGCTTTTATGAACAAAGCCGCAATAAACATGGGTGTGCATATATCTGCTTGGGTGGTGGTTATGGTTTCTTTAGGGTAAACTGCCAGTAGTGAAATTTCTGAGTCAAATAGTATTTCTAGTTTGCAATGGCAAAATTGGAAAACTATCTGCAGAAAACTCAAGCAAGATCCACACCTTACTCCATACACAAAAACCAACTTAAAGTGAATCATGGACCTAGGACTAAAATAAAGAACTATAAACTTCATTAAAGAAAAGCTTGGAAGAACCCTAGAAGTCCTAATTCCCAACATAAACAGTCTTCCAACCATCTTGGAAAATCTACAACCAGGAGAGAATAAATTGATAAATGGGACCTTCTAGGAATCAAATCCCTATGCACATCCAAAAACTTCTCCAATAGGGTAAAAAGGGAAGCCACTGATTGGGAAAAATATTTGGTAATGACATGTAAGACAAGGTATGTTTACCTAGAATTTATAGAAATACTTGAACATTATGACAAGATAAGGTAAATAACCCAATTGAAAAACAGGAACATGATATGAAGAGACAGTTCACCAAAGAAGACATCCAGATGGCAAACAAACACATGCAGAAATGTTCAAAATCCCTAGCTCTAAGAGAGATGCAAATCAAAACAACTATGAGATGTCATCATCTCACCCCAGTAAGACTAGCAAAATTACAAAACAGCAAACATCAAATGTTGGTGAGGTTGTGGAGAAACTGGAACACTTATTCACTGTTGGTGGGAGTGTAAAATGCTGCAACCACTATGGAAAGCTGTATGGCGCTTTCTCAAAAAGTTGTAAATAGGAATACCTCTTTTAATTTCTTGACTGCTGTTACCAAGGTGTTAGTTGTGGATCAAAACAAGATGAAATTGTTGAAAACTTCTATTTTTCTCCATTTATCATGATGTTGCCTATTGGCCCAGTGTGGAGGATTTTTGTTTTCTTAATGTAGTGATGTAGTCCATATCAAAGGTTGAAGTCTTTAATCTTCTGCAACAGGTGTCTTAAGGCATTTTTTGTTTGTTTTAGGCAGGCAATATTGTGTTATCTGCATAAAAAAGGTTAATGTTGAGTCTCTTTCTGATTCTGATACCACATTCTTCTTCAGAAAAGTCAGCCTCTGGAATGTTTTGCTAGGCGTATGAATTGAATAGGTATGGAGCTATGATACAGCTCTGAAGGACACCTTTCTTGATTTTAAACCATGTAGTGTTCCCTTGCTTTGTTTGGATCACAGCTTCTTGGTCTAAGTATAGGTTTTCCATGAACAGAAAGTATTCTGGGATTCCTATCCTTCTTAATATTAGCCATAATGTTATGATCCACACAGTTAAAATGTCTTTGCATAGTCAATAAAATACAAATACACATTCATCTATTATTCTTTGCTGTCTACAAATGGTAAGTTTGCAAGTAAATTTGAGAATACTTTCATCACTCTGCAATTTTTAAATGAACTTTGTTTTGTTGGACCATAAAGTACATACGGACTCATACCAACCCTGTAGAGTTTCCAAGGCTACAATATTTATGCAAGAATACAGCCCCATTTTTTCCCCTAAATGTCTATTGGTAGCTTCCATCCACTGCTCTTTAGTTAGTAGTGGAAAACTTAACCCCAGAGTTATAATTTATAATAGTAACAAAACATACTAATATACTTAAGAAATATTCATAGAAACTTTATTCATAATACTCATAAACTAAAATCTGTCAAAATACTAAACAACACAGACAACAATATATTGTGATATATTATTGTAGATTAAAAGTCTTCAGTAAGAAAGGGTGAAAATATTTACGTATGAAACAATATGGGAAAACTTCAAAATCAGTATTAGGCAGATACATACAGTACACAGTATATGATTTCATTTGTCTAAATTTTAAGTCTGGGTAAAGTTAATTCAAAATGAGACAAATTAGAACAGCGGTTCTTTTGCAGAAGCTGGGATGGAATTTGAGGCTGCAGCAGAGAGAGATCTAAGATTATGGAACTATTTTATGTCAGTTAATGGTGTAGGTTACAAAGCTAATTATACCTAATAAAATGTTTTAAATTCTTTACTAGTGAACAGTGAATTTTCTTTACTATACTACAATGAAAGAACGAGAAAAGAGAAACTAAAGAACATGGAGAAAAGGGAAAGCAGTGAAGGAAAGAAAATAAAAAACCAAAAACCTTTGTCCCAGAAACTGAAGAGGATCTGAGCCAACAGTTTGGAATTACATTGCCAAAAGTTGAGAGAAGAAAGTTCTGAAGGTTCAAGGTCTCAGCCAGGATTTTGTAATTCTTTAAGTGTCCAAACTAAATCTTGATGCATAAGTAGAGCATATTTTGCAGGTGCAAGATGAAAAAGATGAGCTCTAACCTCTGACTTGTGCTTTACTGGTTTTAAATAGCAGGTGGAGTTATAAAAGTCCATTCTCAGGGATTCACTTCTATAGTTCTCTTCTTCAGTTACTTCAACATGGAACATAAAAGTTGCTCCAAATTGCTTACTGTATTTCTGCCAAAGTTTTATGTGAAGAATTGGGTGGCAGGTGTTTCATTCTGCAGTCATTCTTAGAAGGGTTTGTTCCTATGTTTGAATGGACTCAGTTGTACACCTCCACCCCGGTCTCCTCTCTCCTTGCTGCCTCTCCTGAAATCTATTCTGCTGGAATACAGCAGAATGTTAACCCATTTATAATTGCAGCAACCATTTATTTCTCTCTCTGTTACTTTGCTGTGCCAAGTACATCAGAGCTAAATTCTTGGCAAAAGATTTTTAGCTTGTAATAGTAGGAAACTGCTCTTGTTCTGCCCTGAAATAAGTGCAAGAGGGAAATGAGAAAAGGAACAAAATACCTGAAGGATGATTTCTCAACCACAATAGAAGTGTAAAACGCTCACCACAGCTACATTAAACTATTGCCAAAGTATCAGAACATGATAAAAAAGTAAATCATCATCATCATCATCATAATCTTCAGTTCTGGGAATTATAAAACTTAATATATAGTTTATGAACTTAGACTCTGAGATATAATCTTCATAATCATATTTTGGTGGTCATTTTACTCATTTTTTTCTGGCTATAAAAGTTAACTTCAAATATACACACTAGCTTGTTATGTGTCATCATCTTGAGTCATCTGTGAGTCACAGCTATGCCATGAACAATGGCTCTGGACCTTGCCATGTCCTGAGTGACCCTTAGCATCTATGACATGCCTGACCCCACTGCCACAATTATTATGTCCATCCCTCTAGTCCAGGGTCTTTCTCTCCTGCATTGACCTACTACCCTTGCAAGCCTGATGCCTTTCCCAATGACTGGCCTCTCTTGACAACATGCCAGAGTATGAGAGTTGGAGTTTCAACATCCTTGCTTCTAAGAAGCAACCTGATTTCACTATTTCCAGGACAGACATTTTTGTTTTCTCCAGTACTACAGCTCAAAAACGTCAATTCTTCTTCTGTCATCCTTAGTCATAAGTAACTCACAGCTGACCCTCTAGCGGATTTTCAGGTGCTGTAAATCACAAGGGAGAAGACTGACCATCTCTTTTTCTTCCTCAGAGAAGATAAATGACTGCCAGGCACACAATTATGTGTTCTGGGGTTCCCAGTGTTTTCAATATTATGCATAATTTATTATAATCTATTCTGTAATTGTCTTTGTATAGTCACTAAAACACAAGTAAACATGTTTCAGATATTTTCTGTTTTCATTCAAGTTCTGAAACCAAAAATTCCTATGATCTCAGCAGTAATACCCCTTCGTTCACAACCTTTTTGGAACCGACTTGAATTTCTGACAGCTCCCTGTCATGTGCTGTTCTAGGAACATTATGTAGGTTCCATAGGTAGCAGTTATGTATCTCATGCCTAATTTTACTCTCCTTTCACTAACAGAGCTTATTCTACCCCTATTTCTCAAGGATGTAGAACAGTGCTTGGCATTTTCTGATAGGTCAGTTGAAACCAACCAGAGTCTCTGCAGAAAAAAACATGTGGCAAACTGCTTTCATAAAGATTTAGTCTTGGAAACTTTACGGGCCAGTCACAAGGATTGGCAAACCCTAAATCTATAGAGTATGCCAGTAATCTTAGAACACAGGAATTTTAGTCTTAAAACAGAACTTCTTCTTCTCTAGGAAAATTTATGTTTGTTTTTGGTTTGTTTTGTTTTTTACTGTAAAGTTTATTCACTGAATGGAGGTGGTTTATCCATAAAAAAGATAACTACGATTTCGTTAAAGCCAACTGATTGTAAATGTTAATGACATCTACAAAATATCTCCATTGCAACACCTAGGCCAGTTTGGAATTAAAACCTAGCCCAGTTAACACATAAAGCTATCCATCAGAAAGGCAAAGGTTATAGAGGCTATAATGCTATTGACTATTTACATAGTTCTTCCCCCCCTCCCCCTTTATTCCTGTTGCCTGGACACTAACTCCAAAACTTAAGGAGAAATTTCATTAACTATATTCTCACTCACTGCTACTGAGTCACTTCAGACTCGTAACTATCCTTTACCAGGTTTCCAAAGCTGCAAATTATAATTTGAGGAGACTGTGCTTCTTCCTTGATTGGAGACATGGCCTTTGGCTTAGCAGCGTTACTGGGAGAATTGTACTGCCAGAACTTCTTTCGCTACATTAATTAATTTAATTAAGATTGAGTAAGGTACAACAGCTGAAGAGTTTCCATGTTCCTTTCAAATGACTTTGTAAATCTTTGCTCTACCCATTGCTCATCTCATTATTTTTCCCATAGACAATCATGTTGCTCATTTTTTTCTTATTTCTTACAAGGATTCATCTCAGTATCTCCAAACTAATAACACAATTAATTTGATACTTTTCTATACAATGGAGACCATAAATACCATGTAACAGAATTTCCATAGTTTTTATCAATGTTTTTTGTCTAACCTATTTAAAATTTTTAAAATACAAATATTTTAATGAAAGGAAAGAAGCTAAAACCAAGTCTCTACAACCTTCCAAGCACATTCTGAGTCTGTTATTTCATCAAATCCTCCCAAGAATCCTGGCAAAGTAGGGATTATCGATCATCTCTTCTTCCAAATGACAAAATCAAGGGTCAGAAAAAAATAAATTTCCTTAAAACAATTTTAATCAAGCTTTGTCTACTATAAAAATCTGAATTTATTTCTGTTCTCTACACTTTCTGTACCCTGACTTTGAAAGTTTGTTCTGGAAGGGATGAAAAATTAATTAGGAAAGGAGTAATATAGTCAAAGGTCTCCCACGTTATTATTTAATATCTTTGGTTTTGATAATGTCTTTTTGCCTACCAAACACAAGCGTTGCATCCTATCTTTCAAGGGCATACAGAGATAACTAGATACCAAGAAGCATTAACATTCATGATTTGCAAGTCAAGAAACAAGAGTTCAGGGTTTAAATTCTTCAGAACTCCCCATCTATGAAGGTTAAGAGTAGAAATTAGACCCAAACCTTCTAATTTCAATATTAATCCTCTGGGTGCAGAACTTCTCTAGTGTCTGATTTAACAGGACATTTCATTGTAGAGGTGTCTAGGACAGATTTTAAGCAGCACAAATATGATTATAGCTTCAAGTCACTCAACCAGCACCTCAAAGCCTGAAAAGATAATCCACCTTTCCTGAATTTCACACAATTACTGAAAAGCAAACCCATTTTCTGGTTGTGACTGTGAAACATATCTAAATAGGTAAGAACCATTATGAGAAACAAAGTTTTCCATTTCCCTCAAATGTAAGATGTTGCCATAATCAACCCCAGCGAAAAGGAAAACCAGGGCCAAAAACTTCCCTTATTTCTCCTCTTTACCCTTTAAACAGGCCTTCTCTACAATTGTAGTGTACACACTTCCAATTTCAATAGTAAATGCCTCTCGGTCAGGGGATTGCTTGGTCTCTAGGTAGCAGGCAGCATACTATTTTCCCTTTTTCTCTTGGCGCCTGTACAAACTCCCAGGGGCTAGCTAGTGACCAGCAAATCCAGTAAAAACAGAAATTGTTACCTAATAAAACACCAAGAGACTTTCCAGGCCTCAGGGCCAATAACACCCTTGCCCTTTCTAATTCTCAGACTGCATTCCAAGTGCAAAATGGAATCATTTTTGTTTTCAAAGTGATGCTAATTTATTAGCCATGGTGCAAATGTTCACTGTGGTAATTGACTTCAAAAAGAATGTCTGCAGTCCAGAAAGCTTGAGGGGGAAAAGGAAACAAGAGGTGAACAGAATTCAATAGGGTCTTCAGCCTGGACTGACTCGGCTAAGGCAATCCACCCACTCATTTTCCTCCTCATTCATTGCTTTATTTTTATTATTATTATTGTTATTATTTTTATTACTGACCTACTAGATTCCAGGAACTTCCTAGGGGCTGAGAGAATGGAGATGATTAATATACGATAGATTGTATTATAGAAATTTTAGATAAATTGGGGTTACAGACATGTAAAGAGAGCATGGCAAAAGAGTTGATTACCTTAAAATAGAAGCATGTGCATGTACAGAGAAAGCAGTGATAAAAGTTAGAGATACAGGTACTTTTTAAGGATGATATGTTTTAAAGGATGATTTACAAAAATTTATTTAAATAAAAATCCTGATCTCTTGGCAAATCTGTATAAAACAGGTCTGGATCTTGCCCTCTCCTGCATCATTGTCATGCTTTCTGTCATGCTCAAGCCCGTTATAGTACTCATGGTGCCAATCTATCTTGTTGAGAATCTTCATCTCTTTCTCTAAGCCTCCACCTTTCTCAGAATGATGTCTCTCTCCAAGGATTGGTCCCTCTCGAGGACATGCCCATTGTAAGTGAAATGATGTTTCACCATCTTTCCTCTAAGAAACTCTCTGATTACATTTGCCTCAAGATACATTTGTTCGTTCTTTGGGCAGTCCATCATATACCCAATACTATTACAGAAAATCTGTAGTAAGATAAAATATTTTCACAAGGATTCACATTTTTTTGTCTTTTCTCAGGATTGTTTTCTCCAGAACCTGAAGAGGGGATAAAAGACACACAAGTGTTGAGGATTTTCCCTCATAGAGTTGCTTTGAGTCACCTGCACTTGACGACACTTAACAACAATAACATCAACATAGAGAGAGATCAGCTGGCCCAGTGGACAGAAAGCCATGCTACCAAGCCAAAGGTGGGTGACTTTTAATCCACAGTCCACAGGCCTGTCTTTCATTGTTTTTGTTCAACATAGCTCTAGGTCATATAGCTCTGGTGTGGTTGCTGTGAGGCTGAACACTGAGACGCTGATATGTTAAATGTGTTAATGGTTGGTTAGCCAATGCGGACAGAGAGTGGGGGTGGAGCTCCCCAATTAAAACAAGTTTGGAAGCAGAGTGGCATCCACTTCTCTAATAGCTTGCCTCCGGTACCCTATGTACTGGAGAGTGGATGAAAGACACCCAAGTGGTGAGGACTTTCCTTTACAGGGTCGCTATGAGTCGCCTGCAACTTGATTGTTGTTGTTGTTGTTGTTGTTGTTGTTGTTGTTATGTGCCTTCGAGTCACCTGCAACTCATAGTGACCCTATGTACAACAGCCCTAACCTCTGCCCTATCATGTGCCAGTCTCACGATCTCTGGCACATCTGACCCCGTTATTACCCCAGTCACAGAATCAATCCATTTCATCAAGGGTCTTCCCCTCCAGCGCTGTCTCTCCACCCTCCCAAGCATGATGTCCCTCTCCAAGGACTGGTCTCTCCTTGCAACATACTCAAAGTATGTCAGACGAAGCTCCAGAATCCTTGCCTCAAAGGAGCAGCCTGGTTTAACGCTCTGTAGTTCAAACCTGTTCACTTTCCTAGCAGTCCACCATATATTCAATACTCTTCTCCAGCACCACAGCTCAGAGGCATTAATTCTCCTTCTGTCATCCCTAGTCATTGTCCAGTTGTCTGCTGCATAGCAAGTGATTGCAAAGACCATGGTATGTATCAGGTGTGCCTTAGGCTCCAGACTGACATCTTTGCACTTCAGCACTTTAGAGAAGTCCCTAATCGCAGGCTTTCCCATTGTCATGTGTCTTTTAATTTCCTGGCTGTTGGTGCCAAGAGTGTTGACTGTGGATCCAAGCAGACCAAAACTGTGAACAATCTCAATCTCTTCACCATCCATCCTGATGCTGCCAATTGGCCCAGTGGTTAGAATCTTTGTCTTCTTGATATTGAGTCTCAATCCATTTCGAAGACTGCAGTCCCTGACCTTCCACAGCAAGCGCTTCAGGTCCTCTTCAGTTTCAGCAAGCAGGGTTGTATCATCTGCCTAACACAGACTGTTGATGATTCTTCCTCCAATCCTGATGCCACAGGGATAATTTGTCTTTTCCCTTGCCTTTGACACTTTATGCAGGCAAGACAGAAAATTCTTTATAATGGTATAGTTCATTGTCCTGCAGTGTGTATATCAAATGATCAAGGTACTTAACAAAAATGTGGCGAGAACTCTGCAAAATACAGATATTTTGTACTGTTTCTCTCTCTCTCCCACCCCGTGTCCCCCCCCCGTGTGTGTGTGTGTGTGTGTGTGTGTGTAAGATTTCTGAGCTTAGAGTTTGGTGGGAAACACAAATCTTCAGTGACTATTCAAATCAACAGAAATAATAGAAATTCAAATGAAACCAATAAATGTGCTGTAGAAGAAAATATAATCTAGTACTTAAGATTTTAGATTTAATATTGGATAAGGTTAGCATGTAAGGAATTCTGGTTTACTAACTCATGACTATTCTTTTTATGTCAGAATAGAATTACGCTCCATAAAAACTTCTAAAAGCCAATTCTTCATAAATTGATCTCTAGACTTTTTTAAAGAAGGGTGACCCAACAGAGTGAGAAAATTATCAAACAATATCATTGATGTCACATGCAAGCAAGATTCTGCTGAAAATTATCCAAAATCATTTGGAACAATATGTCAACAGAGAACTGCCAGATGTACAGGCTGGATGTAGAAGAGGTCTTGGTACTAGGGATATTATAGCTAATGTTAGATGAATCTTGGGAGAAAGCAGAGAATACCAGAGGAATGTTTATCTGTGCTTCATTGACTATTCAAAGGCTTTTGACTGTGTGGATCACAACAAGCTGTGGCTGACTCTGAGAAGAATGGGAATCCCAGAACATTTG
>NW_006399755.1:32882769-32885132 GCF_000299155.1 Elephantulus edwardii | reverse complement strand
GTATGAGTCGCAAGCGACTCGATGGCACATAACAACAACAGAATCTTTTTGGAAGCCACTTCTAGATGATGTCAAACATGGAATGTTTTGGTTAGTAACAAAGATTTAGCCATTTGCCAAATGCAGGGATTCTCTAGTTGATTAAACTGACTTTTAAGAAAAGATGTTAGATTTAGAATAAATGAGTCATTCATTTTGAATCATAGTATAACTAACTGATTGCCATCAAGCTAGAACCAAATCAATGTTGACCCATAATTGAGTTTCTGAAGCTATAAATCTCATGGGAGAAAATTACCCATTTCATTCTGATTAAGTCACTGGTGAACCTGAATCACCAGAGAGATGTGGGTTTTAGTTTAGTAACACAATTCTATAAGGACTGAAACACTAGAGTTCCTGAGAATTATGGCATAGAAAAATATTAACCTAGAAGGTAGTATTTACTCTTAACTCTGTAGAATGGGTAACTTTCTCATTGAAAAATGGGCCGGGGGATGGAGGAGGTGGCAGTGAAACAGAAGAAAATAAATGTATGTAGAAGTGGAAATACACGCTTAATATGTGGAGAACAGAGAAAAACACATTATTAATAGACCCAAGAAGGTAACAATAAAGTGATTAAGGAGTTCTTAGAAGGAGATAAAATTGGAAAATTAAGATCATGACTTTATAAAGAGCACAATTAAATGAGTGAATGAATGAATAAATGAATCAGTTTATTATACAGTCAGTGGTAAAACATTAGAAAAATTTGTTCAGACAAAATCTTAAGTAGGTTACTCTGGTGGCATTTAAGGCAAATGATTACAGCAAGAAAGTTGAAAACACCAAGGTCTTTACAGTACCCAGGATAACAAAGGATGGGACACAGCACTAAAGCAATAGCAACAGGGATGTAGACGTGAGGACAGAAGGGACAAAGGAGCGGTAAAATTAACTACTAGCTAATTATATGAAAAACAGCCTGACAATTTGTATTAAATTGTACAGTATATTTAATTTAAAAGTTCACATTCTTTGTGCATATCATCAGTAGGAGGCAAGCTCTTGAGAAAGAACCCATGTTTGGTAACTAGAGAATCAGTAAAATAGGTGAAGACCTTCACCAAGAAAGCAACCATGGTCTCAGGCATAGCAGTGATTGTGAAAATGGTGCAGTAGCAGTTGAGCAGTACTGTATGACTATGAATCAGAACCAGCTCTGACACTTAACAACAGTAAGAAGTATTGGCAACTAAGATTTCCTCTTAATCTGTTTAGTGATTATTTCTTGCTGCTACAATAGATATAGTACCAGTGGATGGATTTAAGTAAGAGGAATTTATTCTCTTATTTTGTTATTATTAGATGCCACCGAGTGGAATATGACCTGGAGAGACCCTATGAACAATAGATCTGAACTCTGACCTATCCTGTGTCATATTCACACATTCTAACATGCTTGTGTCAGGTGTCTGTCCACCTGGCTGGTAATCTCCCTCCGCCCTTCCAAGCATGATGGCCTTCTTCAAGGAACAGCTTCTCCTATTAGAATACCCATAGTATGTAAGATGAAAATTTGTCATGTTTGCCTCCATGGAGCATGATGGCTGCTTTTTGCCCTAGTCATATTTGTTTATTCATTGGCAGTCCATGGGATATTCAGTACTCTTATCCAACACCACAGCTCAAGGTATCAATTCTTCATCTGTTGCCCTTACACATTGTCCAGATCTCAGATACATAGCAAGTGATTGAAAAGACCATGACCTTATTTGGGTGTACATTTATATATCATTTTAGAGCTCCCTCACTGCAGCCATATCATTGAAATACTTCTCTTGATCTCCTGATGTCTGGTCCCAAGGGTGTTTATTGTTGTTTTGTTACATGCATCAAGTAGCCTTTGAATCATAGTGACCCTATGTCCAACAGCTCTGAACAATGGCTGTCCTATCCTTAGCCAACCTCACTGACTCCAAACCACCTAATCCCATTGCTGCAGTTATCTTGTCAATCCACCTCATCCAGAGTTTTCCTCTTCCTGCACTATCCAGCCACACTTTCGAGCATGATGTCCTCCTCCAAGGACTTTTCCCTCCTGACCACATGCCCAAGTTATGTGAGACAGAGTTTCAAAATCATAGCTCCAAGAAGAAACTTGTTTTCACCCTCTCTAAGACAGACCTATTTGTTTTCTTTGCAGTCCATGGTATGTATGTTCAAGGCTTTACTCCAGCACCACAACTTGAAGGCAATGATTTTTCTTCTATCACCCTCAGTCATTGTTCAGCTCTGGGGACCCAAGAAAGATGAAATATTTGACAACTTCAATCTTTTGTCCATGGATAATGACCTATTGGTCTAGTGTTGAGAATCTC
>NW_006399755.1:32879721-32882024 GCF_000299155.1 Elephantulus edwardii | reverse complement strand
AACAACAACAACAACAATATTCCCTTGCTCAGTTCACACATAGCCTCTTGGTTTAGATATTGATTTCCCATGAGCATAATTAAATGTTCTGGGATTCCCATTCTTCTCAGTTAGCCATAATTTGTTATACTCTACACAGTCAAATGTCTTTGCAAACTCATTAAAACATAAATAGCTATTCTTTTGGTATTCTTTACTTTTAGACAGGACCCATCTAATATCAGCAATGATAGCCCTAGTGTCATGGCCTCTTCTGAATTTCTGCTTCAACTTCTGGCAGTTCCCTGTCTAAGTTCTTTTTAGTAATATGCAGCAATATTTTGCTCATATGCGATAGTAAGGTTATTGTTCGGTAATTTCCACATTCTGTTGGATCAGTTTTCTTGGGAATGGGGACATAGATCTCTTCCAGTCAGTCAGACAGACAGCTGTCCTCCTTTTTTGTAACTTAGACTGGTGAGCCCATTCATTTAGCTTATTCCTCATTTTTGGTGTGTTGTAACTAAAGGCTTAAATTTGTTTTTCAGTTCTCTCAGCTTGAGAAATACTGAGTGAGTTCTCACTTTTTATTCTCAAATTCCAGGAGACTAGGAAAACTAGGAAGCAAGATTAGCCATCTTTGTATTATACAGTAGACCTTGAAAATCCTAGGAACAATGGAGTAACTCAGATAGTTATAGTATTAGAGGCAGGTCTAGATTAGAAGTCAAGCAAAATTAGAAAAAATAGTCGCAAACCTTCTTTAATAATTGAAACATGGAATATACAAAAAATGAGCACTGGAAAACTAGAAGTTATGGAGAATAAAACAGAACACATAAATATTGACATTCTAGTCATTTGTTGGATGAGATGCACTAGCTTTGGCTACTTTGAATCAGACAATTCCAAGATATAATATGCTGAGAATAAAAAAAAAATTATGGTTAAAAAGACAATTTCAAGTTCTATCCTGAAGAACAATTTTGTGAGTGATGTGATATTATCTGTACATATAAGGAAAACTGTTAATACAGCTATTATTTTTTACAGTAAATATTTTTAATGCAGTATATATTTTTTACAGCATATACTTCCCATTTAATACGTTCCCATTCATCCATTGTTGCACATTTTCCTCCTTGCCCACCCCTCCCCCAAGTTTGCTTTTCTCTTTAAATAGAAAAATTAAAAAAAAACAAAACAAAACTGTTTCATTGTTATACAATCCTTACCCCCACCCGAATCCATAGTCCACATTATTATGCATTTCTTTTTCTGGAATGTTGTCATGAAAATAATACCTAATCATATTTTCCTTTTAAACAGTTCTCAACCCCATTCTGTTTCAATGCAGTATACATTATTCAACCCTTCTTTTCTTAAGTTTCCACCAATCTGATGTCAGTCCCATTTTACAACAGTGGCACAATGCAGTATTTGTCCTTTTGTGACTGAGATATTTCACTTAGCATAATGTCTTCCAAGGTCACCCATTTTGTATAATACTTCATGAGTTCCTTGTTTTTCAATGGAGCATAGTATTCCATATACCACAGCTTCTCTAGCCATTCATTTGTTGACAGGTACTTGGGTTGCTTCCAACTTATTTGCACTAAACCTAGGTGTGCATATATCTGCTTGAGCGGCAGTTCTGGTTTCCTTAGGATATATTCCCAGTAGTGGAATTGCTGGGTCAAATGGTATTTTTTTAAATAGAAGTTTTTATTTTGTCATTTATTTAAATGCATGCTCCAACAGCTCCGTGAACACTTGATTGAGCTCTTGCAAAACCTATACTTGAACCAGGAAACAGTTCTCAGCACACAGCAAGGAAACACTGCATGGTTCAAAAGCAAGAAAGAAGTGTGTCAGGGATGCATCCTGTTTCCATGTCTTTTCAATCTGTGTGTGAAACAGATAATTTGTGAGGTTGGACTTTATTTTTCTTTTTATTGGTTTGCTTACAAAGCTCATATACATTATGTTTCACACTATTTTTTATTCTCATTGTCATGCATTATGTTTTATAAAATTAATCACCATTGGACCCTAACCATCATATTCTTGTCATTCCACCAAGATCTTTTCCATTTCCTTTCCCTACCTCCACCCACCAAACTGTGTAACCCTGTGGTTTCACCCCACTCACGCTCAGCCCTCCCCTCCCTTCAATTCCCATATACGTTTTACTAGTTATCCTTCTATTTTTTACAATAATGGTCTTCTGTGATATTTGTCTTTAAGGGACTGTGTTAGTTTATACAGCATAATGCTCTCCAACCTCTCCCAAGTTAAGTAGTATTTTTTCAAATTCTTGCGCC
>NW_006399755.1:32870307-32879131 GCF_000299155.1 Elephantulus edwardii | reverse complement strand
AACCTAATTAGAGACACAAAAGACCTAGACAAAGAAAACAACAGACATTTCTACAATACACAATAAAAGATCTAAATAAATGGAGAAATACTCATGTATAGGAATACTATTGTGAAAAGAACAATCCTACCAAAAGCAATCTACATTTCAACACCATCTCAATACACATATCATATTCCTTTTTCAAGGAAATAGAAAGGGAAATTATCAAGTTTAGTTGAGAGGAAAGAGACCCCAAATAAGCAAAGTACTTCTGAAACATAAAAATTAAGTGAGAGACATAGCATATTTTGACCTCAGAACTAAATGCACAGTGGTAATAACCAAAACAGCATGACACTGATACAATGACAGGCACATAGACGAATGGAACAGAATTAAGAACCCAGAATGTACCTATCTATCTATGGTCACCTGATAATTGACAAGAAAACCAAACCTATCAGAGAAATGACAACCTCTTCAACAAATGGGTCTGACAAAACTGGACTGCTACATACAGAAATCTGAAACAAGATCCACATCTCACACCATACTCCAAAAAATCAGTTCAAGGTAGATAAGACACCTCTAGGAGTAAAGCCCCAAACCATAAAGTTCATATGAGATAAGTTGGGACCAAATTTAGAAAACCTAGCTTATGGTATAAAGAGATTGCCAAATAAAGTCAGAAATAGACAATCTGGAGATGATAGAATTGATGATTGGGACTTTCTAAAGCTTAAATCTCAATGCTCATCAAAACTTTTTGCAACAACATGAAAAGAGGCTCGACTTTATGAGGAGGAATGTGGTATCAGTACTAGAGGAAGACTCATAAACAACCTGTGTTATGCAGACAACACAACCTTGTTTGCAGAAACTGAAGAGGACCTAAAACATCTGCTTCAGAAAGTCAAGTACTGAAGTCTTCAATATGAATTGAAGTTCAACATCAAGAAGACAAAAATTCTCATGACTGGGTCAATTAATAGCAACACCATGATAAACACAGAAGAGACTGAGGTTGTTAACAACGTCAGCTTGTTTGACTCCACAATCAACACTCTTGGTACCAGTGGCTAGGAAATAAAAAAGATTAATTGCATCAGGTAAGTGTGCTATCAAAGACTTCATCAAAGTGCTAATGAGCAATGATGTCAGTTTAGAGACTAAGGTGCACCTAATAGAGACCATGGTCATTGTAATTACTTGCTATCCCTTAGAGAGCTGGACAGTGACTAAGAGTTATAGCAGGAGAATTAATATCTTTGAGTTGTAGTGCTGGAGAAGAGTTCTAAAGATACTTTGGACCACCAAAAGAACAAACAGGACTGTCTTGGAAAGGGTGAAACCAAGTTTCTTCTTAGAGGCAAGGAGAGGAAGACCCTGGATGAAATGAATTGACACAGTAACTGGGACAATGAGATTAGGTGTGTCAAAGTCAGTGACACCGGCTCAGGATAGGGCAGGTCTCAGAGCAATGGTATATTGAGTAGCTATGAGTCACAGGTACAACAAAAATAGCTAAAGCCAATGAGGAGAAAGTGGAAATTTTTTCCAAATCTTGCAGTTTAAAATTGACCAACCATGCAATTAATAATACCCAATACTGTTAACTGGTGACTGGAATGAAAGAGTTGGAAACAATGAAGAAGGAATTCTAATTGGAAAGTGGATTTGTTGACAGAGATGAGGTTGAAAATAGAATTATTGATTTTGTATGTTCAATTATTCATCCAATGCAAATTCCTTTTTTAAAAAACACTATGGTGACTTTACACATGGGCCTCACCTGCTAGACTACATAGGAATCAGACTGACTACATCTGTGGAAGAAATTATTGGGAAAGTTCAATATCAACTGTTAAAACCAGGCTAGGGGTGGACCATGGAACAATCAATTACTCATGTGCAGGTTCAAACTGACTGAAGAAAAATTAAAACAAGTCCCTGTGAAATAAAATATGATCCTGTGTCTCACTGTTTAGGAGGCTAGCAGTCCAAATATGGAGCAGTAGTGAAAGGGGAAAATACCCTTCTTCTGTCAGCTGTGGAGGAAGGTTCTTGTCTTGTCAGCACCTGTGGCCTCAATATTTCTAGGCTCCAAACAATGAACTTCTCTCCGGGCTATTATTTTCTCAGTTGTACTGGGTTGCCCTCCCAGTCCATCCTTATCCGTGCCCGCCCCCCCCCCCAGCTGCCTCTCCACTTGCTTTTCTATTAATATTTCAATGAAAGTTTACAGGAAACTTGGCTTTTTCCTTCCTACACACCCCTCCACAGTTTGCTTCTCTCTTTAAAAAGATTCTTTTATTGTTGTAAATTTCTTCCCCGCCCCCAGTCCACTTTTCTAAGCATCTCTTATTCTGGAATGTTGTCATACAAATAATACCTAATCATATATTTCTTTTGGACAGTTCTTTCCCACATAAATTTAAATGCAGTGTTCATTATTTAACCCTTCTTAGTTTCACCACAAATCCCATTTCAGTCCTGTTTTATAATAGTGACATTATGTAGTCTACGTCCTTTGGTGACTAAGATATTTCACTCAGTATAACTTCCTCCAGTATCTCCCATTTTATATAATATTTTATGAGTTCCTTGTTTTTCAGTGCTGCATAGTATCCCATTGTGTGAATATACCACAGCTTCCCTATCCATTCATTTATTAATGGGCACTTGGGTTGCTTCCATCTCTGTTGTTGTGAACAATGCAGCAATAAACAGGTGTGTATATAGATCTTCTTGGGTAGCAGTTCTGGTTTCTTTAGGGTATATTCCTAGTAATGGAATTGCTGGGTCAAATGGTATTTCTATTTCCAACTTTTTAGAAAGTATCATACTGCCTTCCATATTGGTTGCACCATTTTACACTCCCACCCACAGTGAATAAGGGTTCCAGTTTCCCTGCAACCTTGCCAGCATTTGCTGTTTGCTCCACTTGCATTTCCTCTAAATTACAAGTGCTGCAATCCACACCTCAGGGAAATTGCCCTTACATGAGTATTAAGGGTCTTTCATTCCACCCTCAATCCTCTTACACCTGATACTTATCACATCATGAAGGATCATTACATAACTGCCACATTGCTGTTGTTATGTGCCATCAAGTCGCTTGTGACTCGTAGCGACCCTGCATAGGGTCTACAAGAGCTCTAAACGCCGTTCTATCCTATGCCAACCTAACCATCTCAAACTCACTCATTTCGGTTTTGCCTGTCTCCGAATCGATCCATCTCATCGAGGGTCTTCCGCTCTTGCGCCGCCCCTCCACTCTGCCAAACATGATGTCCCTCTCCAAGGACCAGTCCCTCCTTGCGACATGCCCATAGTATGTCAGACAAAGCTTCAGAATCCTTGATTCCAAGGAGCATTCTGGCTTCACCTTCTCTGGGACAAACCTGTTTGTTCTCCTAGAAGTCCATGGTATATTCAACGCTCTTCTCCAGCACCACAGCTCAAAGGCATCAATTCTCCTATTATCCCTATTCACTGTCCAGCTCTCCAATGCACAGCACGTAATTGCAAAGACTATAGCTCGGATCAGGCACACCTTAGTCTCCAGCCTAATTTCTTGCTCTTCAGTACTCTTGAGAGGTCCCTCACAGCTGATTTTTCCAATGCAATTAGTCTCTTGATTTTTTGGCTGCTGTTACCAAGAGTGTTGACTGTGGAGCCAAGCAAACTAACATTATTAACTATCTCAACCTCTTCAGCATCCATACCCATGCTGCCAATTGGCCCACTGGTGAGAATCTTTGTTTTCTTGATGTTGAACTTCAATCCATTTAGGAGGCTGCAGTCACATACCTCAAATTGAGAATTAGGTCACCCCCCCCCCAGAAAAAGCTCATAGTTTGGGTGGTGGACATGTATCATCAAAAAACTTACTGGCATGTAGATAAGTAAAGTTTCATTACTCTTTAAACTAATCTCTGCCTTGTGTCTAACCAATTACTCAAAACTGTGATCATTAAAAAGTGTGTGAAAGGTTAGACGATAACCATTGCTATGTAACAAACCACTTGAACCATTTCAGCAAATTAACTAGCCTCAGTTAAATTAGATTTTTTTAAATTTTTTTTTTTTATCCCATGTACTGTTGCCCGGGGTTGTTGTCCCTTGGACTTTGACTGAGCTGGAACACTCTAAATCGATCGCTTACATGTCTTATATTTGTGCTGGCTGTGATCTGGGACCTCAGGTAGGTATATTGATGGGATATCTCAGCTCTCTTTTATGTTGCCTCTCCAAATTTTTTAGGTTCCCATGAGAGTAAACGTCCTTTTGAGGTCTGCCCTTAGTTCTACATTATCTCTGCTAAGGTCCTTTTTTTTCTTTCTTTTCTTCCCCCTTCTCCCCAAAAGCCAGTCTCAAGGATGATGCAAAATCGCAAGAAACAAAATCAGGCACATCTATTGATAAAATGAATCATTGTACAGATTGGAGGGGAAAGAAGGGTTGAGGCCATTACTGGAGCCTAATACCTTAGATATTTTCTGCAGTGATTCAAAATGAAGACATTGATTTGAAAGTTTTCTACCTTTGCAATGATTAAGAATGTTTCATCAATAGTAAAAGGTCTACCTATATTCTAGAACAACCTCCTCTAATTCCATCATCTCCCCTACTTCTTCCTGTCTGGTTGTTGCTGAAAGGTTATTTCATTTGAATTCTAGACCCAAAGCAATAGCTTTTCACAGGGTTCTTCACATACAAATCAAAACCCAAAATTAAACTGAGATTACTCTCTTTTCTCCTATTTTAAATAATCCAGCCACTAAAAAACAAAACAAAACAAAAACTGCCAAAACAGAATTCTTTGTTTATTAATATTTACCTACTTGTAGCTGACTTGTCAGTAGGTTTTCATAAATTACAGCAGAAGAGATTGCCCATCTTTCTCTCCCATAGAGTAGTTCGTGCCTTTCGATTAGAAGCTCAACGTTTTACCCAGTGGGCTACCAGACCTCCCTTACCTAAACAAGAACCTATGATTTCTTTTCCTGAGTTTTGTGCCTCAAATGTCAATCAGTGCTTCTCAAAGGGAAATGTGCAGAGAAATCACCTGGGGTCTATTACAAATGAATATTCAGTTTTGGAATTCTAACTAGCTCCCAGAAGATGCCAGTGTAGTTATGGCTTTCTTAGTATTAAATATTTAAGGCACAAACATGAATTTACATTAGCTTCTTTCCCATCTATCTTTTGTGCCAAAAAATTATGTCACCAAGTCTTATTGATTATTTCTTATAAATAATTCTTAAACATTTTCTCTCCTCTACTCAATTGGCGAGAGCAGTTTACTCAACTAGCTGGGGGTATGTAATGTTGGTCAAATTGTCTTTCTCACCTGAAAATCTGGTCAAGCTATTTAACAGCTTACATAACTGTTTTTAGTGACTCTTACGTTGTTGTTGTTGTTGTTGTTATGTGACGTTGAGTTGCCTGCAACTCAGCGACCATATGTACATCAGATCTGAAAGTTTCCCTATCCTCAGCCAGTCGACTGCGACACACCTAATCTCAAAGCCCCAGTTATCATGTCACTCCATCTCATCAGGGTCTTCCTCTTCTGCACTGTCCCTCCACCCTTCCAAGCATCAGGTTCTTCTCCAAGGACTGGTCCCTCCTGGTCACATGCCTAAAGTATGTGAGATGGAGGTTCAAAAACCCTTGCCTCCAAGGATAAATTTGATTTCACACTGACCAAGACAGACCTATTTGTTTTCCTTGTGGTCCATGCTATTCCATCACAACTCAAAGGCATACATCCTTATTCTATCATCTATAGTAGTCATTGCCGGCTCTCTGGTGCATAGCATATCATTACAAAGACTGTGGCCTGGATCAGGTATATATTAGAGTGATTCTTTCTTTTTTAAAAAAAAATTTATTTTTTGACAGTGAGAGCTATGGACCAACCAGGCCCTGCGGTAGACATTTCCTGACTACTTCAGTGAGGGTATAGTGACTCTTATGCGGTAAAGTAATAGTAAATGCAAAAGTATATTCTACTAAAAATATTAAAGGGCTATGCTCTGCTCTGTGAAGGAAAGAAAGAGTATCCTCTATTTTTTTGTTCATCTTCATGTCATGCTACTCTTGCAACACTCTACTACTAGCTTCTAATTTCTTCTACCCCAATGCATATAAACACACACACACACTTGCACATGCATTTGCACACACAGTCTATGCTACAGGACACAAAGTAAATTCTCTTCACGTTTTTGCCTCGGAATGTGTTCTTACTTTGCGTCAGTGCAGCTCATTCTTTATATGTCATCTAAAAATATTACCAGTGTCATGATGCCTCCTCTCAAGGCTGATTCAGGATTCTAAAGTTCTCAGTATGTGCTGTACGGACCAATCACAGCAATTTGGCTTTGTTTGCAATTGTTTTTCCCACATTTCTTTTTCTTCTAATCTATAGGAGCTTTGAATATGAAGAGTTGTGTTGTTTTTTTTTTAATTTTGATAGGATATAAAGAATATGAAACTTTCAAAGGATGAAAACTTTTTTTCTTTATATCTAGATAAGAAATATTTTTAAAAGACAGAGTTTCTTTCACTAGTACTAACTTCATAGGAGGAGGAAGTTGGTGGAGGCAGACTATAAATGCTTTCTCTCCTTGCTATTGCCTGTTTTCTCTATACCCATGAGCTTTAAACAAGGCTTCGAAGAAGTTAAAGGATCAGTGTTGTATCTGAGGAAGATGGTGGAGGCAGGATTTAAAAATTGTCAAATTATATCATTAATGTCACAAGCTAACAAAATATTTCTGAAGTTCATTTGAAAACAGTTGAAACTATAAACAGTGAACTGTCAGATGCTCAAGGGGTTTAGAAGAGGCCAGACACCAGGAATATAATTTTTAATTGTCAAATAGATCCTGGGTGCCTATAGAAAATATCAGAAGAATATCTGTTTTATAATTATGCAAAGGCTTTTTGCTTTGTAGATAATAACAAATTATGGCTAATATTGAGAAGAATTGGAATCCCAGAACACTTAACTGTGATTGTGTGAAACCTATACTTTGACCAAAAGACTATTGTGCAAACAAAGCAAGGCAAGACTACATGATTTAAAATTAAGAAATGTATGCATCAGGGTTATATCATCTCCATACATATTTAATCTATAGGCTGAGCAAACTATTCAAGAACCTGGACCCTATGAAGGAAAATGTGGCATCAGGTTTGGAGGAAGGCTCATCAACAATCTTTGTTATGCAGATGACACAAACTTGCTGAAAATGAGGAGGACTTAAAGTGCTTGCTGCAGAAGGTCAACACTATAAACTTAAGTATATACTGAATTCAATATCAACAAAAATCCTAGCCACCATATCAATAGGAAACATTGTGATGGATGGAGAAAAGATTGGAACTGTCAATGATGTCATCTTACTTGGATCCACCTCCCCAAATTATTGAAAAGTAATGATGACAGTTTGAAGAATAAGAAGTGTTGCAGAATGTTGGGGAAGAAAGGAGGGTCTCTGGCCATGACAGATTGCCTAAGCTCCAGATAAGTGCAAGCCTCCCAACAGCCTTTAATACAGGGTAGAGAAAGCTCCCCTGTGTTTGGCTGTACCAGCTTGAGAAAGCTCACCACCTGGGAAAACGGCTGCCATGTCTGTTGAGCTGGGCTTGGGCCACAAGAAGCTGAGGTTCTCCTATCCAATCTGCAAGTCCCACATCTGTAAGCCCATCCTATCTGGTTTTCCTGTGTATATAAGTGTGCTGCAGATCCCAATAAAATTGATCTGGATTGACACTCTGATCCTCTTCTGAGTGGTGTATCTCCATTTTGCTTATCCACATCAGGGTATTGCTGTTAAGTTGCTCGCAAATTGACAGCAATAAAGAAGTGACTGATTCAGGCCATAGTTTATTCCATCCCTTGCTATTCAATTGAGAGCTGGACTACTGACTGAAGAATTGACACCTTTGAACTGTGGTGTAAGAGAAGAACATTGAATAGACCTTGAATTGCCAAAAGGACAAACAGAAAAGTCTTGGAAAAGGCACAGCCAGAGTGCTCCTTGAAGGCAACAATGATAAAGCTTTTCTTCACATACTTTGGGCATGTTACTGGGAAAGACTGTTCCTTGAAGAAGAACATCATGAATGGAAAGGTGGAGGACCAATGAAGGAAAGGTAAACCCACAACAACCAAGTGGATTGGCACAGTGACTGCAGCAATAGGTGTGAGTGGACAGAGACGGTGAGATTTTAAAGGCTAGGACAGTGTTTGTAAGGTTGATGAGTTATACTCAACATCACCAAACAACAACATTTCACAGGATATTGAAGGTAGAGGGGAAAAAAATATTTCTCCTAAACAACCTCTGAGTAGATTCAACCTGTCAACTTTTGGTTAGCAGTTTCCAGAACACTTGATTGTGCTTATGTGAAACCTATACTGCAGTCATCAGGACAAAGCAAGGAAACACTGCAAGGTTCAAAATTGAGAAGGGTGCGTGCCATGAATGTGTCCTATCTCCGTATCTTTTTAATTTATATGCAGAATAGATTATCTGGGAGCTGGGCTCTATGAGGAGAAATGTGGCATCAGGATTGAAGGTAGACTCATTAACGATCTGTGTTATGCTGATGACATAACCTTGCTTGTTCAAATTGAGGAGGACCTGATGTGCTTGCTGTAGAGGGTCAAGGACTGCAGACTTCAATATGGATTGAAGCTCAAAATCAAGAAAACAGATTCTCATCAATGGGGCAATTGGGAGCATCATGATAGATGGTGAAGAGAAAGAGATTATTAACTGTTTAAGTTTGCTTGGCTCTACAATAAACACTCTTGGTATCA
>NW_006399755.1:32868243-32870207 GCF_000299155.1 Elephantulus edwardii | reverse complement strand
TGCGTGCCATGAATGTGTCCTATCTCCGTATCTTTTTAATTTATATGCAGAATAGATTATCTGGGAGGCTGGGCTCTATGAGGAGAAATGTGGCATCAAGATTGAAGGTAGACTCATTAACGATCTGTGTTATGCTGATGACATAACCTTGCTTGTTGAAATTGAGGAGGACCTGATGTGCTTGCTGTAGAGGGTCAAGGACTGCAGACTTCAGTATGGATTGAAGCTCAAAATCAAGAAAACAGATTCTCACCAGTGGGGCAATTGGGAGCATCATGATAGATGGTGAAGAGAAAGAGATTATTAACTGTTTAAGTTTGCTTGGCTCTACAATAAACACTCTTGGTATCAGCAGCCAGGAAATCAAAAGATGAATTGTGTTGGGAAAGTCTGCTGTCTGAGACTTCTCCAAATTCCTGGAGAGCAATGATTTCAGTCTGGAGACTAAGGTGCACCCGATCCAGGCCATGATCTTTACAATTACTTGCTACACACCAGAAATGGATTATGACTAGGGATGATAGAAGTAGAATTGATGCCTTTGAGCTGTGATGTTGGAGAAGAGTATTGAATATACCATGGACTGCTAGGAGAACAAACAGGTTCATCCTAGAGAGGCTGCTCCTTGGAGGCAAGATTCTGAAGTTTCTTCTGACATACTTTGGACTTGTTGCAAGGAGGGATTAATCCTTGGAGAAGGACGTAATGCTTGGGAGAGGAAGACCCTCAATGAGATGGGCTGTTTCAGTGACTGTGTAACGGGGGTAGGTGTGGCAGAAACAATGAAATAAGCGCAGGGTAGAACAGGGTTTAGGATTGTTTTACACAGGGTCACTATGAGTCACAAGTGATTAACAACAATCACTAAACAGCTCCTAGAAATTGCTTATAAATCAATATTTGACAATATTAATGAAAAGAAACTTTAGCTCAACACAAGAGAGAATGTTATTGTACCTCAATATCTTGTGTAGTTGCTTCATGCTGTGGTGAGCTTCCTGCCCACAGAAAGAATGGGATTATTGATGTTTTTCTGTACCATTTGGAACCAACTCATAGCTGACCCTCTAGCATGTTTTCAAAGGTTATAAATAACAAAGAAGGAGGTTCCCCATCTTTCTCTTTTACAGCAGCTGATGGATTCAAATTGTTGGTAGCACAACCCATTACCCACAGGGTGCTGTAACAAGTAGTTTCATTTTGAATGTGTATTTTAACTGTATAATATGTTATTCTTTCCAATTATGAGATTTCATGATCTAAGATAAATTTGAGAATGTTATTCACTAGGGCGATATTTGGTGTGTCAGAGGCGGTGCGGTTGGCGCAGGATAGAGCAGGGTTTAGAGCTGTTGTGCATAGGGTCGCTATGAGTCGGAAACGACTCGACAACACATAACAACAACAACATATCTTAATCTACTACAAGACACAGGAAGGACTAAAGGACATTTCTCATTGGTGGCACAAAGAGGAAGCAGATCTGTCTTGCACAATTCAACTAAGTGTTAGTTAATCTTCTATATGATCAATTGTCATCTTAAGCATCTTCTTGGTACATCATCCCTTATGACCAAAAGATTCCCAGGTGGGCTGAAAGAGTCACTTTGTCATAGTATCAGAAGACAGAGTAACGAGGACAATATGATTCTGACTTTTCTTCTTAATGCCATACCAAAGCCTCTGCTAAAAACTCTCAAATCAGTGTACATCAGATCAATAATGGGACTGTTGCAAGAAAAAAACATAGTATTTATGGAGTTATAAGTCTCAAAGAACAGAAGCTACTCACAGGAAACCCATTTTTCATTTGGAGATATTTAATTAAATCTATGGTGATCACATTTTGGCTTGTCTTACAGGAAAATACTGTACATTTTATTCCAATTTTGATATTTGAATAATTTTCCTTCATCAGTCTTAAGTTTCAGGAATTTCACATCTAATTGAATTTCATAAATTCA
>NW_006399755.1:32866103-32868113 GCF_000299155.1 Elephantulus edwardii | reverse complement strand
TGCCTGAGAGAAAATCAAAGCCAACTTGTTAAATGACATTTCAAGAACAAGCTATTATCATTATATTAAGTCACTAACAAATTAAATCAAGAAAAGGCTATTTTACTAAATTTAAAAGCATGTATGTATGTTTCATTTACTTTTTGCCCTTGCTTCTGCTTTTGCCATTATTTATGTGGGTGGGTATGTTTGGGTATTTCCTCCAACCCCACCACCATGTATATCTATTTTCTTTATTTTGTATCTAGTGATAGCTGTATGTCCTGTCCAGGTTTTCGTCTTCTTTTTCTTCTTCTTTCTCTACTCTCTGGCCCCATTTTCTTACCCTACTCCCTAGTTTAATCACAGAGACTGACAAATAATTTATACAGATAAGTAAACACATATCATTAATAGTAATATTCTTATTCATGATTGAGAAAACAGATTAATGTCCAACATGAGAACAATTCCTCTACTCTACTGTTACCACAAATAACAAGTCTTTGGAAAGAGGGGCTCTGGTTTCAGTAGGATAATGTCGACTTTTACTTTGGCTTGATGACACTAAATGCAAAATGAAAGTTTAAAAATGGTGTGTGTCCTGATGAGTGACTCTCCAGTCTCTGAATTCAACAGAAGGAGGGTCTCCTACCATAGACTATGAAGGAAAAGATGGTTCTGTTGGATATCATCTTTAATTCCAACCCTCTCTGAGATTCAAAAAGTCAGAAATACTCTGCATGGAGAAGGTTAAAAGCTAGGAGTGACCTTATGTTCAGGAAAAGGCATGACCAAACAACATATGTCTGAGATGGTAAGTGTGGTTGTCAAAAGTATAAATTAGCTCTGTCATGTAATGTCTAATAGGTTTTCCGGAGGATTGAAAGAAGTGATGAATGTAAAATGTTCAGCTTTTTGCTAGAGATTTACTACATCAGTAGATGATATACATTTCATTTATTATTACTATAATTATGACTAAAATAATTGTGCAGTCCCTCTTGTTAAAGGATTATTTTTCTTAGAAGACTAGAAAATATTAAAAAAAAACCTACTCAAACTTATTGTCATTGAGTCAGAACCAACTCATAACTGACCTTCTAGAGGGTTTTCAAAAGCTGTATATTGCACGGGAAGAATTTGCCCTACTTTGTACCCCTGCAGAGCTGCAGATTTCAAACTGTCGAGTAAACATTGTGTATGGGTTAGCAGCACAACTCCCTGCAGAAAAGAATCATGAACTCTCTCAAACGAGAATTATCTCTAGCCAGACTGATAAATAGACTTGCAAATGACTTCGTCTTTGCCATCTTAATGCACCGAACAAACACACAGGACAGACAAGCTGCTTGCAAGCGCTCAAGTTAGACTACTACAATAATATGAGTACTGGTAGAAAGTAGTTTGTTATTGTTGTTGTTATGTACCCTTGAGTTGCTTGCGATTCATAGCGACCCTATGTACAACATCCCTAAACTCTGCTCTGTTCTGTGCCAATCACATCCGACACACCCATCCCAATTACCCCAGTCACTGAATCAATCCACCTCATAGGGGGCCTTACCCTTCTGCGCTGTCCCTCCTACCAAGCATGATGTCCCTCTCCAAGGACCTGTCCCTTCTTGAAACATGTCCAAAATATGTTAAACGGAGCCTTAGAATCCCTGTCTCCAAGGAGCAGCCCGGTTTGACCCTGTCCAGGATGAATCTGTTTGTTTTCCTAACAGTCCATGGTACCCTCAATACTCTTCTCCAGCACCACAGCTCAAAGGCATCAATTCTCCTTCAATCCTCCTGAGTCATTGTCCAACTCTCTGGTGCATAACAAGTGATAGAAAAGACCATGGCATGTATCAGACGCACTTTAGTCTCCAAAACACCATTGCTCTTCAGTACTTTGGAGAGGTCCCTAACAGCACACTTCCCCATGGCAATACATCTTCTATTTTCCTGGCTGCTGGTGCCGAGAGTATTGAGTGTGGAGCCAAGCAAATTGAAGCTGTGAACAATCTCAATCTCTTCACCATC
>NW_006399755.1:32863014-32865386 GCF_000299155.1 Elephantulus edwardii | reverse complement strand
TATGAAGTTAGCATACTCTAGTACTAAAGACAGACAAAGATACCACCAAAAATGAAAATAATAGATAAATATCTCTCATGAACTTAGAGGTAAAAATTCTCAGCAAAATACTAACTTTTCTGCAGGTTCAAATCTGCCAGCATCTTAAGGGGAGAAAGAGGGATAATCTCATTCTATGCAATTTATATCCTAGAAAACTACTGGAAGACCACAACGGGTCAGTTCCAACTTGAAAACAATGAGTTAAAAATGTATTACCACATAAAAAATATCTGTAATGATCAAGCAGGATTTATTTGGTGTATGCAAGGATGGTTCAACATTATTAAAAAATATTCCTTTAATATATAATCCAGAAATAAAATAAACAAACTATGTGATATTAATAATTGATGAATAAGAAGCATTTTAAAATATCCAGTAACCTTTCATGACAAAAAATATTCAATAGAGTAGGAATAGAAGAGAAAATGCTCAACATAAAGGCATATATATCAAACTACCAACAAGACTCTCAATAGAAAGAGATTGAAGCATTCCCTTGTGAACAAAAACTTGACAAGAATGCCCTATACAACTCCTATTAGATATTGTAAGTCCCAAGCTAAGCAAAAGGTGAAAAAAAGGAAATAAAAGGCATCCGAGAGTAAAACTTTCTCTATTTGAAGATGATTTGATTCTATATATAAAAATGCCAAAGACTCAGCAAGAAAATTTCTAGATCTAATTGAATAACCCAAAAAAGTAACAGGGTACATGATCAAAATATAAATTGTTCTGCTTACTCTAAAACAATAAACAGAACTCTGAAAAAGCAATAAGAAAAACACGCCATTTAAAATAGCTGTTCAACCACTGTTATAAAACAGGACTGACATGGGAGTTGGGGGAAACTAAGAAAAGAAGTTATCTATAAATGAACACTGCATTGGAACAGATGAAGGAAAGAAATGTTTAAAAGGATTATACGGTAAGAACTTATTTGTATGGCAACAGTTCAAAATAAGAGGGACATAACAAAAAGTACTGGGAAGGGAAGAAATTATGAAACAATAACAATGAGATTTTATATATATATATATAAAGTGCACTGGGTAATAGAAAGGAAAATGCGCAACAATGAATCAATGAAATCTAACTTTGTGTAAACCTCCATTAAAATCACAATAAAAATAACAAAAGAGCTATTCAAAAGAAATATATTTAGCAATAACTCTAATTAAAGATGCAAAAGACCTACCTATATGACGAAAACAAGCAAACACTAGTAAGAAAATAATCTATGTAAATTAAAGAATATAACATGCCTATTTAATGATTGGAAATGTAACAATATCAAAATACCAAAACTCACAAAAGCTATACACAGTTATAATACAATCCTAAGGTCGATTCTAGATCCATCTTAAAATACAGTATTGTGAGTGACAGGATAATATCTACACACATAAAATGAAGTCAGAAAAATACCAGTATCATGCAAATATACGTGCCAACAATCCAAGCAACAGAAGAAGAAATAGGTGATTTCTTCCAACTTTTGCAGTCTGATATCAATAGAATGTGCAATCAAGATGCATGTTGCTGTTATATGCCATTGAGTTACTTGCAAATATAGTGACCCTATGCACAACTCTGAAACCTGCTCCATCCTGTGCCAACTTTACTGTCTTTAACACAATTAGTCTCAATACCCCAGTCACTAAATCAATCCATTTCATTGATGATCCTCCTTCTTTCTTTGTCCATCCACCCTTCCGAGGATGATGTCCCTCTCTTTGCAACAAGCACAAAGTATGTCAAATGAAAATCCTTGCCTCCAAGGAGCAACCTGGTTTCAACCTCTCTAGAAAAAACCTGTTTGTTTTCCTAGCAGTCCGTGGCATATTCAACATCCTTCTCTACCACCACAGCTCACAAGCATCAATTCTCTTTCTATCATCCCTAGTCATTGTCCATCTCTCTGATGCATAGAAAGCAATTGCAAAGACTAAGGTCTGGATCAGGCCTACCTTATTCTTATTCAATGACTGACGTCATTGTTATTCAGTACCCTGGAGAAGTCCCTGAAAGCTGACTTTCCCAGTGCAATTTGTTTCTTGATTTCCTGGCTGCTGAATCAAGAGTGTTGATTGTGGAGCCAAGCAAACAAAAGCTGTTAACAACCTCAATCTCTTCACCATCTATTATAATATTACCAATCAGCCTAGTGGTGAGAATTTTTTGTTTTCTTGATGTTGAGCTTCACATTGAAGGCCACATTTCTTGACTTTCTGCAGCAAGAGTTTCAGGTCCTCCTCAATTTCAGAAAGCAGGGTTGTGTCATCTGCATAACTCAGGCTGTTGATGAGTCTTCCTCCAGTCGTGATGCT
>NW_006399755.1:32859571-32861679 GCF_000299155.1 Elephantulus edwardii | reverse complement strand
ATTATGCAAAAATGAGTGGAACAGTACATTGACAGAGAACTACCAGGAATACAAGCTGAATTTAGAAGAGGTCATGGGACTAGAGACATTATCACCACTGTCAGATGGATTTTGTCAGAAATCAAGGAGTACAGGAGGAATGTCTATCTATGTTTCTTTGACTATGCAAAGTTGGTGTGTGTGTGTGTGTGTGTGTGTGTGTGTGTGTGTGTGAATCACAACAAACTGTGGCTAATCTTGAAAAGAATGGGAATCCTAGAACAATTGTTTTGACACATGTAAAAACTATACTCGGTTGAGGAAGTAGTCTTCAGAACAAACCAAGAAAACGGTGTATGGTTCAAAATCAGGAAAGGAATGCATCAGGAGTGTGTCCTCTCTCCATATCTTTTAAATCTATATACAAAAGAGCTCATTCAGCAGGCTGGCCTTTATGAAGAAGAACGTGACTTCAGGAGTGGAAGAAGACTTGTCAACAACCTGTGTTATGCAGATGACAGAACCTTGCTTGCTGAAACTGAGGAGGACATGAGGCTTTTGCTGCAGATGGTCAAGGACTGTAATCTTCAGTATGGATTGGAGTTCGACATCCAGAAGACAGATTCTTAGCACTGGGCAAATTCGTATCTTAATGACAGATGGAGGAAAGACTGAGTTTGTTAATAATTTCAGCTTGCTTGGTTCTACAAGCAACACTCTTGGCATCAGCATTCAGGAAATCAAAAGGTGAATTGCATTTGGAAATTCTACTGTCAGAGACTTCTCTAGAGTACTGAAGAGCAACAATGTCTATCTGGAGAGTAGTGAGTGAGTGCCTGATACAGACCATGGTCTTCTCAATTAGTTGCTATGTATCAGAGAACTGAACCATGACTAAGGATGATAGAAGGAGAATTGATGCCTTTGAGTTATGGCACTGGAAAAGAGTATTGGTGGAATGGGCCACCAAGAAAACAGAAAATTCTGTCCTGGAGAGGGTGAATCCAAGCTGCTCCTTGGAGGCAAGGATATTGAAGCTCCGTTTCACATACATTGTGCTTAGAAGGGTAGATGGAAGGCACAAGAGAGGAATATCAGGATAAAATGGATTGACTTCGTGACTGGAGAAATAAGATTAGGTCTGTTGGAGACAATGAGAGAGGCTCAGACTGTTCTACATGGGGTCACTATGAATTTCAGGTGACTTGATGGCACATAACCACAATAACAACTATAAGAACAGAGTCAGTGATAATATTCTTTTTATGCTCTTCAGATCATATAAATCTCTTTGCCTTTTATTAAGATTTTCTCTCCATGGACTTGGGTTTTAAACCATTTTTTTGAAGTCCTGCATTTGCAGGACATCCAAAAGAAAAAAAAATAGTCAGTGGTAATGAAGAAAGACATTCAAGGTTCACTGAAGGCAGTAGCATAAAATAAGGCATCAGGAGTCAATGTGATATCAACTGACATGTTTTACATAATAGATACAGTCCCTGATGGGCTCAGCAGCTTAAGCCAGGCAATTTGGGGGACAAATACGTGGGAGATTGACTGGAAGAGATTCATATTAGTTCCAATTCCCAAGAAAAGTGATCCAACAGAATATGGAAATTATCAAACAAGATCATTAAATGTCACATGCAAGCAAAGCTTCTAAAAGTTCAGGCTGGATTTAGAATTCATAGTAACAAGGGGGATCTTTTCTGATGTCATACAGATCCTGGCTGAAAGCAGAGAATATCAGAAATGTGTCTTTTTGTGTTTTATTGACTATGTAAAGGAATGCTATTTTGTGGATCATACAAACTATGACTAACATTGAGAAGACAGGGAATCTCAGAACAGCTGATTATATTCATATGAAGTCTATACCTAGATTAAGTATATGTTGTCTAAACATAACAAAAGAATACTACATGGTTTAAAATCAGGAAAAGTGTGAGTCAGGGTTTTCTCGTTTCTCCATATCTATTAAATCTGTACACTGAGCAAATTATTGTGGCATCAGGATCAGAGGAAGACAAATTAACAACTTGTGTTATACAGATAACATAAACTTGCTTATTGAAAGTTAAGATGACTTGAAGCACTTTCTGCAGAAGATCTAATATGGATTGCATCTC
>NW_006399755.1:32856887-32859026 GCF_000299155.1 Elephantulus edwardii | reverse complement strand
AGCAGAGTTCAGGTCTGTTTTTCACAGAATTGCTTTGAGTCATATTTGACTCAATGGCACCTAACATCAAAGATGATACCTCTGGCAGTTCATCCCACCAGCATTTCAACTAGAGTAACATGGCCAATCTCTTGCCCTGCAAATTTCAAGTTCAGAAACCCCCCTGGATAGTCAGCTCTGAGTCAGTTCTGACTGAATTACAGTGAGTTTGAGGTAGTGTTTTGTGGGATGTTTTTTTTTTTCTTTTTTAGTCAACTATGAAGAAATAAATGTCTTCGAGAAAATCCAGCCAGTGTGTTCCTCAGACACAAAAATGATAAATTTCATCTCACATATATTGGGCATGTTGTTAGGCAAGGTTATTCCCTGAACTGAGAATCGTTCTTGATAAGGTGTAGGGTCTGTGACAGAGAGGAAGACCCCCATTCAGACTGATTGATAACTAACTACTGCAACTGCCTCAAGTATGTCAGGAATGGGGATGGCACAGAATAGGACAAAGTACAAATGTGCTGTTCTTAGGGATACTGTGAGTTGTACAACTTGAACACACTTGTCAAGAACAACAACATGAAGGAATAAGGTAGGAGGTTATTATGAAAAGGTTTAGAAAATGATTATGAGAAGGTTTAGAGAATGAGAATATCTGTAGCTGTATGCTAATATCATCCTGATACAGATTATGGAGTTTGAGCTCCCAAACACAAACAAATCTGCAATACATGCTCAAAGTTTGACCTTGGCCTGATGGAGGTTTTTTATAGTCTTCTGGGGAGAAGATAGCATGACACAGCTCAAAAAGGACGAGAGCTATGTTTACAAATCAGAAAGTCTGTGACTCTGCCAAAACGTAAGTTGTAATAACCAATTAAGTTTTTACTTTGTTCTTCAGATTTGTTTAATTTGACAAATAAGACCTCTTCCTAATTTAATTTGTTATTGATTATGAAAAGTTAGTGGTGGAGACATCATTATTTAGGGTTGCAAATATCTTGAAATGAAGAATGTGATGGAATTCTCCTCTTCCATATTATCAACAATAGTCTGTGGAAACAATATTATAAAAGGAATCTCAGCATCTCTACAGTGAAGATATTAGGAAAACATCTTCCATTTCTAATATGGAAGAGCTTTTTAGATTCATTTTAGCTGTACACACCACGTCATCCCAAGATCGATTGCTCTATTTGGAACCAGCCCAGAAAAAGAAGCTGCTTTGAAGGAAAAGTGTCCAATAAATATCATAAATAAATAGGTTGACATATTGGCTGGAACATTACAGACTGCAGATTAAATAGTGGCAAGAATTTGGTTTTCGAATTTGAAAGGAATGTGAGACTAGACCCACTCTTGCACTTTGGAAAAAGCTGCAGAGATTTACTTTGTGAATACATCAGGGTTCTCATTGTCATGCAGCTTTAACTGTTGAACTGCCTGGATGAGATTGCTTTATGGTCCAATAAGAACAAATACAAGTCTTTCTCAACTAGAGTTGAAGTTATTTTTAACTCATTTTTAAGCAATGAAGCTCAGTTTTCTAGTGAATTCCATGAAGATTTTCAATTTGTGATGATACAATACAAAAAATTGCACCATAGGCTGAAAAATTGAGAGACCAGTAATCAAGTTTTTGAAGAATATTGGGCAAGAAATACTTATAAGCATGGTGCTTAATCTACCATCCAACCTAAGAATTTCCCATACATATTAGTTTTCACATAGTATTGAATACGGCATGCCCCTGCTTTATCCTGTGCCAATCTCACTGTCACTTGAAAGCTCCGCCTCTGTTGCCCTGTTAGTCTCTGTGTGTTCTACTGTATAATAGGGTTTTCAGAGACATGCTATTTCAAAAGGGAATGACCAATCCTTCTTACTTGTTGTTGTGATTGTTGTGTGCCATCGAGTCGCTTGCGACTCATAGCGACCCTATCTACAAGAGCCCTCCCTACACGCCGTTCTATCCTGTGCCAACCTCGCCGTCTCAGACACACTCATTCCCACCACTCCACTCACAGAATTGATCCATCTCATCGAGGGTCTTCCTCTCCTGTGCCATCCCTTCACTCTCCCAAACATGATGTCCCTATTGCTAGTTAATTATAATTATTATTGCTGCTGTTGTTACGTGCTGTCATG
>NW_006399755.1:32854247-32856182 GCF_000299155.1 Elephantulus edwardii | reverse complement strand
ATAGA
Source organism: Elephantulus edwardii (assembly GCF_000299155.1). Lineage (NCBI taxonomy): Eukaryota > Metazoa > Chordata > Mammalia > Macroscelidea > Macroscelididae > Elephantulus > Elephantulus edwardii. Next base: position 32,856,177 of record NW_006399755.1, on the reverse strand, counting down.
AGGAGAGTTGATGCCTTTGAGCTTTGATGCTGGAGAAGAGTACTGAATATACCATGGACTGCTAGGAGTACATACAAGTTCATCCAGGAGAAGGTGAAGCTAGGCTACTCCTTGGAGGCAAGGGTTCTGAAGCTCCTTCTGACATACTTTGGACATGTCGCAAGGCAGGATCAGTCCTTAGAAAGGGATACCATGCTTGCAAGGGTGAAGGAATAGTGTAGGAGAGGAAGACCCCCGATGAGATGGATTGATTCTGTCATTGGGATAATGGGGATAGGCATGTCGGAGACAATGAGATTGGCAAGGGATAAAGCAGGGCCGAGGGCTGTTGTATATAGGGTCGCTATGAGTCACAAGCAACTAGATGGCATATAACAACAACAATGACAACAAAGTAAAATGATAAGGCACATGGTTCGAACACACCAGCTGCTCTGAAGGAGAAGGATGGACAGACAGTCTCCTCCTGTGTGATCTCTGACAACCCTTTAGAGACTCAACTATGGGTTGGTATTGACTCCATGGGCACAATAACAGGGAAAAAAAATTAGAAGGGAAAAATAACACTTTGATGTTATGTAGTGTTCATGCTTAGAAACTATAATTTGACTTTTTTTATAGAATAAAATGTCTTGAGCTGGACTGTATAGTAAAGTTAACGATAAATATTAGAAGCTTTAAAAAATCACATACACGCAAATACATCAAAGACAAAAAATCAGTTAAATCTCCCCTCCCCCCCCAGATATTAATCAATTCTGTTCAAAATCAGAATGGTTTACTTCATGGGAGTAATGACTGAAAAGTGGCCAAAAGAAAGTTTCATGACTATGTTGTGGCCATATTTCTTGTCTAAACACTTAATACAAGATTCTTTCAATGGTGATAACTGACTTACACAATTAATATCTGTGCCTTTTTCTATAGTACTTTATTTGTTGTGTGTGCATGCGTTCAACATTTGTATCCTTTATCATTGATGTGCCACTCGTTGAGAATAAATGTCGTACAACTGAAACCAACCAAAGTGTTTAACCACACGTTGCCGCACACTTTTAAATCGACGACCGTGCTTCTTAGAAGTAGAGTTAGTGAGATTTAAGTTCTCATACTTCGAGCATGTTTTCAGGAGGGAATAGTCCTTGGAAAAAACACATTATGCAGGAAAAGGTGGAGAGTAAGAGGGACAGAACCTCCAAAATATGGACTGGCACAGTGCTTATAACAATGAGCTCAAACATGTTGGAGATTGTGAGAGTGGTGTATACTAGGAGAAGTTTCAGATCTACTGTTGATACTGTTTCTGTGAGTTATAGTTGATTCAATGGCACATAACAACACTGCCCAACAAAGGGGCTTTCAGGGCATACTCCATAGGATGTTACATTTCTAATTTAAAAAATGGTGCTTCTGGGATTTCAAGTCCACCTACAGCTTTGAGGATAAAAGATGGGCAGGTTCCTCTGTCCCCTCAATATGTAAAGCCTTTAAATCCAGGTGGAGGATCATTATGAGTCAGAATAGACTTTATTGCAGTGAGTTAATATGCAACATAATAAGCAGAGAAAATACTTAGATTGCTATTAATTTCCTATTATTTGGATCTGCATTCAATGACTATTGCACTAAAAAACCCCTGAAACCATGGGTTGAGGTGGGTAAATCTTTTTAAAAAGAAAATGCCATGAAGTGTTAAAAATTAAAGCCATCACATTGAATACTAAAGTTTGCCTGTCCTAACTCTTCCTAATTTTAATTTATTTATGTGCATTGAAAGTTGGACAAGGAATAAAGAAGATATAATAAGAATTGAAGTTTTTAGTTGTGACGTTAGTGAACACTGTTGGTGGGAGTGTAAAATGGTGCAACCACTGTGGAAAGCATTGTGGCGCTTTCTCAAAAAGTTGCAAATAAAGATACCATTTGACCC
>NW_006399755.1:32852011-32853712 GCF_000299155.1 Elephantulus edwardii | reverse complement strand
TTTCAAGGAGAGGAGCAAATGGGTGGGGGAGGGGTTTGTGCGGGGAGAAGGGTGCAACAATGAATGAATGGAGTTCCAAAATCTCTGTAGATGTTCATTGAAATGAAAAATAAACAACCTAAATTAAAAAAAAATACTGAATATATGGTGGCCTTCCAGAATAATGAACAAATATGTCTCAGAAGAAGACACAATGATAATTAAAAGGAAAGATGGTGAGATTTCATCTCATATACTTTGAGCATGTGATCTGAAGAGATCATTTCTTGGGAAAAGGACATCATACTTGGTAAAATAGTTATTAGACACCATCAAATCAACTATAACTCTTAGCTACCCTCTGAACTTTATGAAAACAGCTCAAAATATTGCCCTGTCCTTCCCTAACTCACTAGCTTCATGTCTAAGTGACTATTGCAAGTACTTTGTAAATCCTTCTCAATGAGGGTTGTCATCTCTTTCTTTGACCTCCTACTTTTCACAGGATAATGTTGTTGATTTTCCCCCAAGATTTGAAGTCTCTACACAACGTAAAGACATGTGAGATGAAACTTCATCATCATTACCTCTAAGATGACCCTGGTTGCACCTCCTCCAACGCAGAATTATTTCTTCTTTGACATTCCATAGAATTGTCAATACTCTGTACCAATCCCACCATTCAAATCATCAATTCTTCTGTAATATTCTTTATTCATTGTCCAAATTTTACATGCACATGAAGCAATTGAATGTATCACAGATTGGAACAGATATATTTTGGTATATAACTGTCTTCTGTGCCCCTTGGCATTTTAAGACATCTTAGAAAACCAATTTGTGCATTGCAATACATTTGAATTGTTGACTGCTTGAACTAGGAAGCAGTAGTCAGAACAGAGCATGGAAACACTGCGTGGTCGGGATCAGGAACAGTGTGTGTCAGGGATGCACTCTATCTCCATATATTTTCAATCTATATGCAGAGAACTGGAGTCAGAAAATCAAAAGGGCCGAACTTGCTCAGTGTTTCTTAAGCTGAAGGAGCTGAAAAACAAATTCAAGCCACAGGTGGCAATACTTAAGGATACTTTGGGTAGAATGTTAAATGATACAGGAATTATCAAGTGAAGATGGAAGGAATACACAGAGTCACTGTATCAGAAGGAATTGTCTGATACAGAAGAATTTCATGAAATGGCATATGAGCAAGAGCCTATGGTGATGAAGGAGGAAGTTCAAATTGCTCAGAAGGATTGGCAAAAAACCAAGGCTCTACAGTTTGACAACATACCAATTGACATATTTCAACAGACAGACACTGTCCTGGATGTGCTCACTAAGTTGTGCCAAGAAATCTGGAGAACAGCCACCTGGCCCACTGACTGGAAAAGATCAGTATTTGTTCCCATTCCAAAGAAATGTGACCCAACAGAGTGCGAAAATTATAGAGCAATATCATTAATATCACATGCAAGCAAGATTCTGCTGAAAATTATCCGAAAACGTTTGGAACAATATGTCAACAGAGAACTGCCAGATGTACAGGCCATATTTAGAAGAGGTCGTGGTACTAGGGATATTATAGATAATGTTAGAGGGATCTTGGCAGAAAGAAAAGAATACCAGAAGAATGTCTATCTGTGCTTCATTGACTAAGCAAAAGCTTTTGACTGTGTGGATCACAACAAGCTGTGGCTGACTCTGAGAAGAATGGGAATC
>NW_006399755.1:32849600-32851551 GCF_000299155.1 Elephantulus edwardii | reverse complement strand
ACTGAAGAGCAACGACGTCAGGTTGGAGACTAAGGTGCGCCTGATCCGGGCTACAGTCTTTGCAATTATGTTCTATGTATCAGAAAGTTGGACAGTGAATAGGGTTGATAGGAGGAGAATTGACGTCTTTGAGCTGTGGTGCTGGAGAAGAGTGTTGAATACACCATAGACTGCTAGGAGAGCAAACAGGTTTCTCCTGGAGAAGGTAAAGACAGAATGCTCCTTGGAGTCAAGGATTCTGAAGCTTTGCCTGACATACTCTAGCCATGTTGCAAGGAGGGACTGGTCCTTGGAGAGAGACAGCATGTTTGGTAGAGTGGAGTGTGGCAAAGGAGAGGAAGACCTTCAATGAGATGGATCAATTTTGTGGCTGGAATGGTGGGAATAAGTGCGTTTAAGATGGCTAGGTTGTCACGGGATAGAACAGCGTTTAGAGCTCTTGTACATAAGGTCTCTATGAGTCGCAAACGACTAGATGACACATAACAACAACAACAACATATGCAGAACAGATCATTCAGGAGCCTGGTTTTATGAGAAGAAATATAGCATCAAGGTTGAATGGAGATTTATCACAACCTGCCTTATGCAGATGGCACAACGTTGCTTGCTGAAACTGAAACAGATGTGAAACAGGCATTTGCTGCAGAAGATTGATAACTGTAGTCTTCATTATGGATTGTAGTTCAACATAAAGAAAACAAAGATTCTCACCACTTGGCCAATTGGCAGCTTCATGATGGATAGAGAAGAGATTGAGATTGTTGATAACTTCATCTTGCTTAGTTCCACAGTCAACATTCTTGGCACCAAAAGTCAGGAAATCAAAAGACAAATTGCATTGGAAAAATCTGCTGTCAGGGAACACTCTAGAAGGATGAAAAGCAATGATGTCAGTCTAGAGATTAAGGTGCGCCTACTCAAGGTCATAGTCTTTTCAATTACTTGTTATGCATCCCAGAGCTAGACAATAAGGATGACAGAAAAAGAAACCATGCTTTTGAGTTGTGGTGCTGAAGAAAGATGTTGAACATACCATGGAATGCCAGGAGAACAAATCTGTGCTGGAGAGGGAGAACCATTCTGCTCCCTAGAGGCAAGGATTTTGAAGTTCTGTCTCACATACTTTGGGCATATGGTCAGGAGTAACCAGTCCTTGGAGAGGGTCATCATGCTTGGAAGGGTGAAAGGATATCTCAGGAGTGGAAGACCCGGGATGAGGTAGATTGCCTCAGTGACTGGAGCAATGGGATTAGGTCTGTCTGAAATGATCAGATCGGCTCAAGGTAAGGCAAGTTTCAAAGATAATATATATAGGATCATTATGAGTCACATGCAACTCAATGGCGCATTGTAGGAACAACTATGGGTATTGATTGTGGTGTTGATGTTGTTGTTAAGTGTTATCGAGTCACTTGCGACTCATAGCGACCCTAAGTACAATAGCCCTAAACTCTGCTCTGTCCTGTGCCAATTGCACTGTCACTGACACTCCCATCCCCACTACCCCAGTCACTGAATCAATCCACCTCATAGAGGGCCTTCCTTTCCTGTGCTGTCCCTCCACCCTCCCAAGCAGGATGTCCTTCTCCAAGGACTGGTCTCTCCTCACAACATGTCCAAAATATGTTAGAGAGAGCCTCAGAATCCTTGCCTCCAAGGAGCTGCCCAGTTTAACCTCGCCAGGATGAATCTGTTTGTTTTCCTAGCAATCCATAGTATTCTCAATACTCTTCTCCAGCACCACAGCTCAAAGGCATCAATTCTCCTTCTATCCTCCCTAGTCATTGTCCAACTCTCTGATTCATAAAAAGTGATAGCAAAGACCATGGCTGTATCAGACACACCTTAGTCTTCAGAGACACCATTGTTCTTCAGTACTTTGGAGTGGTCCCTAACAGCAGACTTTCCCATGGCAATATGTCTTTTACTTTCCTGCTACTGGTGCCAA
>NW_006399755.1:32844196-32845876 GCF_000299155.1 Elephantulus edwardii | reverse complement strand
GGTAAGTGTATCAGAGACAATGAGACTGTCTCCTGATAGAGCAGATTTAAAAGCTATTGTACATAGGGTCGCTATGAGTCACAGGTGACATGAAGGCTCTTAACAACAATGATAGATATAGATAGATAGATAGATAGATAGATAGATGATAGATGGACATATATGACATAGATAAATAGAGACAGGCAAATAGATACGTACGTGGGTGTGTGTATGTGTGTGTGTGTGCTTAGGGAGAGAGGGAGGAGAGAGAGAGAGAGAGAGAGAGAGAAAGAGACTTATCTCCAGGATACAGAAATACCTGTCATGCAATTCACCTGCTGTTTCTATTAAGTACTGTCAAGTTGTGTATGACTTATAGTGACCCTATGGACAACAGATCTGCACCCTGTCCTATCCTGTGCCATCCTAATCATCCCTGATTTACTTGAACCCATTGCAGCAGTCACTGTGTCAATATATCTGGTTGAGGGTCTTCCTTTCTTTTGATGATTTTACCTTTCCAAACACAATGTTCTCTTTTAAGGAGTCACCTTTCCTAGCAGTATGTCCAAATAATGTAAGATGGACCTTCGTCATCTTTACCACCAAAGACTGCATTGAGTGTTCTATGTCCACGACTTATCTATTTGTTCTTTTGGCAGTCTGTAAGATATTCGGTACTTTATCACATGCTACAATTCAAAATCAAATTCTTCTTCTGTCATCTTGATTCATTGTCCAGCCTTCCCTCACATGTTTAGCAATAATTGAAAAGTCCATGACCTAAATAAAGTACACCTTTGTCTTCAAACTGACATCATTGCTCCTTAGTAATCTAAAGAAACCCCTACAGCAGATTTTCCCAATACAATATCTTCAGATCATCTTATTGCTGGTATTAAGAATGTTGACTCTGGATCCAAGTAAGATGAAATAATTGGCAATTTCAATCTTTTTTCCAATCTATCATGATGCAGCATTTTAGTCCAGTGGCAAGGATTTTTGTTTTCTTTATGTTATGATGTACTTCCAAGAACTGGCAATGCCAAAATCTTAAAGATCAGATGTCAGGCTAAAGGATTCTCCTGATTTATGGAACTGTGAGGACTAATGCTCAGGACAGGCAGCAGGCTGCTGGCTTCTGTAATTGGCTAGCAATGTGCAAAACTCAAATTCAAAGAACTGGAGGTCAAATGTTGATGAACCATAAGCAGGTTTCAGAATGAACAAAAGGCAAATGAGTTTTGCTAAACTTTCTCATATATTTGATGAAGGTCACACCTCTGAAAAAATTTATTTTCAACTAATTAGCTACTTATATTAGATCTAACAATAGATGTGACAACATTAAACCAGATGTTATCGAAAGAATGGCTCATCCTACCTACCAAAATGGACAATCATAGACAGTCAAGTTAACACACAAACTTAACCGTCAAAGTTCCCTTTGGAGTTAAACAAACAAATCGCATGCTTATGTTACTGCAGTAGACATTACTTTTCCAATAGAACTGCATTTTAAAAAGTCTTTGTGGTGTGAAAATACATTGATTTGTTAAGGAGAGTGATCTACATTAATTGTTCTTTATATTTGAAAGCATGTGGGGAAAAAATACGAAATCTAATTCATATGGCTTTCAAGGTTTCAGCCAATCCATGTTTAACAGAAAATAATATAATTTTCATAGTTTGTTATAT
>NW_006399755.1:32837028-32843291 GCF_000299155.1 Elephantulus edwardii | reverse complement strand
ATCGGGATGGGTGTGTCAGAGGCGGTGCGGTTGGCGCAGGATAGAGCAGGGTTTAGGGCTGTTGTGCATAGGGTCGCTATGAGACGGAAACGACTCGACGGCACATAACAACAACATAATTTTCATGGAACTGTTTTATATTTATATATAAAAATTATTCTGTCTTATTATTTAGTTTTTGTAATTTTGCTTATTTTTCATGTATTTTAATGGTCAAGATGGTAATTTATGGAATGAAATTTCAATAATGGAATTATAATTTCTAGCATTATTCCTATAAGGATCTTATTTATAGTTATATAGGTTGCTATCATTGTCTACAAACTCAGTAGGTCATAAGAAACATAGAATGTATACCTGTCAAGACCGTTTTCAAATATCACCACCTCTCTGAAGCCTCACTGAATTACTCTGAGAAATAATTATCTACAATTTCTTACAGCTTTTCCTATGTATTTTGCAAACTTCTCTGAAGGCATATAGCAGTATTAATTGAGTTGACCTTTCCCCCTTCCTTCCTAAGCCATTTTCGTCATCTTCACATGCTTTGCATTTGCTAAAGAGTCTAAAATACAGTTAAGTGTTCAAGAAATACTTGAATCTGTAACATGAAACAGAAAAAGGAGAAATGAGAATGAAGGGAGGAAGAAATAAATAAAAGAAGATTTTAAGGATAAAAATAAGGGGAAGACAATTCTTGGTTGAATTAAACAGTTGCTTGTCCAACTATATTCAATTTGCATCCATTGCTACAAAGTAATTAGAATTTCTCTAGGTTCTTTCACAGTGATGGCTGTGAATTCCTTGAACACATTAATCCAGTGTTAGACTGGTGCTTCATGTCCTGCTATGCCATATGAATAGTTTCCCTTATGGACTGAGGACTGAGGACAGTAAAATATTTTACAAATATTATCTTGCCAAATGAGTAAGTGTAAAAATTGTCCTCAGGGCTTTCAGAGATGAAAGAGTGTGCACACCAGCAAAATAAACACACTTCCTCAACCCCCAGGCAACTTTCACTGCCTTCTCTGCTTCCCAGAGCACATTATTCATTCTTCTCATGGAGCACTCGGTACAATATCTCAGAGTCTGTTAGGATTCTGCTGACTAGTTCCTTGCAAACTTCTCGATGAAAGAGGCTAAACCTTCATATTTTTTTTTGTCCTGGATTTCCAGTGAAGGAACTGTGATATGATCAATGATCTATACTTATTTCCCAAAGAATAGCTGACAGTGCTTGTATTTTACTATTGTTTAAATATCCAGATGGCAATGGAGCTCTCTGGCTGATTCAGTCTTGCAATTCGAGCACCTCCAAACTATGAGTCAACAGAAGGCCTTTGTTATGAATAAGTTCTTGACCACTTGGTGGCAATATCAGAAGCAGAAAGAGGTTTTGCATTGCTTTCTTTGTCTTAGAAAACCTAACTAACCATGTGGGAAGATAGCAGACCTCTGCCATCTAATAATATCTAGGAATAATTGAATTTATCAGATATTAAACTGATAAATTCAGAAATGTCTGGAAACCTATTAGCTAAAAAGTAATGTTTTAAAAAAGCTTAACAAGCAGAAGGATGAAAGCACAAATATGAAAAAAAGGTTACTTATATTTTTGCACAAATCTGAGACAGATACCAAGCTAGGCTCTGAGGATTCAATGTTGGAGTCATTTATTCTCTATGCTTTCCTTATGTATGTTAGACTCTATGAATTCTATACGGAAGTCATCTCAATGTGATTTGTGCCAGCTTGCCAAAGAAAATTTTTAGTAGCCTTGTTATTGTTGGTGGATTCCATTCCGTTGATCCTTTTCCTCCCCACAGTTACCCTGTGTACAACAGAACAAAATGCCGTTGACCACATACCATCCTCCCAACTGCAACCATGTTTGAGCTCACTGTTGCACCACTCTGCCAATTCATGCCATTGAGTATCTTTCTCTTTACCAGTGAATCTCTGCTTTTACCAAGCATGATGCCCTTCTCCAGTGACAAGTCCCTACTTGATAACGGGTCCAAAGTATGTGAAATGAAGTATCATCATCCTTGCTTTTAAGGGGACAATTCTGATTTTATTTTTTCCAATACAGATTTCTTCATTCTTCTGGCAGCCCGTGATATGTTTGATATTCTTCACCAACAAGATATTTCAAAGGCACCACTTCTTCATTGTTTAGGTGTTGCATGTATAGTTGGCAAAGAAATATATCATGGGTTAAGTCAGATACAATTTCATTCTCAGTGTGACATTTTTGGTTTTTACCACATTAAAGAAGTCTTAGACATCAGCTTTTCCAATGCAGTATCTTTATTACTATTATTACTATTAATTATTATACTGGCTTATTTTAAAAGTGCAAATATATTGTTTTTCACACAGGGCCTTTCCCATTTCCTTCTCACACACACCCCCCCCCCGCACCCTCATCCCATCCCTGACAATACATTGTCTTTTATTTCAAGAAAAACTGCTTCCATGGGCTTTGATCGTGGTGCAATTTAAAGTCCCTAATTTTTTTTATTTGCAATTTTTCTGAAATCTATATTGGAAATTGTCCATTTTCTGCCACAAAGCAGCTAGTGGATTGGAACTATGTCCCCTCAGATTAACAGAGGAACACTTTACCACTAGGCCACTTGCTAATGTTAGATGGACCTTGGCCGAAAGCAGGGAGTACCAGAGGAACGTCTATCTGTGTTTTATTGATTATGCTAAGGTATTCAACTGTGTGGATCACAACAAACTGTGGCTGACTCTGAGAAGAATGAGAATCCCAGAACACTTGATCATGTAATGCAAAACCTATACTTGGACCAGTAGGCAGTTGTCAGAACACAACAAGGAAACATAACATAGTTCAAAATTGGGAAGGGTGTATGCCAGGGAAATGTCCTATATCCAAATCTTTTCAACCTATATGCAGAACAGATTATCCAGGAAGCAGGGCTCTATGAGGAGAAGTGTGGCATCAGGATTGGTGGAAGACTCATCAAAAATCTGCATTATGCAGATGATACAATCCTGCTTGCTGAAACTGAGGAGGACCTGAAGCGCTTGCTGCAGAAGGTCAAGGACTGCAGCTTTCAATATGGATTGAGGCTCAATATCAAGAAGACAAAGATTCTCACCACTGGGCTGACAGCATCAGGATGGATGGTGAAGAGATTGAACTAGTTTACAGCATTGGTCAACATTCTTGGCACCAGCACCGAGGAAACTAAAAAGATGTATTGTGACAGGAAACTGTGCTATTAGGGACCTCTCCAAAGGCCTGAAGAACAATAGTGTCACTCTGGAGATTAAGGTGCACCTGATACAAGTCATGGTCTTTGCAATCACTTGCTATGCATCAGAGAGTTGGACAATGAACAGGAGTATAGAAGGAGAATTGATGTCTGAGCTGTGGTGTTGGAGAATAGTATTGAATATATCATTGACTGATAAGAAAACGAACAGGTTCATCAGGGAGAGGGTTCAACCAAGGCTTTTCCTTGAAGGCAAAGATTTCTGAAGCTTCGTATGATATATTTTGGACATGTTGCAAGGAGGGACCAGTCCTTGGAGAAGGACATCATTCTTGGGAGAGTAGAGGGACAGCTCAGGAGAGGAAGAGCCTCTATGAGGTGGATTGATTCAGTGACTTGGAAAATGGGGGTAGGTGTGTTGGTGACAGTGAGGTAGGCACAGGGCACAGCAGGGTTTAGACCTGTTGTACCTAGGGTCACTATGAGTCGCAGCCAACTTTATGGCACATAACAACAATAAACAACATATTGGAAATTAGGAAAAATGAGACCTAGAGCATTTATTCTTAAAAATAATCAAACAAACCTGCAATTTCAGCTAATTAACACTTGGTATACTTATTTTCATAGCAGTCATAAATGTATTCCATTATTGGAATAGGATAGAAAACACAGACTAGGATACTGATGATACTGGTAAGATTTGTTTTTTCAGATGTGTTCCAGTTTAGTAAGATATGATCTGTAAATAGAGAAGTAATATAAGAGATAAAAGATTTCTATATTTCCTAAGACAGGTAAAGAAAAGGATCTATAAGTGCTATGATTGTTATAGTTGTTGCTATAGTTGTATGTCATCAAATTAACTGTAATTCATTGTGACCTTATGGATTACAGATCTGATCCTTGCCCTATTTTGTACTTTTCTCACATTCTTGGTTATACTCAAGTACCAATTGTGGTAGTTATCATTTGAATTCATCCACTTGAGAGGTTTCTCTTTCATGGAATTTCTGTATTTTCCATCATGAAGTCTATCTCCCAGGACTGGTTCCTTCAGAAAATACGCTTAAAGAAAGTGTGATGAAGTTTTACTATTCTGCCCACTATGGGGTACTCTGGATGTACTTTCTTCAAGTAAGATTTATTTACTCTTTTGGCAGTTCATGGTATAGTCAATACTCTTCAGTAACACCACAATTAAAGGAATCAATTTGTCATCAGTTTTTATTCATTGTTCAACTTTCAGATGTGTAAGAAACAATTGAAAACATGGTGGCTTGAATCAAGCCCACTTTAGTCTCTATATTGAAATCCTTGCTATTCATACCTTTGAAGAGGTCCTTGACAGCAGAGTCTCTCGATGGAACACAACTTTACTACTGCTTCCAGGGGTGCTAATTATGGATCTAAGTGAAATGAGATTGTTGACAATTCAATCTTTTCTCCATTTATCATGGTGGTGCCTTTGGTCCAGTGGTGAGAATTTTCTGTCCCAAGGGTGTAGAAATATTGAATCTCAATTAATAACAACAACAACTCAGATATTCTGATTAATGTTAATGTGTAATAATGGGGAAAACAATGTTTATTTTACAGATGTATTGTGTGGATAGAGTGTCTATCAGACCTCAAACGTTTTTAAGTATGCAATTGATAAACATTAACTTATATAAAACATTATTCATATTTTTTAAAATCCACTGTAAATTTTTATTTAGATACTTATTAAACATCTTTAGAAATGTTAGTTTAAAATTTTAGAGAGTTCAGATTGGTATGTATTCATAGCTTTATTTGGTATTTCATCAGGCATTAGAGCTTTGCTAAATATATTGATCAGTAATAAATTTAAAATGCCCAAGTATCTATTATTCTATTAACTCTACAAATATGATATTAATACTAAAAGATCTGGGGTTGAAAATTTAAATGTGTCAGAGGTCAGGTGAGTTATTTAAGTATGTGAAACTATATTATATAATGCAATGGAAGAGTGAAGAGTGCCTGGGAAAATGGAAGTAAAACTTTCTCTCTTAAAGTCATTCACTTTGAAGTTAGAAAGGTTTATACTGCTGCGTTTCAAAAAGTGATGAAAATCTCTGTTTAAATGCTGTTTTCTTTTTTTTTAGAAATTAATAAGATAATACTAAAATTTCCAAACATTTCTAAAGTGGCTGGAGAATACAAATATCATTTATCTGCATTAGAGACTTTGGTGGCCTAGTGGCAAGAAGCTATGTTGCAATCTCAAAGGCACGCAGTTCAAATCTACCAGCTGCTCCATGGGAGAAGGATGAACAATCTCATCTCATGTAATTTACTGTCTCTGAAAACCTGATGAAGGGTAAGCTATGAGTTGGTTCTGACTTGATGGTGCATAACAACAACAACTCCATCCATATTGGTACTTTTTTCTTCTGGTTTTTCTCCATCTCTTTTATTCTAACAATTCTGGAGAGTTTACAGTGGTATTTCTTTTTAGCTTTAACTGGTATTTCCAAAGGTCTGGTGATGCTGAGAATCTTCTCATTGGATTAACAGCTACTTATATAACTTCTCCATGGAAATATAAAGAATTCAGAAAAGTCAACTTGGTTTTGAGAGACAGTATTACATTTTAAAAAAACTCACACTCCTTAATTTCAAAATGTAGTGCAAAGCTGCGTAATAAGGATAGTGTAATACCAGTGACTAAAGAGTAGTGGAACAGAATTGGAAGTCCAGAAATAAACCCTCATATTTATGGTTAATTAATTTTTTCAAAGATGTCAAGATAATCAAATGAAGAAAGGATAACATTTGGATAATAAATAATGAAACAAATATGCACGTGCTGTGCATCAGATTTTTGTAAGCAGACCCTAGTGATCGGAACATGGAATGTGAGAGCCATGAATGTAGGAAAATTAGAAATTATTAAGAAAGAAATGGAATGCATAAACATTGACATATTAGGCATTGGGGAGATGAGATGGACTGGCATGGGGCATTTTGAGTCAGATGTGCTGA
>NW_006399755.1:32834340-32835887 GCF_000299155.1 Elephantulus edwardii | reverse complement strand
TAGGATATTTATATTCATGCCTTCCATTTCGTTTTTGACAATTTCCAGTTTTCCTGTACTCATACTTTGTACTCCACTTTTCAGTAATTAATGATGTTTGCAGCTGTTTCTCCTGATTATTTTCTGTGACTCTCCATCTGGACTTTACCTCTAATATTATAACTACTCACATTCCTCTCTTGCTCATAGGGTCTTTGAACACCTGCTATTTTGAAAGTGCTTTTTCAATCATACTTCTTAGTCTGTCTTAATCTGGGAGCTATGCTGAAACCTATCTACCTTGTTGGCATTTGAAGCACTGGTGGCATAGCTTCTAGCATCACAGTGGCCCACAATTTACCCCAGCACAACAAACTGAAAGACCAGTTGCTGTACTGATGAAAACAAACAATAAGCAAGCATATGCCCTATAGGAATTTCACAGACTTGTGCATATTGATCTTGTATCCTGCCACTCTGCTAAATTGTTCTACTAGCTCTAAAAGTTTTGTTGGGTTTTGTTGTTGTTGTTGAGTCCTTGGGGTTTTCTGTGTACACTATCATATCATCTATATATAGAGATAGTTTCATCCACTCTTTGCAAACCAGATGCTTCTTATTTTATTCTCTTGCCATATTGCCCTAATAAGTACTTCTAATAAAATATTGAATAGGAGTGTTGATGGTGGCCATTCATGTCTGCTCTTTGTTGACAAGGAGAATGTTTTTACTCTTTCTCCATTGAGAATGACATTGGCTCTTGGTTTTGCGTATATACTTTTCACAATGTTGAGAAAATTCCCTTGTATTCCTATTTTGCTGAGTGTGCTGATCATGAAGGGGGTTGGATTTTGTCAAATGCCTTTTCTGCATCAATTACTAGGATCACATGGTTCTTACCATTTGCTTTGTTAATGTGATGAATTAACACTGATTGTTTTTATTATGTTGTACCATCCTTCCATACCTGTTATGAATCCCACTTGGTCATGATGAATTATTTTTTGATATGATGTTGGATTCCACTGGCCAGGTTTTTGTTATGGATTTTTGCATCTATATTCATAAAACAAATGAGTCTTTAGTTTTCTTTCTTTCTTTCTTTTTTTTTTTTGCTATATTCTTACCTGGTTTTGATATTACATTTATGTTTGCTTCATAAAATGACTCTAGCTCTGTTCCTTCTCTATTTTTAAAATAATTTAATTAGAATCGGTGAAAGATCTTCTCTGAATGCTTGGTAGAATTTAGCTGTGAATCCAACTGTTCGAGGATGTTTTATTTGTGGAGAAGGTTTTGGGGTTTTGTTTTCTCTATTTCTTTCTTTTCTTTCTTTCTTTCTTTCTTTCTTTCTTTCTTTCTTTCTTTCTCTCATTCTAATTATACTAGTTTATTTACAAAATTTGAATGCATTGTCTTCAAGAACAGATGCTTCCAATTTCCCTTTCACACCCCCATCAAATTGTACAATTGCATGATTAATACCCCTTCCCCAGCACATCCTTATCTCTCTGATTCTATTCCACCACCCCTTGGATCCTTACTCATTCTACAATAATTGTTTTATA
>NW_006399755.1:32825675-32832418 GCF_000299155.1 Elephantulus edwardii | reverse complement strand
GATGGATTGACTCGGTGACTGGGGTAATCGGGATGGGTGTGTCAGAGGCAGTGTGGTTGGCACAGGATACAGCAGGGTTTAGGGCTGTTGTGCATAGGGTCGCTATGAGTCGCAAACGACTTGACGGCACATAACAACAACAACAACAACATTACACTCCTAGGAATATATCTTAAGGAAGTTAGAACTGAAACACAAATGTAGATTTGTACACCAATGTTCATATCAGCCTTATTTAAGATCACAAGAACATGAAAATGTGCCAAATGTCCAACCACTAGTGAATGGATTGAGAAATTATAGTATATTCGCACAATAGAATTTTATGCAGCATTCAGGAGAAATTATCTTGGAAATAAGTATATAACTTGGGAGAGATTGAAGGGTACTTTGCTGAATAAACTAACTTCATCACATAAGGATAAATACTACATAGGACCATTATTGGAAAAACAGAAGTATAACTACTAAAATGTGTATGGATATCCAAGGGGCAAAGGTATGGAAACAGAGGGGTGAGAGTGAGCAGGACAGAAATCAGAGGGTTGCACAAAGAGGGGGGAATGTAAGGAAAATGAGCTAGATCCCTCAGGGATCTGGAAAGAGAGTATCAAAGGACATGGTTTAATGGTGCTTGACTTTATAAAACATAATGAAGGAGACCTTTTCAATCTATATTCAGAACAGATCATCCTGGGAGATGGACTGTATGAGGAGGAATGTGGCTGTAGGATTCAAAGAAGACTCATCATCAATTTGCATTATGCAGATAAAACAACCCTGATTGCTAAAACTGAGGAGGACTTGCTTGAATCTCTTGCCGCAGAAGGTCAAGGACTGCAGCCTTCCATGTGGATTGAAGTTAAACATCAAGAAAACAAAGATTCTCACCACTGGGCCAATTTGGAAGCATTATGACAGATGGTGAAGAGATTGAGATTGTTTACAGCTTTAGTTTGCTTGACTCCACAAGTAACACTCTTGGTACCAGAAGCCGGGAAATCAAGAGATTAATTTCATTGGAAAAGTCTCCTTTTAGTGACCTCTCTAGAGTACTGAAAAGCAACGATGTCAGTCTGGAGACTAAGGGGTGCCTTATCCAGACTGTAATCTTCACAATTGCTTGCTATGCATCTGAGAGCTGGACAATGATTAGGGATGATAGAAAGAGAATTGATGCCTTTGAGCTGTGGTCCTGGAGAAGAGTGTTGAATATACCATGGACTGCCAAGAAAACAAACAAATCCATCATAGAGACAGTGAATACTTGGAGACAAGGATTCTGAGACTTCGTTTGACATACTTTGGGCATGTTCCTCAGAGAGGGACATTATAGTTGGAAGGGAGGAGGGACAGAGAAAGATCATTGATGAGATTGATTGATTCAGTGACTGGGGTAATGAGGGTAGGTGTGTCAGAGACAGTAAAGTCGGCACAGGATAGAGCAGGTTTCAGGACTATTATACATAGGATTGCTATGAGTCACAAGTGACACAATGGCACATAATAACAACAAATGAATGAGAATGATTGAAACAAAGTATGAAGGATAGTGTAGAACACAATATCCATGAACTTTGTTTGCAAACCAATGTAAAATGAGAAAGAAAGAAACCAAAAAATTACCCAAACAATAAACATATTACCTACATAAGCTAAAACATAAGTTGTTGTTCCTAGGGGCCATTGTGTTGAGTAAGACTCATAGCAACTCTTTGAAAAAAGACATCTGAAAGCTGTCCTATCCTATGCATCTCCATAATCTATGACACACCTGAGCCCATTGCTGCAGTCATGGTGTCAATCCATCTAATTGAGAGTCTTCCCCTCAGCCATTCATCCATCTTTTCAAGCATGACATCTCCCTCCAAGAAATAACATGCCCTGAGTATGTTAGATGAAGCTTCATCATCTTAGCCTCCAGAGATATGTAAATTAAAACAATGAGATATCATCTACTTCAGCAGCAATAGCAAAGTTGAATAGGGAAGCAAGTAAAAAAAATATTGGTGAGGATGAGGTGAGATTGTATCTCTCATAATGCTCCTGGTAGGAATAAAAGAATGATGTGACCCTTATGGAAAGCAATTTAGTGTTTTCTTAAAAAAGTTGGAACTTGATGTACTACTTGATCTAACTCTTCCACCGCTAGTAATATATCCTAAAGAAATAAGAATACATGGGCGTATATACATATATCCACATTTATTGCAGCATTATTTACATTAGAAAAAATATGGAAACAACCCAAGTGCTCATGAAGGAATAAATGGTTAGTGAAAGTATGTTAAATCCACACAATAACTTACTAAGAAACATAGAAACAAACTATGAAGACTTTGTGAAACATTACACAACCTGAATTAGTCTCTAGAACATTCTGTGGCATGAAATAAGCCAGTCACACAAGGATAAATACTGGATTAGACCCTGTTATATAAAGCTAGTTGTTGTTGTTGTTAGGTGCCGTCGAGTCGCAGGCGACTCATAGCGACCCTATGAACGAGAGTCTTCGACGCTATATAAAGCTAGAGAAGAGATTAAATACAAAAAAGATTCAATATATTTGTATTACTAGAGAAGGGAGATGGAGAAGTAGAAAATTAACTGAAAGACAATAATCACTTATTGAGATGGGTGAAGGGAATGACAAAGGGAAATGAATGATCACACACTATGTGTATCTTAATTGGTATTGTGGAAAAGAACGTAGATAAATGCTTGATTGGGGAAATACTCCAATACGTTCTGTAAATTTTCATTTAAAGTACAATAAAAAGAATTTGATTATTGATGTTTTAAATAAATAAAACCTCCTCACTTTTACCTAGATCATAATGAATGAAGTAATAATTAATAAAAATAATAATAATGTTGTTGTCCTTGTTATTTGCTGTAGAGTCAACTGTGACTCAAAGTGACACTATGAACAGCAAATCTTGATATATCTCTGCAGTCCTCACAATCTCCAACACACTTAAGCCCATTGTCACATTTGCCACGTTAATACACCTTGTTGTGGGTCTTCCATTCTTACACTGATCTTCTACCTTTCCAAAAAGAATGTCTTTCTCTAAGAACTGAATTCTCCTACAAACTTGACCAAATTATATGAGGCAGAGCTTCACAATCCTTGCTTCTCCAAGAAACATCCTATTTTTATTTTTTCCAATAAAGGTGACATTTTGTTTTCTTAGCAGTTTTGAGGTTTCAGTACTCTTCAGTCTTTAATTTGTCTATCATGATGTTGCTTATTGGTGTTATGCTGAGGATTTTCTCCTTCTTGATGTTGAGATTCCATCCAAATTGAAGGCTGTTAAGTCCTTAATCTTCTGCAACAAATGTTTCCATTTTCCCTCACTTTAATGCAAGTTTGTTATCTGCATTTCACAGGCTTTTGATGAGCCTTCCTCTGATCCTGACGCTACATTCTTCTTCATAAAGTCCAGTTTCTGGACTTTTCATGATCTACTCATCATGCAGATTGAATTTGTATGGAGAAAGGTTTACAGGCCTGAAATACACATTTCTTGATTTTTAAACCACACTGTGTTCCCTTGCTCTATTTGGACAAAGCTCTTGGTCTGAGTATAGATTTCATATTGAGCATAAGTAGATGTTCTGAGATTCCCATCCTTTTCAAGTTTAGCCATAATCTGTTATGATACATACAATCAAATGTCTTTATATAGACAATAGAACACAGATATACTTCTTTCTGGTAATCTCTGCTTTCAGCCAACATTCATCTGACATCAGCAATAATGTCTCTGGTGCTACATCCGTTTCTAAATTCAGCTTAGATGTCTGACAGTTCTCTCTTGATGCCCTGTTCTAGCCATTTTAAAATAATTTTCAGGTTTATTTTACATGCATTTGATACTAACTATATAATTAGATACTCTCCAAATTATGTTGGATCAGCTTTCTTGGGAAGAGAATACAAATACATTTCTTTCAGTCAGTTGTCCAGGCAGTTGTCATCCAGATTTCTTAGTACAACCTGGTGAGCACATCCACAGCTGCGTGTCTATTGATCATTTCCTAGGGCCTTTCCCCTCTAATTCTTTCATTACAGCTCCAACTTCTTTTTATACCATCAGTTCTTGATCATATGCTACTTCTTGAAATGAGTCTGTGAAAAAAAAACTATTTGGGGTACAGTCATTCTGTATATTCCTTCCATCTTCTTATAATGCATCATGGTTCATGAAGATTTTGCCTGTAGCCACCTTCAGTATTGTGCAACTTGAGGTTTGAATTTATTCTTCACTCCTTTCAAAAGAACTTGAAAAATTCTCAGTAAGTTCTCCCCTTTATATTTTCTAACTTCAACTCTTTACACTTTTTGTTATAATACTTTATTTTATTTTCTCAAGCTTTCCTTTGAAACTTCTGCTCAACTGTTTTACCTTATTTTTTTCCATTTGTTTTGACTTTGCTATGATTTGTGCAATATTCAGGGTCTGTTCTGACATTTGTTTTGGTCTTTTCTTTCACTCCTGTCTTTGCAGTGACCTTTTGCTTTCTTCATAAGGTCTTCCTGTCTTTCTTTGAATTTTTTAACTTTCCAAGAATGATGTCTTTTCTCAAGGACGTGAGATGAATTTTCATCATCCTTGCTTTTAAGGAGCAATTTTGCTACACTTCCTCTAGATATATTTATTTGCTCTTTCAGAATGTGGTATATGCAGCCCTCTCTTCAAGCACCACAACCCACAGGCATTGATTCTTCTTCTATTCCGCTTGCTCATTTTTCAACTTTTAAATGAATATGAAGTAATTTTAAAAACCATGGCTTGAACCAGGTGCACCTCTGGTGCATCTTAACTGATAACACTGTTCCTCAGAACCTCGGAGAGGTCCTTTATAATACATTTCTTAATGCAAAACATTTTTTTGTTTGTTTTTGTTTTTGTGGGGGGTGTTTGTTTGTTTGTTTGTTTGCTGACTGTGAATCCAAGTGAGATGAAATTGTTAATTGTTGACAACTTTAATCTTCTCACCATTTATAATGATGTTGCCTGTTAGTGCACTGCTGAGTATTCTTGTTTTCTTAATGTTGAGATGTGGCCCATTATTGAAGGCTGTTTTCTTTGATCGTCTGAAACAAGCACTTCTCATCCTCCTCATTTTCAGCAAGCAAGGTCACTGTATCAACATAGATTATTGAGGAGTCTTATTCTGATCCTCATTCTACAGTTCTCTTCATAAAGCCCAGCTTCTCAAATTATCTGCTCAGCATACAGATTGAACAGTTATAGAACAGTATATAGCTCTGACATACATCTCTTCATTTTAAGTGTGTAGTGTTTCTTTGCTCTGTTTGAACAATAGTTTTTTGGTCTAGGCACAGGTTTTGCATGAGTACTATAAGTGTTCTTGGATTGTCATTCTTCTCAATGTTAGGTACAATTTGTTTTGATCCATACATGCAAATTACTTTGCATAGCTAATAAAACACAAATAGATATCTTTCTGATATTCTCTGCTTTCAGCCAAGATCTATCTTGTATCAGCAATGACTTTTGGGGTTGCATCCTCTTCTGAAATTAACTTAAATTTCTAGCATTTTTTTAATCTATACTGTTTTCTGTTTAATAATCTACAGAATATTTTACTTGTATGTTATATTAGTGATTTTTTTTATCATTTCCACATTCTGTGAATCACCTTTTTTTGGAGAAGGAGACAAATGGAGATCTCTTCCAATCATCTGGCGAGGCGGCTGTCTTCCAAATGTCTTTGCACAGACTATTGAACACATTCAGAGATGTATCTGGGTTTTATTTGGTTTTGTTTTGTTTTGTTTTTGTTTGTTTGTTTGTTTTGTTTTGGAGGCTTCAAGTTTCAGCTATGGATTTTTTTTTATTTTTTTTTAACAATACATTGATTTCCCATCATTTCTTGAGGCTTTATTTTTTTGGTAATGCTCTCAATATAGATTGAACTTCTTGCCTCATTACCATTGGTTCATGCTACTTCCTGAAACAGTTCTGTGTCAATCAAAACTTTTTGATACATTTTTTCTGCTTTTCTCCTCAATTTTCTTGTGATGCTTTCTGGATAATCCTAGTTTTTGCTGATAGCATTTTAGTATTTCAACCCAAGTCTTGAATTTGGTTTTCACGTCTTTCAGCTTGAGAAATGCCAAGTAGGTGTGTTTTTCTTTCCTTTTTATTTTCTAACTCTATATCTTTGCATATTTCATTATAATACTTCACTTTGTAATGTATTTTGTTTTGAAGTAGCTAGTAATGTTGTGCATCTAATTTATTATATTCATTTCACAGGTTGTCACTTGGCTGAAGTCACATAAGGGTGAGTTAAAAGATAGGATTCAGACTTATGCTATCTTGTTTTGTAGTCTGTGTTCTTAGCAATCATAATATTGTTGTTAGATGCCATTCAGTTGTGTATGACTTATAGTGACCCTATTAACAACTGATCTGAACTCTGTCCTATCTTAATACATCCTCATTATTTCTGACATACCTGAGCTCATTGCTGCAGCCATTGTGTCAACCCTTCTGTTTGAGGGTCTTACTATCTTTTGCTGATCTTTCCACCATGATGCCCTTTAACCTCTCCTAAAAATATGCCTAAAGTATGTAAGACAAAACTTTGTTATCTTTGCCTCCAAGGAACATTTTGACTGTACTTTCTCCAAGATAAATCTATTTGTTCTCTTGGTAGTCTATGGGATATTCAGTACTCTCCTCCAATGCCAAAACTCAATGAAT
>NW_006399755.1:32804823-32824960 GCF_000299155.1 Elephantulus edwardii | reverse complement strand
TGATGTTTTCCTTTGGTCTAGTGGTGAAGGACTAAAAGCTCAAAAGCTCAATATGTAATCCATATTGAAGACTATATAGTATTATCTTCTACAGCAAGCTCTTCAAGTCCTCCTCCTCACTTTCAGCAAATGAGTTTGTGTTATCAGCATAATGGAAGGTTGTTGATGAGTCTTTCTCTGATCCTGATACCATACTTTTCTTCATATAGATTATGAATTATTTACTCAGCATATAGATCGAATAAGCATGGAGAAAGGACACAACTCTGATACATACTCTTCCTCATTTTAAAACATGCAGTACTCCCTTGCTCCATTTGGACAACAGCTTCTTGATGTAAGTTTATGTTTTGCTTAAGCACTAGTTAGTGTTCTGGGATTCCCATTCTTAGCTATGTTAGCGATAGTTTGTTATGATCTACACAGTTAAATGCCTTTGCATAGTCAATAAAACACAGATAGACATTCTTATGGCGTTCTCTGCTTTCAGCCAGATAGATTTATCTGGCAACAACAATGATATCCCTGGTGCCCCTGGCCTCTTCTCAACTTGACTTGAACTTCTAACAATTCTCTGTCAATGAACTGCTTTACCATTTTTAGATGATTTTCACCAATATTTTGTTTGTATGTTGTAGTAATGATACTGGTCAATTATTTCCGCATGTTTCTGGATCACTTTTCTTGGGAATGATCATCATAATACAATGTTTAAAAAAATGATAAATGTGTGTCATATTACAAAACACACACATATATTTATCCATACATTCAATTCACACATAACGGACTCTTTTACCTAAATTTATAGGTACATTAATGCATATCTATATTCATACATTTGGTACATAGATACATGTTCAAATGTGATATACACATGAGTCAGAATCAACTCAACGGCAGTTGATTTTAGAGAAATGGAGACATACTTGTTTATATAATGACATAAAAATATACAATATGTAATAAATACCAGTTATAACTATAGCAAAAACTTGAGTAACTTTTTCAACAAAAATTCAACTGGATTTCCAAATTCTAAAATTTAAAAAGGCAAAAAATTTACAGTTGTATTTAACAACTATTTTCCAGAAATATTGTATAATCACTTCAGGGAAACAGAACTATCTCAGGCTGTAGCCAAGTAAAGCTTCTGAAAATTGTTTTTCTAATGTTTGCACAATGAGATCATATTTTCATTGCCTGATAAAATACAGGTGCACAACCGAAGCACACCAACCCCGTTGTGCAGTTCCCTGCTTAGTAGCTTCCCTAACGTAGCTGAAATCCACACACTACTTTTTCTTCTGTTTATATCCTTTACCTTACAGTTTATTGGACTTCAATGTGTCTAATAATATCTACTCAAAGGAAAATCAGATTTATAATATGACTTACTATATGACCACTAAATTTATGTCACTTAATAAAGCAATACTTCATTTAAATGTCTCTAAACAATATACGTTGGTGACAAAATGGTTGAGTGACAGTTGCTAACTGGTTGGTTGGTAGTCTGAAGTCACTCAGGTTCTTCTTGTAGAAATAGCTAGCAATTAATTGTTCTACAGATTACAGTCTAGGAAATCATATGGCATGGTTTCCACTCTTGTCAAATGGTGTTGTTATGAGTAAAAATTGACTTTTGTTGTTGTTATGTGCAATCGAGTTGCCTGAGACTCATAGTGACCCTATGTATAACAAGCCTAAACCCTGCTTTATCTGGTACCAATATTATTGTCTCTGACATACTTACCACCATAACCCCAGTCACTGAATCCATCCATCTTATCTACTGTCTTTCTCTCCTGTGCAGTCCCTCTATCCTCCCAAGCATGATGTCCCTCTCCAAGGACTGGTCCCTCCTTGCAACATGTCCAAAGTATGCCAGACGAAGCTTCAGAATCCTTGCCTCCAAGGAGCAGCCTGCTTTAACCCTCAAAATCAATAAGGTGGCCCATCTTAGATATATTTTGTCTCTGTACTTTTTCAATCTGTTTGCAGAACAGAACATCCGAGACTCTGGGCTGTACAAGGAGGAATGTGGCATCAGGATTGGTGGAAGAGTCATCAACAACCTGCATTATGCAGATAACACAACCCTGCTTGCTGAAACTGAGGAGGACCTGAAGTACTTGCTGCAGAGGGTCAAGGACTATAGTCTTCAGTATGGCTTGAGGCTCAATTTCAAGAAGACAAAGATTCTCACCACTGGACCAATTGGCAGCATCAGGATGGATGGTGAAGTGATTGAGATAGTTAACAGTGTTAGTTTACTTGGCTCCACAGTCAACACTCTTGGTACCAGCAGCCAGGAAATCAAGAGATTAATTACATTGGGAAAGTCAACTGTGAGGGACCTCTCAAGAGTACTGAAGAGCAATGATGTCAGGCTGGAGACTGAGGTGCACCTGACTCAGGCTATAGTCTTAGCAATTATGTGCTATGCATAAGAGAGTTGGACCTTGACTAGGGATGATAGACAGAGAATTGATGCCTTTGAGCTGTGGTGCTGGAGAAGAATTCTGAATATACCATAAACTGCTAGGAGAACAAACAGATTTGTCCTGGAGAGGGTGAAGCTAGAATGATCCTTGGAGTCCTTGGAGAGGGACATCATGTTTGGGAGAGTGGAGGGATGACGCAGGAGAGGAAGACCCTCGATGAGATGGATTGATTCTGTGATTGGAGTGGTGGGAATGAGTGTGTTTGAGACAGCGAGATTGGCACAGGATAGAGTGTTATTTAGGGCTCTTGTACATAGGGTTGCTATGAGTTGCAATCGGCTAGATGGCACTTAACAAAAACAACAACAACAACAACAACAGCAGGATAAACCTGTTTGTTCTCTTAGCAGTCCATGGTATACTCAATACTCTTCTCCAATACCACAGCTCAAAGGCATCAATAACAGCATTATTATTGCATAAGAGAAAATATGAACCCAGAGAAGCAAATTCACCTGTTGAATAACATCAAAGAACAAACATGTCCTTTAGGCATGGGATCTGGAGGGGCCAGTCCTTAGAAAAAAAGACATTCTGCTAGGAAAAGTAGAAAGTCAGCAAAAGAAGATTCTCAATGAGAGGGATTGACAATTAACTGCTACAATGGGCTTGAACGTGGCCGAGATCCCCATGATGATTCAGGTAAGGGCATGGGTCCAGTAAGTGGTGCATAGGGTTGCTATGCAACTATTTGACTCAACAGCATCTAACAACAGCAGCATGTTTTACTATCTTGATCACATACCTTCTCATTTAACAGACTAGACCAATTGTTAACACTTCCTTGGAGGAAACTGAGGCTCAGCAAGGAAATTTAGTTTACTCAGCATCACCTAATGAATTTGCAAGTGACTATTTGGAATCAATGCTTTTTTACACACCACAGGAAACAATCTTTTATTACTGGTATGTTTTGCTTTGATAGTTAAATAGGTTTGAATCATCCAGAAAAAGAAGGCTAGAGCTTTCTTTCCCATCAAAATGTCAGTACGGGTTCACAGACCAGATGGAAAGAATGTTTATTCCTAATAATGGGAGGAGGTTAAGGCATCATTTTTGTTTCTGAAGCCGGGTGGCAGCACCCTCCTGCCTGGAGCCCACACTCCTCACCGAGGACAAGAGCTGCCAACCGTAAATTGGAAGAGTAATAGCCTCTGCTGGGGATTCAGACTCTCATATCCCTGCATATAAGACAAAATCTTTTTTTTTCCCCTTCTTAATTCAACCACATACCCGACTGGCAATCTTGCATATCAAAATGGGAATCCTGGGAGGCTGTTGGAAAATGCAGATCAACAGAAGCTAATTAGCATTAACTTGCTGCTATCTCGAACTGATTGGCAGCACAGCTGTGAGGACCCAACAAAACATGCTGAGTCGCATGTTTGTCAGGCCACCTGCCTCTTGGTGAATCCAAAATAGTGCAAAACACCAAGCCATAATAACTCAGTGACCTTAGTTTGGGAGGAGTGGGGAACAGACATATTTGGATCATGCTGTAATTAGTACTGCCTTCACCTGCCACACTTTCAACAATAGGCTTCATGGCAGTACCTTTTCCTTCTGACATGTTGATGTCTTAATTGTGATTGACATATTTCTTCCTGAGGATATCAGTCTTCCATGAAGGCTGCAATCTTACCCACGAACACTGTAGCCTGTAATAGCTGTAGACATTGAGACCTTAGTAGGATTTTATTTCAGTTTCCCGGGGCCTAGTCATTTTTTGTTTATATTGTTTGGTTGGTTTTAAATCAAGGGTGCATTTTACATTTTAGGAATTAACATAAAATGCCTTAATGTGAGTACAGAAAACATGGAACTCATAACTGGCTGACCATGTATAAGTAATCTGACTTCTAAACCTCAGCTTTCTTATCTGAGTTGTGCTAATTTGTGAATTTTTTGTGTGAACCTTACACAAGATAATGTGTGTATTCAGTACAATGTAGAGTTTAAAATGATGAGTCATTGCTCTCTCCTAGTAAAATAAACAAATAAGCACAAACAACAATGATAAAGAACCTAACGGCTAACCATTAGGTGTCAAGTCTATGTCATTCCAAAGGAAACCAGTATGATGATATTTAGTAATTGAATCAATACTGCTTTTATTTGGTGAATTTGCAAAGACTATTATAAACATTCAGAAACTCCGTTATGAACTGTTTTATATATATATTTGAAAAGTATTAATATTTGATGAGAAATTGTTATGAAACACACAGAGTAATGAATATCATTTATGTTAAATTTATCACACATCTCAGTTTTACTGTGATAACGTGCATGATGCTGTGATGCTTGAAGGTATGTCACCTTTTTATTAAGTGTCTGCAGAGTCACTCATGGTAAACAGATTTTAGCAGAGCTTCCACACTGAGACTAGGAAGAAGATCTTGAGTGTCTATTTCTAAGAATTATCCAATTAAAATTCTATAGTTCAAAACAGACTATTATCTGATATTGTGTTAGATGAGTAACTAAGGAAGAAGGCATTAAAAATACACAGTGGCCGCTACAAAGACCTCAAGCAAACCCATGCTCTTGCAGATGATAAAGGACTTGACAGTGTTACGTTCTTTCGTGCATGAAATCCCTACCTCTTGGAGCTGACTTAGCATCAGCTGACAACAATGTCCAACATAATCTACTCCACAGAATACTATGAGATGTGCACAAACTCTCCAACTTAAGATGTGAAAACGTAAGGTCAGCGAGGTGCAGAATCCTGTGCAAGGTTAACCCTGAGTATCATACTTTTTTTGATTGGTTCAGTGATGGGAATAATGGGGGTAGGTGTGTCAGAGACAACAAGATTGACACAGGATAGAGCAGGGTTTAGGGCTGTTGTATGCAGGGTCACTATGAGTTGCAAGCAACTCGATGGCATATAACAACAACAGCAACAACAGAGTTTACATGGGCCAAAATAGTTATATTTTTTTATTCTTATTAGACTAGTGACCTCACTATTTAGAAAATATGTAATAAGAAATGGAACACTAATGTGGATATAGAAAAAAAGATATATAGCAAGTACAAGGTTAAGAAAATTGTGAGTTTTCAAATTTGTGATTTGTATGATTCATTGTAAACCTGAGTGAATCTAATTGATAGATTTATTATATTTTTATTCTATTTTAGTGAAAAGTTTACCTTTTTTTCCCTAGTTATATTAAGAGTGTTCTTTTAGATCAGTTCCAGCAGTGATTACCTTTGGAAAGCAGAATTGGCAGGAACAGACTAAGGGATGAATAATTTCAATTTTAGATGTTGTTGTTGTTGTTATATGCCGTTGAGTTGACTGCGACTCATAGCAACCCTATGTACAATAGCCCTAAACCCTGCTCTATCCTGTGCCAATCTCACGGTCTCTGACACAACTACTACCCACATTACCCCAGTCACTGAATCAATCCATCTCATTGAAGGTCTTCCTCTCCTACACTGTCCCTCCACCCTCCCAAGCATGACATCTCTCTCCAAGGACTGGTCCCTCCTTGCAACATGTCCCACGTATGTCAGATGAAGCCTCAGAAACCATGCCTTCAAGGATCAGCCTGGCTTCACCCTCTCCAGGACAAACCTGTTCGTTACTTTTGCAGTTCTTGGTATATTCAAAATTCTTCGTCAACACCATAGCTCAAAGGCATCAATTCTCCTTCTTTCATCCCTAGTCATTATCCAGCTCTCTGATGCACAGCAAGTGATTGGAAAGACCATGGTGTATATCAGGAGCATCTTAGTCTCCAGAATGACATCATTGATCTTCAGTACTTTAGAGAGGTCTCTAACAACACACTTTTCCATCACAATGTATCTTTTAATTTCTGACTACTTGTGCCAAGAGTGTAGATTGTGGAGCCAAGACAACTAAAACTGAACAATCTCAATCTCTTCACCATCCATCATGATGGATGCCAATCAGCCCAATGGTGAGAATCTTTCTTTTCTTGATATTGAGTCTCAATCCATACTGAAGATTACAGTCCCTGACCTTCCACAGCAAGCACTTCAGGTCCTCCTCAGTATCCTCATATCAATTCAATTAATCTCCTCCATGCAGATCCTGTGAGATGCTGTGGACAAATGTAAAATATAACAGTCACATTAGTTGTTGCTCTACTTTCAACTGTTATTACAAATTCAAGTTCCTGTGACTGTCAATTAGTGGATTTACCCTAATTGCTTATTAGGGTAACTTCACTGTGCCAAGAACTATCTTAGTCACTTTCATCACATTTTTTACTTCTCTTACTGGTAATACATGCTGTCTTTACACATATGAAAATTTAGAAGTATACGGCTCTTAGAATGTGTCAAACCTCAATTTTGAGATGAGTTCACCTTGCCTGTTGGTGCCTATCATTAGTAAAGGTAGCTAGAACTGTCACTGGTGTGGGCTTTGAAGCCACTTTCTAGCTCAACAGAAAATGATGCTCTAATTACAGAGCATGGGATCAATCAATCAATCAATCACAAATCAAGTACATGCCACTTATGCTCTAAATTATGCTTAACCATTGACTATTTCCCCAAAACAGGTTTAAATTGGATTGCAGAAGGCAGACAAAGACCCTGGGAACCAGAATGGGAATACCACTGTCATACGGAAACTGTGTTATAGAATAGTTTGACAATAAAGTACACTTTATTGACATTGCTAAGGAAGTGGGGGAAAACAACTACTTTCATAAAACATTTGAAAGTTTTCAGGAACACTAACACATACAATAACAATCAGTCATGTGACATATAAACAAAAACAACCGAATTTAAAATTGGACAAGGTGATAAAACTAAAAGTCAATGATGATGAGATTGAAATCCAGCCCCACACTTACTATTGCACTCTCTTGGCTGAACAAGTCCATGCCTCATCCTGGAAGTGAAGAAATAAGGAAAGAAAGGAACAACAGCATAGCAGAGTATGGTATAATACTGTCCCACTGTTTTTGAATCAAAATGGACTCATAGCAACACTTCACGACAGAGTATAATGACCCTGCAGAGTTTCAAGGCTTTAAATCATTGACTGAGGAATACTGTTACATCTTTCTCCCCTAGAGTAGCTGGCAACTTTGAACTACTAACCTTATGGGTGATCATACAAGCACTTTAACCACAGTGTCAGCAGTGTTCACCCAGTATAGTACAAAAGACTTTCATTTCTTCTATTTTATACAGGGATCTTGAATAATACACTCGTCTTTATAATATATTCTATTAGACCAGAACATTCAGTGAACTTCAGATAATGACTTATTTAATTCATGCACTACTCCATGACGGAGATAGAATTAATTTGTTTTATAGATCATATTCAAAGAGGTTAAATAGCTTTTCCAAGAAATATCTGAGGAGTAAGTCTATCTGTGCCTCATTTACTACGCAAAGGTATTTGTGTGATAACAAACTGTGGCTGACTCTGAGAACAACGGGAATCCCAGAACACCTGATTGTGCTTATGTGAAACTTATACTTGGACCGGGAGGCAATCGTCAGAACAGAGCAAGGAAACACTACATAATTCAAAATTGAGAAGGGTGAATGCCAGGGATGTGTCCTATCTCCATATCCTTTCAATCTATATGTGGAATAAAACATCAAGGAAGCTGGGCTCTATAAGGGGGAAGGTGGCATTAGGATTGGAGGAAGACTCATCAACAACTTGTATTATGCAGAGGACACACCTTGCTTGCTTAAACTGAGAAGGACCTGAGGCATTTGCTACAGAAGGTCAAGGACTGAAGCTTTATATATTAAATGAAGCTCAAACATCAAGAAAACAAAGATTCTCCCCACTGGGCCAATTGGCATCATCATTCTGGATGGTGAAGAGATTGGGATTAATAATAGCTTCAGTTTGCTTGGCTCTAAAATTAACACTTTTGCTACCAGCAACCAGGAAATCAAAAGCCAAATTGCACTGAGAAAGCCTGCTGTCAGGGACCTCTCTAGAGTATTCAAAAGCAACAATGTCTGTCTAGAGACTGAGGTGTGCCTGATCCAGGCCATAGTCTTTGAAATAACTTGCTAGGAATCAGAAAGTTGGACAATGACTAAGGATGATAAAAGGATAATTGATGCCTTTGAGCTGTAGTGTTGGAGAAGAGTATTTAATATACCATGGACTTCTAGGAGAACAAACAGTTTAGTCCTGGAGAGGGTGAAGCCAGGCTGCTCATTGGAAGTAAGGATTCTGAAGCTCCCTCTGTCATACTTTGGTCATGCTGTAAGAGCAACAAGTCCTTGGAGAGTGACATCGTGCTTGGGAGAGTGGAGGGACAGTGCAAGAGAGGAAAACCCTGGATATTGTAAGGTTGGAGAAAGTAATTAATATTCAATGGACTATCAAAAGAACAAACATATATCTTGGAAAAAGTGCAGCCAGAGTGCTCCACAGAGGCAAGAATGGTGAAGCCCTTATCTGAGCTTTTTGATAAGTTTTGTTTCTTTGTCGAATACCAGTTGACTGTAGGTAAATAGCAAACAAATATGTGAAGAAATGTTCAAAATTGCTATCTCTTGCTGTTATTCTCAGATGTCATTGAATCAAATACAACTTGTAGCAGCACCGTAACAGTCTTTGTGTATCTTCTGTCCAATTTATATTTTCTAGGTGTGTGCTCTCTTTTCACTTTTGTGGAGAAAACCGTTGATGCACATAAGGATTTACTTTTTAGAACATCCCATTCATTTATTTTATCCTCACCTTGTTTTACATTTTTAGCTCTATTTGATAGGCTATGCCATGGATTATTGTTGATGTTGTGTACCACAAAGTCAGAACCCACCCATAGGTGACCCTCCAGTGGGTTTTCAGAGGTGGTTAATCATACAAGAGATTGTTTGACTTTCTCCTATGGAGCAGCCAGTGGATTTAAACTTCATATCTTCGGGTTGTCAGAGCAATTGCTTACTACTAAGCCATCAGAGCTCCCTATAGACTGGTAGTATTGACATTTTCACAATGTTGAGTTTTCTTTTCCATTAGCATGGCATAATCTTCCATTAATATAGGTCTTGTTTAATTTCTTCTTTTAATTATTATACTAGTTTGCTTACAAAATTCAGAGACAGTGTTTTTCAGAACAGATTCCCAACCATCAAATTGTACAACTCCATGATTAATCTCCTCCCCTTTTTCACATCTTCATTTGTCTACTTTTACCTACCCCTTGGATCCTTATACTCATTCTATAATAATGGTTATATATAATATTTGTCCTTGTGGTACTGAGTTAGTTCACTCAGCATAATACTCTCCAGTCGTTCCCAAGTTAGGTAATAATTTACAAAATCATTGCTGCTGTGTGCTATCTAATATTCCATTGTGTGAACGTACCATAGTTTCTCAATCCATTTATTTGTGGTTGGACATCTGGGCTATTTCCATGTTCTTGCAAAGGTAAATAATGCTGCTATTAATATTGATGTAGGAATCTCCATTTGTGCCTCAGTTCTCATATTCTCAGGGTATATTTTAAGTAATGGAATAGCTGGGTCATATGGAATTTCTATGTTCAGCTTTTTGAGGAAGGGCCAAACTGCCTTCTGGAATGGTTGTACCATTTTACAGTCCCAAAAACAATGTATAAGAGCTTCTTTCTTGCAAACATCTTATCCAACATTTATTACTTGCTGCCCTGTTATACTTTGCCACTGTTATTGGAGTGAGATGGTACCTTATTGTGGTTTTGATTTGTATCTCTCTTATTGCCAGTAATTTTGAGTGTTTCTTCATGTGTATGTTTACCTATACTTAGGACTAGTGCTTCTAAGATTGTTCCTAGTTTGTCTCTTATGAACGTTATGGTTTTGGGCTTTAGTCCCAGGTCTCTTATCCATTTTGAGTTGATGATTTTTGTGTGTGGTGTCAGATATGGACCTCTTTCAAATTCCTGCAAGTGGAAGTCCAGTTTTGCCAACACCATTTGTTGAAGAGCTTGTCATTTCCTCTTTGATAGCTTTTATTTCCTGGTCGAATATCAGTTGACCATAGAGAGTTGGGTCTATTTCTGGGTTCTAAATTCTGTTTCATTGGTCTATGTGCCCGTCATTGTATCAGTAACATACTGTTTTGGTTACTACTGTTGTGTAGTAGGTTTTGAGGTCAGGGAGTGCTATGCCTCTCACCTCATTTTTGTTTCTCAGAAGTGTTTCAAGGTCTCTTGCCTCCCCAAATAAATTTGTCAATTTTTCTTTCAATCTCCTTGAAAAATGAGTTTGGTGTCTGGTTTGGGATTGCATTGAACATGTAGATTGATTTTGGTAGGATTTTCATTTTCACAATATCGAGTCTTCCTATCAACAAATAGGGCATATTTTTCCATTTTTTTAGGTCTTTTATTGTGGCTTATAGAAATGCTGTATAGTTTTATTTGTATAGGTCTTTTGTATCTCTAGTTAGGTTCACTCCCAAGTATCTCAGTTTTTGGTTGGCTATTGTAAATGGTATTGCTTTCTTGGTTTAACTCTCTGAGTTCTCTTTGTTACTATGGAGGAATCCTACTGATTTTTAAGAAAATGATCTTATTATACTGCCACTTTACTAAATCAGCCTACTAACTCTAACCATTTTTGTTGTTGAGTCTATGGGAAAATGAAATAACTTTCTGCTAGAACATAATTGGATTATAAAAGAAATAAAGAATGAAATAAAAAAGTTCCTTGGAATAAATGATAATGAAAATACAATTTACCAAAAGCTGTGGGACACAGCTAAGGCAGACCTCTGAGGGGCAGTTCATAGCAATAGCACACACATAAAAGAGAAAGAAAGAAGAATAATCAATGATTTAACTCAACACCCTCAGCAAATAGAAAAAGAACAACAATCTAACCCTACAGCCTCTAGAAGAAAAGAAATTACAAGGATAAGAGCTGAAATAATTGAGATAGAAAACAGAAAAACAGTTGAAACCATCAATATGACCAAGAGTTGGTTTTTCAAAGGGATCAATAAAACTGACAAACTACTGGTAAATTTAACAAAAGAAAGGGAAAAAAAAGAAGACACAGAAAACTCAATTAAGAAGTGATAGAAGTGACATCACAAGAGAATCAGAGGAAATTAAATCAATATATCAGAATACTATAAAAAATATACTCTGATAAATTATAAAACCTAGAGGAAATAGACAAATGAATTGAAACACATCCCTTACCCAGGCTGACAAAGACAGATAAAGAACACTTGAACAAACCCATCACAAAAGAAGAAATTGAAAAGGTCATAAAAAGCTTACCCCATAAGGAAAGCTCTTAATCAGATGGCTTCACAGCTGAATTGTACCAAATACTCAGAAAGGATTTAGCACCAATTCTACTTAAATTACTTATTAATATTTTTTAAATAATGAAAAAGATGGAACACTTCCAGAATCATTCTATGAAACAAGCATAACCCTAATACCAAAACCAGGCAAATATATTAGCAAGAAAGAATACTACAGACCAATATCTCCAATTAATATAGATTTAAAAGTCTTTAACAAAATCCTAGACAATAGAATCAAAAAGCACATTGAAAAAAAAATTCACCATGACCAAGTGGGATTCATAATAACTATGCAAGGATGGTTCAACAAAAGAAAAACAATCAACATAATTTACTATATTAACAAAGTAAATAACAAGAACTATATGGTCTTCACAATTGATACAGTAAACTATTTGACAAAAGCCAACATCCTTCCTGATTAAAACACTCAGCAAAATTGGAATAGAAGGGAATTTCCTCAACATAGTGAAAAGTATATATGCAAAACCAAGAGCCAACATAATTTTCAATGGAGAAATTAAAGCATTTTCCTTGCGAAGAGGGACCAGACAAGGATGCCCACTGGCATCACTTCTATTCAATATTGTCTTAGAAGCACTTGGTATGGTAATATGACAAAAGAAGGAAATAAAAGGCATCCAGATTGGAAAAGAGATGGTTAAACTCTTTTTATTTCTTATCGTAGTATTTTATAGTTTTCTTCCCACAAGTCTTTTGTGTGTTTGGTTGGATTTATTCCTAAGTGTTTAATTTTGTGTGTGACTATTATAATTTGTATTGTGTTTCTTACTTCCTTTTCAGTGGTCTCTTTGTTAATATAGGAAATTAAGCTGATTGATTTTATAATATTAATTTTGTATTCTACTACTTTACTGAATTGGTCAATTAGGCTCAATAATTTTCTTGGTGAGTCTTTGGGATTATTCTATATTATCATGGGACCTGCAAATAGTTTTACATCTTCTTTGCCTATTGACATGTTTATTACTTCTTTTTCTTGCCTCAGTGATCTGCCTAGGACTTTCTAGAAAATAGGAGTAATGACAACAGGCCGCCTTGTCTGGTCCTTGCTTGGAAGAAGAATGTCTTTAATCTCTCTCCTTAAGGATGTTGTAGGTTATTGGATTTATCTATATGTTGTTAATTTTTTAGTAGGAATTCTAAATTCTTATTTTTGGGGGGCACTGTAATCAGTAAGAGGTTTTGAATTTTGTCAAGTACTTTTTGTATATCAATTGATAGTTAGGTGGTTCTTTCTCTTTGTTTTATTAATTTGATGGATTACATTGATTGTTTTCCTCTGTTAAATCACTCTTTCTTATCTGGAATTAATCTCATTTTATCACAATATATTTTTATATGTTGTTGTATTGTACTGGCTACAATTTGTTGAGGATCTATGATCATAATAAATATAATTTTCTTTTTTACTCATGTCTTTATCCAGTATCATGGTTATACTTACTTCATAGAATGAATCTGGGAGTATTCCATCTTTTTCTATATTCTAAAAGAATTTAAATCAGATTGGTGACAGTTCTTCTCTAAATGTTTGATTTAATTCACCAGTGAAACTGTCTGGGCTGGGCTTTTTGTTGTTGTTGTTGTTGTGAGACTTTATGATCTAATTGATTTATTCTTTTGTGATGGATCTGTTCAAGTGTTCTACTTTTTTCTAAATTTTTTAAAAATTTTTGTGTGTGTGTGTGTGTGTGTGTACCATCAAATTGGATCTGACTGGTACAGAAGGAGATTGCCCCTCCTTCTCCAGCAGAGCTTCTGGTAGATTTGAACCTCGCACCTCTGGGATTGCAGTGTTCAAGTGTTCTACTTCTATGTGTTAGTTCCAATAGGGTGTCAGTTTCTAAAAATTAGTCTATTTCCTCTAGAGTTTGTATTTATTAGATTATAGGTCTTCCGTTTGCTGTTGTTGTTGTTATTTACCATCAAGTGAAAATGAGCAGTAGGTAACTTTCCAGAGAGTTGCAGAGGCAGTAAATCATGTGGGAGGAGCTTGTCTATTTTTTACCCTAGACGAAGCTGGTGGATTCGAACAGTATTGTACTTACTGATATCCTTTTATTGTCTTTTTAAAAAAATTTTAGTTGGTTCTGTGGTGATGCAGCCCATTTCATTATTTATTCTTGTTATTTTTACTGTCACTATTTTTACTTTTGTTAATTTTTTTAAAATTGTATTAACCCTGTGAGTGGCTATTGTCCAATTCCTGATTGTGTCTATACTTTCTCTTATTGTTCTGTTTTCCATTTCATTTATTTCTGGTCTAATATTTATTATTTCTTTTTTCTAGACGTTGTGAGGTTTGCTTGATGTTATTTTTTTCTATTATTGGAGATGTTAGGGTTAGGTGTTGGTTTTTATTCTTTCTTCTTTTTTTATTAATTTGTTGCTATAAATTGATCAGAAAATATAAAAGTAATGATAGATCTTCTGGTATATTTATTATGCAAATGTTAGATATTTAAATTAAATTTTGAAGCCCATAACTCCTTTTGTTTTGTGAAGAATCATCTGGATATAGGTACTTAGCTATGCAAATGTAACATAACTACTTTACCCCACCACAAGCTCCTTTTATGGAGAAAATAATGAAACAACCTAAATGCATATGTTTTACACTAAAAGGATAAATATTCTCTTTGGCAATGCAAATTGACTATATGCTTTTGCAAAATTGTTTCTTTGAACACTTGTTCCTTTGAGAGCCAGGTTTCTATGTTGAGTAAGAATTTAGACTGCACATTATTTTTTGATTCGACCAAGATGTATGTGCTTGTATTTGATCAAAAGTGATTAGTTGCAGAGACTCCACGGCTGGAGTAATAGAACTGCAGGTCCAGCATTTAACTCACATTGGAGGAGAATGTGGCCAAAAGGATTGTATGGTTTTGGTGCAACTGAGATTGAACTAGGTTTAAATCTCAACTTCATTCCTATCCACTGATGTGACTTTAGGCACTTCATGATTTGGAGCTGTATAACTGAGGCACTCAGATCTATTGACGTTGGACTTTTGTCCTTTTATATAAAACTCTTATGCTTACAGAGCCAAACATAGGTGGAACATTTCCTAAAAAGTATTAACATCCTCTCAATTTTCCTGAGAAAAATTTAATCCTTACAGTAAAATTAATGTGAGAGAAAAAAGAATATATAATTTTTTCTAGGATGGTCATTGGGTTGCTGAAAGAAATCTATTTAAGTATAAAACCAATATTCACTCAGACCTTATTCTGGGTCTGATGTGATCAGCATTCTAGGCATCCAGTGCATGAGACATGATCTCTGTTCTCAGAATGCTCACTAGGGAGCTATGCATATATAAATATTTTTAATAAGCCATATAGCATAATAGTAGAGTTCAAGAAATGATGTGAGCTTATAAAAGTGAAGAAATAGTTAATTCTCTCCAGGGATAAAATAAAACATCTAGAATAATCTTTCAACTGACTTGTAAAGAAAGAGAAGCACTATAACAAGTAGAAAGACAGAAAAGGGGTATTTCAGGCAAAAGGAAAAGTCAAAGTTACCATGCTTTGTAGACTGTTTATGGTTAGTTAAAAAAAAAATATCCAAATTTTCATCCAAGTTGCCCCAGGTCACCATGAACTTCAACCTTTTGACAAGTTTCTAATCTTAGTGCATTAATAATTTATATTTCCAAAATATCATTTGTATTTATGTTTGTAAAAATGTGAAATAATAGAATCAAGAGTGTACCTTTTTATTAAAAGGCATTATTGTGATTAGGGCATGAAATAATAAAGGATAGACTATGGTTGTAGTAGTAGAGATAAACAAACAAATCAAAACTCAAATTTAGTGATGTAAAGTCAGAACCAACTCATAGCTAATGCTCCAGGTTTTCAGATATTATAAATTGCATAAAAGAAGGTTCCCCAGCTTTCTCTGATGAAACAACTGGCAAAATTAAACTGTTTGCTTTCGGTTAGCAGTGCAATTCCTTCCTCACTTAGAGACCAGAACTCCCTGGATAAATGTAAGGCAGCATATTTTGAAAAACACATAGAGTATAACCGTTTCTAAAGCTTGGAAGTTTGTCAGAGTGAAAGGAATGATATCAAGTTTCTGGTTTAGGGTTGATTAAGTACATGTTGAAAGATACACGTTGATGAGCAAATTGTTAACATGACAGGAAGAATGTTTTCAACATGATAAGATTGACACCTTTTGAAAATATTAAAATGAAAATAAATGCTACATGCATGAATCTGGAGCTAAGGAGGAAGATTTAGACGGGAGGTAGACATTTAGAAAGAATCAGTCTAGAGATTATTGTAACTGTGAGAGTGGATGATAAAATGCTCTCTGTCCCCAAAGAAATCCTCGAAATCACACGAGAATATGAACAAAAGAGGGATCACAGGGAGTAGTAAATACATCTCTATCTATTATCTATTCATCTTCTATTTTTCTATCATCTAGATGGTATTTGTCTTTTAAGAAAAGCCCTGGTTTTGCGGAAGACTTGAGTCAACCCTACATTCCTTCTTTCTGAGACTGTATACTTTCTCTGTCATGGTGAACCCATCTGAACTATAAGAAATAACAACAGAGAACCCATAAATACTCCTTGCCACCAGTCCGTTTTGACTCATAGTAACATCATAGGAAAAGGTACAACTTACTCCATCAAGTTTCTAAGGCTTCATTCTTTATATAAGTAGATTGCACCATCTTCCTTTCTCCAGTGAAGCAGTTGGTGAGTTTGAACTATTGAGCATTAATTAGGATAGCAACTCAGCTTTTAAATTCCATGCAACCAGGATTCCTTTATAACATATATTATTTGAATATTCCAATTTGAAAGAGAAGAAAACTTGGGAACTACTGTTTGGAATAGGACCTCCAACTCTTTTCTTTCCAAGAACAGGAAGTAAGGGGACAATTAAATAAATAAGGATAAGAAATACAGGTCTTTACTATACTGAAGACAGTAATCATAAAGCAAACAAAAAATGAGACATAAAAAGATACTATTCATGAGGTTGTTGGGCATCATCAGGTTGGAAAACAATTCATGGCTGACCTTTCAGTGAGTTTTAAGAAGATTTAATTCCCAAGAGAAGTGACTACTCATTCTTCTTTCTCTTGCATAGCTGTTTGTGGTTTAAAACCATGTGCCTTAGGTTTAGCAGCACAACTTTTTACAATTTGGCCACCAGAGCTCCCTTCTTCATAAATTGCTATGATCATTTTTAAGGTGTTGACTAGACAATTTTAACAAGCTAACCCTTGAAAACACATTTGACTATGTATCTTAACAAATTATGGCTAATATCAAGAAGAATGTGAAGCCCAAAGCATTTAATTGTGCTCATGTGAAACCTACACCTAGATCAAGAGGCTATTGTGCAATCAGAACAAGAGAATATTACATGGTTTAAAAATAAGACGTGTAGTTGTATCAAGGCTATCTCATCTCTTCCTACCTATCCAATCTGTATGCTAAGCAAATTGTTTGAGAAACTGGACTATTTGAAGAACATGGCATCAGTTTAAAAAGACTCATCAACAACTTAATTTATGCAGATAACACAGCCTTCCTTGCTGAAAATTAAGAGGACTTCAAGAGTTTACTGCAGAAGATCAAATAATGCAGCCTTCAATATAGATTAAATATCAATATCAAGAAAACAAAAAAAATCTCATCACTGAATTGCTAGGCAACATTATGATAGAGAAAAATTGAAATTATCAATTACTTCATCTTATTTGAATCCACCATCAACACCTTTATTACCAACAATAAGGAGATCAGGAGGTATATTGAATCAGGAAAAACCTACAAAAAGAAACTGTCCTTATTATGAGGAACAATGATATCAATTTGAAGATGAGGGTATACTTGATTTAGATTATGATCTTTCCAATCAATTGCTCTGCATCTGAGAGCTGGATGATGGAAAAATTTATGTTTTTTGAGATGTGATATTGGAGAATAGTACTGAATATCCCATAGGCTGTCAAAAGCGCAAACAGACATGTCTTAGAGAAGGCGCAGTCAAAGTGGTATTTGGAAGCAAAGATGTTAAAGCTTTGTCTCACATACTTTGGGCATGTTATTAGGAGAGGCTATTCCTTGGAAAGCAACAGTATGCTTGGAAAGTGGAGGCTCAGGGAAAGACAGAAGTCCCTCAACCAGACAGATTGACCTGATGACTGCTGTGAGATTCAAGATGGTGAGATGGCACAGAATAGGCCAGGGGTTATATGTCTTGTTCATAGGGTCAATATGAGCTGTACTCAACTCAATGACACCTAACAACAATAACAAATGAAAGTTTTCAAATGATATTAAAACAGAAGTTTTTTCAAGCAGCTTAATAAATGCTCAACATCACTTGCAATAAGAGAGATATAAATCAAAACCACAATGAAATATTATCCCACGTCAGTATCAGTGTCTAATTTCAACAGAACAGCATGCAATGAACATTGGAAAAGATGTGGAGTGGTTGGAAATTTGATACACTGCTGGTGTGATTGTAAAATGGTACAATTGCTCTGGAAAGCAGTTTGATGTTTCCTCAAAAAGCTGAACATAGGAATCTCATATGATCCAGCTGTTTCACTACTAAAATATACCCCAAGGAAAACAGAACTGAGACTCTAATGGAAATCTGTACATCTATGTTCGTAGCAGTGCTATTCATAATAGGAAGAAAATAGAAACAGTCCAAATGTCTATCAAAAATTAATGGATTGAAAAATTGTTACATTTACACAATGGAATACTATGCAGCACTAAGTAGCGAGAATTTCATAAAATATTATATAACATGAGAGTATAGAGAGCATTTTACTGGATAAACTAATTCAATCTCTAAGGATAATTATATAAGACCATTATTGTCACAAGAGAAGGATAACTATTAAGATGTCTATTACCAAAAGAAGAAGGGAGGAGGTGTGGGAAGTGGAAGAAATCATTAGGATAACAGAGTTTGATGAGTAAAAGAATTAGGAGAGATTCAATGGGGACCTAAAAAAACAAAGTCACAGTAGGCATTGATCAATTGTGATAATTTTGTAAAACACAATGTATAGGAATCATAGTTTGAAACACAATGTACATGAATGAAACACAATGTATATGAATTTTGAAAGCAAACCAATATGAAATATATAAGTAAAAAAGAATAATCTTGGTAAAAATTGAAAATTAGAATGAGGAAAAAATAGACTGTTTCCTAAGGAAAAAATGATAAATTTTAATGAATTGATTAAAACTGGTAGTTGAATAAAATTTGATAGTATCATGAAGTTAATTAACTTCTCCACCAGAAAATGTGCTCATAGTATTTAGAGAAATGATATTTGCATAATCCATTAAATACCTTTTTAAAAAAATTCAAATTTCTTCAGATTCAGAAAGCATAGTTAATTTTAGTAATTATCATCCAGTAAGAGACTTGGAGTAGATTTTATTTGATATCATTTGCTCTTAGGAAAACGAGTTATGTCTGGACTACCCAATCTCATGGTTCTAAAGAATTTAATGGTCTGATTGTTGCCAACGGAAGATCATGTTGTTTGTAGCCTTTTGCTCCGTCACTCCAAACTCCCACCATTTCCTAAACTCTTCTTGCCTACATTCTGTTTAAGCTTCCTTCTCCATTCTTGGAAAACTCTCTCAGGACTCATTTGACTCTGATCTTGTGCTGTGCCACTATAACACACTGATTATGATCCTACATGAACATTTATCCACTTATATTACAATTGCTTGTTTGTATACCAAACTTTGGGCTCTGGTTATCACCATATTTGTACATTAGCTCACTTTTGTATATGAGGTCATCATGTATTGAAATAAATTCAGTAGCAACTAAAACCAACCTCTATTTATCTTTATATATTTATTCATCATGTTTTCAGGAATCTCACATAAATGAAGTTTGTACTTTCAGATATCAGCACAAAACTTTAAGGTGTGCTGTCTTTGATGCAATTTTTCAGATTGAGAAAATAGAAAAATTAAGACTCAAAAGAATCATTTTGAGTATCAATGATTAATGAATGGAAAAGAGAAAATTATTTTCTTTTAACTTAAAGTATAATGTCTAGTATCCAATTAAGTGATCTTCTTAGAGTAACATGTTCATATAATTCTTGCAACTATTCTTTTATATAGACAGATCTTGGGTCCATAAGTTTGGATTAATCATATTGCCTGATTCATTATTAGAATAAGTTTGAAAATGTTGTTGTTGTTATGGGCCATTGAGATGCTTGCGACTCATAGCGACGCTATGTACAACAGCCCTAAACTCTGCTCTGTCCTGTGCCAATCGCA
>NW_006399755.1:32802290-32803436 GCF_000299155.1 Elephantulus edwardii | reverse complement strand
TTCTGTGTCTTCCAATTCCTTTCAATACAGTGATTCAGTATATTATTTCTATCTTCCTTTAATACTTCCAGGATCATTTAATATTCTGCTGAAAGCATCCTTAATTATAGCAACTTGAGGTTTGAATT
Source organism: Elephantulus edwardii (assembly GCF_000299155.1). Classification (NCBI taxonomy): domain Eukaryota; kingdom Metazoa; phylum Chordata; class Mammalia; order Macroscelidea; family Macroscelididae; genus Elephantulus; species Elephantulus edwardii. Next base: position 32,803,308 of record NW_006399755.1, on the reverse strand, counting down.
TGTTCTTCAGTTCCTTGAGCTTAAGAAATTCTTAGTGAGTTCAGCCCTTTTGATTTTCTGACTCCAACTCCTTGCACATTTCATTGTCATATTTTACTTTGTCATCCCGTGTTGCCTTTTGAAACCTTCTATTCAACTCTTTAGTATCTTGAATTCTTTCTTGTGCTTTGGCTTCTCTGCGCTCCAGCGCAATTTTCACAGTCTATAATATCTTTTATAACAATATCTTTATCACTACCTTGTATCTTATAAAAAAACTTTTTAAAATTTTATTTTATGTTGCTTTGCATACAATATTTGTATACATTGTATTTTGGTCACGTACAATGTGTTTCACACATTCCTTCATTCAAAATATGTATAATCATACATGTTTTGTTTTAAAAAATTAATCACCACTGATCTCTACCTAGTATTTCTGTGTCTTCTCAGGTTCTAACTGGATCTTTCTAATTCCTTCATTTTCTACCTCTGCCCCCCACCCCCAATTCTATCCTGGCTATTTCTCCCTCCTCCCTGCTCTGATTCTTTCCCTCAATCCCTCCCTCTCGTGAATTTGTATATACATCTTAAAAGTTATCCTTTTAATTTCACAATAACAGTCTTGTGCAGTATTTATCCTTATGAGGCTGAGTTCATTCAGTATAATTCTTTATAGACTTTCCCATGTTATGTTATGAAATTGTTGTACTTTGGTGTTACCTAGTATTGCATTGGTTGAATGTACCATACTCTCTCAATCCATTCATTTGTTGATGAATATTTGACTGTTTTAGTTTACTTGTTATTGTGAATAAAACTGTTAGAGACATAGGAGTATAGATCTCCAACAAATAAACCAATAGAACAGAATTGAAAACCCAGATCTTAACCCATCTACCTACGGTCATTTGATAATTGACAAGAAAGCAAAACCTGTATAATGGATACAAAACCTCTTCAACAAATGGAGCTGGCAAAACTGAACACCTGCCTGAAGAAACCTGAAGCACTATGATGCACCTCTCATATCATATTT
>NW_006399755.1:32792340-32793485 GCF_000299155.1 Elephantulus edwardii | reverse complement strand
GTCTGTTGTGCCCTTCCTTATCTCTTATGGTTGTTTTTATCCTGAATTGTATTATATCATAATTTAGTATTTCTATTCCTGCTTTTTTGTGTGTGTCATTCACTTGCTATATTTCTTATACCCTTTAATTATTAGTCAATATATTTCCTCTTTTCTTAGCTATATCTTACAAGTAACATATTGGTGTGATTTGGTTTGTTGGCTTTTTTTATCCATTATACAGTTCTTTTTTCGCTCGACTGGTGCACTTAACTCACATAAGGTGTGATTATTGACTGTCCACACTTTGTCTCTGAAATTTTGCAGTTTCTTTTTCTGTTGTTTCTGGTTACTATAGTCCATCCACTTTCCTTTGATGTTTCTATGTGAAGGACTTCCCTTAGAATTTCTTGTAAAGTTGTTCTTGTTTTCACAAATTTTTTTAAGTTCCTCTTTATCATCAAATGACCTAACTTCTCCTTCATATTTGATGGAGAGCTTTACTGAATACAGGATCTTCAACTGGCAATTGTTTTCACTCAATCTTCTGTATACACCATCCCACTGTCTTCTTGTCTGCATATTTTCTGCTGAGAAAACAGAACTTACTCTAACTGGTTTCCTTTTGTAGGTGACTATCAATTTTTGTGCAGCTCTCGGTATTCTATCTTTATCTTTGATTTTGGAGAATTTGATTGTCGTATTTCTTGATGTTTTTATTTTTCTTTATATAAAAACCAGTAATTGATTTTTTTATTGAAGTAAATTTTTATTATGTACTGGTTTACTTACAAAGCTCATATACATTGTTTTTCACACCAGGTCTTTTTCCATTTCCTTTACCTATCCCTCTTTCCACCCATCAAATTGTGTAATCCTATGATTAAACCCCCACCCCACCCCAGTCCATCATCATCCCTCTGATCTCACCCTTCCCCCCTGAGCATTATGCTGAGGGAACTAACTCAGTCCCATAAGGACAAATATTGTAGAAAAACATTATTGTAGGACATGTATAAGGATGTCTTTCTTTTAACATCTGGTCTGTTTGGGGTTGCGAAACTTCTTGAATGTGGATTTCCTCATTCTTCCTAATATCTGGGAAGTTTGTTTCTAGTACCTCTTCCACAATCTTCTCAGTGATGTTATCCCAAATGATTTTAATA
>NW_006399755.1:32784501-32791558 GCF_000299155.1 Elephantulus edwardii | reverse complement strand
TCACTGCACCAACTGGCAACACTATCATGATGGAGATTGATATTTTTAATAATGTCAGCTTGCTTAGTTCCACAATCAACACTCTTGATACCAGCAATCAGAAAATCAAAATATGGATTGAGTGGGGAAAATCTTCTATCAGGGACCTCTCCAGAGTACTGAAGAATAACAATGTCAGTCTAGATACTAAGGAGTGCCTAATCCAGGCCATGGTCTTTGCAATTACTTGCTATGCATCAGAGAGCTGATTACAGAAGAATCAATCAACGCCTTTGAGTTGTAGTGTGTAAAAGAGTACTGAAAATTCCATGGACTGCCAAGAGAACAAACAAGTTTGTCTTAGAGAGAGTGAAACCAGATTACTTCTTGGAAGTAAGGATTTTGAAACTCCATCTGGCATACTTTGGGCACGATGCCAAAAGGAATAGGTCCTTACAGAAGAACATCATGCTTGGAAGGGTAAAGGAACTGTGCAAGAAAGACACTGGGTGAGATGGATTGACACAGTAACTAGGGTAATTGGGTTGGGTTGGAGAAAGTGAGATTGGCTCAGTATAGGACATGATTCAGGGCTATTGTGGATAAGGTCACTATGAGTCACAGGAGACTTGACAGCACATAACAACAACAACATCTTTATCTATAGTTTCAATTCTTTCTTCCAGCTTTTGTAATTTCTTCTGTAATTGTTCATATTCTTCTACATCAGTATATTTCTTTTGATTACCCGTTCCTGGGAAATTGACTTTTTTTATGGCTTCCATTCTGTCTTCCATCATTAGCACCTTATTTTGTAGCTGTTCATATGACTTCACCTCAAAATATTTTTCTCCTTCCTGGTCTCTGAGGTAATTGTTGGATCTGCAATATGCTCTGCTTTTTTAGGTAGATGTTTATTTGGGTTCCTCCCCATGATGTTTGCAGCTGTCTCCTCTTTCTTGACATTATTTAATGTTTTTCTTTGAATATGTCGGGCCATTTCTATTGTATATGTATAGTTTTTTGACAGTTCTTTACCTTATGATGCTGTCCATTAGTTGCAGGCTTAAAGTGTTGTACCTATGGAGATTGGCAACCCAAACTATCGGAAATCTTTTCTGGGACTGTAGAGTGGGAAAGTTTTCCTTTTCTAAAGTCCTTCATATCCTCTCTGGTGTGCAATGTACCCTGTGGGAATCTCACCTTATTATAGCCCTCTTTCCTAAAGTGTATTTTCTCTTTGGTCTCTAGAGTATCACAGCCATGTTTTCAACCTGGAGCAATTTGAGTCCTAGCACTTCAAAGTGCAGGTTGGGAGAGTGAGTCTTTTCCCTGATTGGAGCTCCCTTTCCTGAAGGCTATTGTGCTCTTTGGTCTGTGAGCTGGCCTGCGGCCTTTCTTCACAGCCAGCTATCCCACTTGGAGCAGTTGTCCACACTCGAACCTCACAATATGCAGGCACTGGGAATGCATCTCTCTCATGATTGTAGTCCCTGCTCCTAAAGTGTACTGTCTCTTTAAGTCTGTAGAATGGGACTACCAGGTTCTCAACTGAATCATCTTCTGTCCAGGGGGCTTGCAGGAAACTCCTGCCCTAGCACTTAACTATGCTGGCTCTGAGAGTAAATCTCTTCTTTGTTTGCAGCCCTCTCTTCTAATGTCTACTGTCCTCTTTGGTCTATAGGCTGGTCCTGCAGCATCCAGTTATCCTACCTGGACCAGTTTTGCTCCTGGGGATTGGCAGGCCTCTCACTATCCAGCTACACTGCTTGCTGCCTTTGGGAGGGAGCATTTCCCTGATTGCAGCCCCCTCTCCTAAAGTTTACTATTAATTAATAACATGTTATTATTTGGTTATTCATCTATTTTGGGGCATTTTTTTTATGTTTTAAATTTTCCGTAATTTTAAACAGTGCTACAGTAAAGTGTCCAATATGTAGATCTTTTCCTGCAATTTAGATTTTGGATAAATTCCCAATGAAATTACTGGGACAGAGGTTATATACATTTTAAGGATCTTCCACAAGAGAACTTTGCAAATTAGACTTTATGTTTTATTTCAGCAGAATATGACAAGTCAAGAGTGACAGATGATCCTAAGTCCCGGAATTTCACTGCACTTAAAGTGCGGGGCAATCAGATTCTACAGCTATTCTGCATTTGGGGCATAGAGTGCTGGCCTGATTTCTCTGCTCTTTCTGCAATGCTCTTGACTGATATACATTCTCTTAAATTTATTTTACATAGCAACAAGATATTGTAAGACATACAGGGCTGAGATTTGTAGTGGTCTTCCATCTTGCCTTGGGGCTGGAGTGCTGTGTAGAGCACTTCTTTTTGCTATAGAAAGTACTAAAAATGGATTCTGCAGATATATAACCTTTCTTAGAAACTAACTAGATAAAAAATTTTCACTTTTCTTCCCTTTGAGCAGGCCATTAGAGAACTTGAGCAGTCTACCAGAAAACATACAGATATTCCAACCTAGCCAACTTGGAATTTTGTTGTTCTTGTTGAATATTATTAATTCAATTCAATTAAAACTCACAGTGACCCTATGAACAATGCATCTGAACCTTTCTCTATCTAATGAGCAGCTTATCACATCTCATATACTTCAACCCATTTTTACAGTCACAGTGTCAATCCATCTTTTTGATGATTTTCTTTGGTCACCGATGTTCCACCATTCCAAACATGATGCCCTTCTCCAAGAACTGGCCTCTCCTGACAATATCCCTGAAATACATGAGACAGAGCTTCACCATCCTTGCTTCCAAGGAGCACTCTGGCTGCACTTTCTCCAAGATAAATTATTTCTCTGTTATTATTTTGTTTTTAGTCCACAGGATATTCAGGATTTTTTCCTACATCACAATTCAAAGATTCAAATGTCTTCAAACACAAATTTCTTCTGTAACCCTTAGGTTGTTGTTCGATTTTGAGATGCATAGGTAATTGAAAAGAATAAGATACACTTTAGTTTTCAAACTGATATTGTTGCTCATTAACACCATGGAGAGGTCCTTGACAGTTGATTTACACTGTACAACACATCTTTTAATTCCTAAACTCCTAGTCCCAAATCTGTCCTGGAGAAAGTGAAGCCAAGTGGCTCCTACTAGGCAAGAATTTTGAAGCTCCATCTGATATACTTTGGACGTGTTGTCAGGAGCAAACAATCCTTACAGAAGGATATCATGCCTGGAAGGGTGGAGGGACAGTCGGTGTGTTGAGAGCAGTGAGATTGGCACAGGATAGGACAAGGATCAGAGGTCTTATGTGTGGAGTTGCTATGAATCTCAGTAAACTCTATGGTACTTAATAACCACAACAACAGTCCTAAGGGTGAAAGAAAGAAAGATGAAAATCACCTTTGAATATTAATCCACTTTCCTCATTAATTTGAAGGTTTGCTTGAATTACCTACAACAAATTATTCATTTCTCTGAACAAAAGATACCTTACATAGACACGGGGATATGAATGAGTATATTACCAAGTGGATATTTGAATTAAATAAAAAAGTTCAGGCAAAGCAATCTGCATAATGTATGAATATATTTTAACCTGCAATCCTTGATCAGAACCAGAGGTGTGTATGTGATTTATTCTGTAAGCAATTCCAAAGGGCAGGAATGAGGAACTAGGTAGGAGACCAGGGGAAAAAAAAAACAGTATAAGCAGGCTATGAACTAGTTGGGTATTGGTGGCACAGATGTTATGTACATAAAAGCTCTGTTCTCAACAGGTGTCTAGATTGTTCATCTAGAACAATTTAATAAGAAAGCCTCTTGGGACTTAATTTCTGACAAGGCAGCCATTGAAGATACTATGGAGCACTATTCTACTCTTACATACATAGGCTTTTCACAAGTAAGAATTAACTTTACAGTAATATGTGCATAACACAACACATGACAATGACACATAACAATATGTGCATACAGACACACATATGTTTGTATATGCATGTGTTTGTATTCATGAGTTTATGACTGTTACACTTTACTTCCATGGAATCTTTTATAATGTGTTTTATAAACTTTTCTCCAAGAAGATAAAAAGAGATAAAATATTTATCATTTCCCTTTTCATGCTTGTCTAGTATAGCTCCAGGCACTGCACTATTATTTCTTCTGCATTTCAATATACATTTGTTAAGAGATTACTGAAGCCATTGTAGAAGCCTCCAGAAAGATTCATGGTTGGACGAGTACAAAACTAGTTGGAACTTTAGTGAAAGCATCAGGTTGGACAATAGAATTTCAGTATTGGAAATACTGCAGAGACAGGTTCTATTGTGCCTTCCAAGCTGAGTGAGAATAAAACAATAAGAGTAATGACACATGAAACTGAGTGGGGGCCAATGAAAACATTGACAATTTCAGATTCCATTTCCAATGTGGCTACACAAAACAGCTTTCAATTCACAGGTGACAAAAATTTACTTTTTCAACTGACCAAGACGGAAAACTTTTAAAAAATTAATTAATTTGCTGAATAGTGATCAGATTATTTTGCACTTGAAGTTTTAATATATAACGAGAGTGTTTTTAGCATGCTTTTTGTAATAGGATAAAACTTGTCTCAGACTAAAAACCAACATTGGGATGGAAAACATTGGTAAAATTATGATACAGAACACAGGGTGGTACTGGTACAATGACAAACACATAGATCAATGGAATTAGAATAGAGAATCCAGAAATCAGCCCATTTACCTATGGTCAACTGATTTTTGACAAAGAGATGAAGCAAGTTAAATAGGGAAATGAGAGCCTTTTTAACAAATGGTACTGGCAAAATGGTACTGGATCATGTACCTAGGATTAAAACCAAGGACTATACATTTCATTAAAGAAAAGCCTGGAACAACTCTAAAAATCCTAATCTACAGCATAAACAGTCTTCCACGCATCCTGGAAAATCCACAGTGAGGAAAGTCTAAAATAGATGAATGGAACTTTCTAAGAATCAAATCCCTATGCACATCTAAAAACTTCTCCAACAGAGTAAAATGGGAAGCCACATATTGGCAAAATATATTTGGTAATGACATGTTAGATAAGGAACTTATATCTAGAATTTACATAATACTCACGCACCACAACAAGATAAAGGTAAATAACCCAATTGAAAAATAGGCACAGGATATGAACAGACACTTCACAGAAGAAGACATTTAGATGGCCCACAAGCACACGAGGAAATGTCCAAAATCCTTAGCTCTAAGGGAGATGCAAATCAAAACAACTATGAGATATCATCTGACCCCAGTAAGAATAGCAAAATTTAACAGAACAGCAAACAACAAATGCTGGTAAGGTTGTGGAGAAACTGAAACCCTTATTCACTGTTGGTGGGAGTGTAAAATGGTGCAACCACTGGGGAAGGCGGTATGGAGCTCTCTCAAAAAGTTGCAAATAGAGATACCATTTGACCCAGTAATTCCACTCCTGGGAATATACTCCAAAGAGATCATAACTGACATCCAAGCAGACATATGCACACCCATGTTTATTGTGGCTTTGTTAACAATAACAAAGAGTTGGAAACAACCTAAGTGCCCATCAACAAATGAATGGATAGAGAAGCTCTGGTAGTCACACAATGGAATACTCTGCTGCATTGTAAAACAAGGAACTAATGCAATGTTATTCAAAATGGGTGACCTTGGAGGACATTATGCTGAGTGAAATATCTCAGTCACAAAAGGACAAATTCTGCATAATGCCACTGCTGTAGAACAAGACTGACATCAGGGTTGGGGTGTGACTGAGAAAAATTGGATAAATTATATAAACTGCACTGAAACAGATGAGGGAGAGAACCATTTAAAAGCAATATATGATTGGGAATTATGGTTATGACAAGAGTCCAGAATGAAGGTTGCATAGAGGAGAGTACTCGGGGCCGGGGTGGGGTGGGTTGAAGGGTGGTGGTTGTATATCAATGAAATAATTTTTCTTTTACTTTCCAAAGAGAAGAATGAACTGGGGGGAGGGGTGGGCAGGGAGAAAAATGCAACAGTGAATGAATGGAAATCCAAAATCTCTGTAAACGTTCATTAAAATGAATAAAAACAAACAAGCACAAAAACGGTCAATTTTATAAAGTTGTTAAAATGAATATCCACATAAGTATCATCTAGCCTGGAGAAAAAAATATTACAAAGCCTTGAGAAATCATAGATATCTAAGAAATATGATTCCATTCTGTGCCCAGACATTGGAGAGTTGGAAACATTCAATTATCACCATTAACAGACAATTTAAGATTCTTTCAAATTTTCTTTTATTTTAAAAATGATACTTTAGTTTTCAAAACTAATGTAAAAAATTTTAGATTGGTATAATAATTAAGAGATAACATACAATTCATCTAAATTTCTTTTTATTTTAAAAATCATACCCTAATTCTAGTTCTTAAACACTAATTATAAAATTCTTAGCTGACAGCTGTTTTGTTGATGAAGCTGAAGATATTATACTGTATTATGAATGCACGTGCTTCTATAACTATCAACTGCCGTGTAATTTTCATTACATCCCTTTCTAGTTAATAATTTCAGTAATTCTATCTTCTTACACGTTCATTGCCTATTCTTTTGTCTTTTATTATTATTAATTTTACTGTAGTGAAAATGGCTATTAATCTTCTTTTTAGCTGTTTGGAAATTCACTAGACATTCTGAATGAAAATGCTGGTGTCTAGCATATTGGACACTTCTGCCATTTAGGTCTTATAATTCTGGATTTTATTAATATGCAGTTTTGTTATTTCCAGTACTGTGTTTCTGTTTGCTCTGTGTCTTGTGATGATCTTTAAAGCACTTGTACCTTTTTACCTCATAATTTCAATTCTTTCTTCCATCTTCTGAATCAATACATTTCTTGTGGTTCCCAGTCCCTGGACCATTCACTTTATTTCTGGCTTCCAGTTTTTCTTCATTTTCATAGCAGCCTGATTTAACCCTTTCCAGGCTGAACCTCTTTGTTTTCTTAACAGTCTGCAGTACAATCAACTCTCCTCTCCAGCACCACAGCTCAAAGGCATCAATTCTCCTTCTATCCTC
>NW_006399755.1:32776685-32777421 GCF_000299155.1 Elephantulus edwardii | reverse complement strand
CCATACAGTCTTCCATAGTGGTTGCACCATTTTACACTCCCACCAACAGTGAATAAGGGTTCCAAATTCTCTGCAACTTCACCAACATTTGATGTTTGCTGCTCTGTTAGTTCTTTTTATTCTTACTGTAGTGAGATAATATCTCATAATTGTTTTGATTTGCATCTCTCTTAGAGCTAGGGATTTTGAACATTTCTTAATGTGCTTGTTGTCCATCTAAATGTTTTGGATTTCTTTGGTGAATGTGTCTGTTCATATCCTGTGTCCATTTTTCAATTGAGTTATTTACCTTTATCTCGCTGTGGTGCTCAAGTATTTTATAAATTCTAGATATAGGTCTCTTATCTGACATGTCATTACCAAATATTTTTTCCCAGTCTGTGGCTTCCCATTTTACTCTATTGGAGAAGTTTTTAGATGTTCATAGTGATTTAATAATTAGAAGGTCCCATTCATCTATTTTATCCTCTCCTAGTTATAGATTTTTTTTTCAGGATGCTTGGAAGACTGTTTATTTTGTGGAGTAGGATGTCCACACTATTTTTGGCATGCCTCTCCCTCCTCCAATTCTCTGATCAGTAGATATCTCATGCCTCGATATTTAAGATCCTCTACAAGAATGTCTGAAAGAGTGTAAACTTTGGTCATTACAAAGACAGAAGAGGAAGAAAAGACCAAAATGGATGTCAGAAGAAACTCTGAAGATTTCACTGGAGCGTAGAGAAGCCAAAGCACA
>NW_006399755.1:32766200-32776585 GCF_000299155.1 Elephantulus edwardii | reverse complement strand
CCACAACTCATTGGGTCTTCATTCATTAGTGTTCAAGGCCTCAAACCTGTTCCTGAGATGGTTCTGAAATTCAGTAGTAATTATATCTTTCTATAATAGTAGTAATAGTAATAATGATATCTTTCTATAATGTCTACATTGTGTTGGATCACATTTTTAGGAGTTGGAACAAACATGAATTTGTCCTGTCTTCCAAATTTCTCGGCATAGTCTGGTAAGAACATCTAGGGCTGCATCTGTTTGTTGAACTATATCAACTGGAATCTCATCAATTACAGGGGGTTCATATTTTGCCAATGCCTTTAGGGCAGCTTGGACATCCTACTTCATCACCATTGGATCCTGATCATATGCTACCTCCTGAAGTGGTTCTGTCTCAGCCAATTTTTTTCTACTACAGCGGCTCTTTGCATCCTCTCCATCTTCTTTCAATGCTTCCTGGATCATATAAAATTTTGCCAACAGCATCATTCAGTATTGCAAATTGAGGCTTGGCTTTGTTTTTCTGTTCTTTCAGCTTGAAAAATGGCAAGTGAGTTCTTCCTTTTATAATTTTCTAACTCAAGCTTTTGCACATTTCATTATAATATTTTGTTTTGTCTTTTTGTTTTACACTTTGAAATTTTTGTTCAACTCTTTTACTTTACCAATTTTTCCCTTTGTTTGGCTTCTCAATATACAAGTGCAACTTTCAGAGGCTCTACTTACACCCATGTTGGTCTTTTCTTTCTCTCAGGTCTTTAAATGGACCTTTTGCTTTCTTTTGGATCATATTCTTATCTTTCCATAGCTCATTATTGCTGAGGTCAGATAGATGTTTCCTACAAAAGATTTCCCTGCTAGGGGAACTTAGAACATCTTGTTTCCCTCTAGCAACTCAGCAACAGTTTACCTAACTAACTCAAACTCACTAACATAAATTAATCCCTCTACTGGTTTCTGAGAATGTAAATCACAGTAGGAAGAGAATAGTCATTTTCTTTCCCTCAGAAATACTGGTGGATTCAAAACTGTCTTTGAGTTAGCAATGCAACATACTATGTACTGTGCCACCAGCACTTGCTCTGGAGTATTTAAAGTTGTATGTACTGTGGAGTTCAAACTGACTCATAGCTGATCCACCACTGTGTTTTCAGAGGCAGTAAATAGCACTAATGGAGATTGCCCATCTCTCTGCCATAGAGAAACTGGCCTGCCCTTGGGTTGACCGTCAACTCCGCACTTCCAAGCCACCATAGCCCCCTAGAGTACTTGGGACACCTACCAATTTCTTATAGATATAGAAAGTTGGAGAGGGTCACTTTGCATAAGTTAATACTACATTTGGAAATGCTTTAAACAGCATTTTATTAAATTCTGTAAAACCACTATGTCAAAACTGGGTGCCAAAGGAGATATAAAAGGGAAGAAGAAAATATAGAGAGCATTGCTTTAAAAGATAGCAGTGTATTTAAAAATACAGCTATTTCCCTATACGTATAACATTTAATTTTCACAACAATTCTGGGTGTGGATATTATCAGACTCAGTTTTGTATATTTGGAAGCTAGAGTGGTATCCACTTCCTAAACAACATGTCTCTGGAAACCCTATGAATGTTGAGAAACAACGATGGTTACAGAAAGGCTTCAAAAGAAAGGCTTTTTCATAGGGTCACTATGAGTCATGCTCGACTCATTGGTAATCAACAACAACAAGTTTTGTATGAGTAAATTTTGTTTTATAAAGAATAATCTGTAAGCACAGTATTACATAGCTAGAAGTCTTTATATTTGAATCCAAATGTTTATCTCAACACTATATTACAAAGTAGTAATAATTTGGTATAGAATTAAATGAGAGCTATACATATAAGTAAGTGGAAGTCTTTGTCTCCTACTAATAAGGGAAAGATTCATTGGTAAAGAGCCCTTCTTTCACTATAAATAGATAATACACACAGGAGTTTAACACTTCTGCTGATGTGTGGCTTTTCCACATCTGAAACTGTGACTTGTAAAATATCACTTTATCTTCTTTATAGGTTTTGAGTGTTTTATTTTTAATTTTAAATAATAGATTTCCTTTTTTTTTAGAGCAGACTTAAATATACAGAAACATTGAGCAAAAACTATAAGGAGATTGCATGTTTGCCATTTTCCCCTGAACTCTGCTCCCTATTAATAACAGATTGTCTTAAAATCATTTATGACAACTTTAGTATACTATTGTTGAGCAAGAAGTATAGTAACATATTGGCTTAGATGTTGAACTGCTAGCTCAAAGGCCAATATTTTAAATTCACAGGAGAAAGATAAGGTAGATTTCTCCTATTAAGATATGAAACACATTAAAGGGTTGCTGAGAGGTGAAATCAACTCCATGACAGAGTGTTTGGTTTTGGTCAATGCCATTAAAGGAGCTTTGGTGCTGTAGTGATTAAAATGCTGGCTGCCAACCAAAAGTTGGCAGTTTAAACCCACTAGCCCTTGTGGTTCTGGTGTTGAAGGAAAGCGTTGAATATTCCATGGACAAAGAATAAACAAGTCTGTTTTGGAGGAAGAGCAACCAGGGTGGTCCTTAGAGGCAAAGATAGTGAAACTCCACTCATTGTATTTGGACATGTTGCCAGGAAAACGTCAGACCTTGGAAAAAGACTTCAGGTTGGTAAAAGTGGAAGGTGAGAAAAAGATGAAGATTCTAAACAAGATAGGTTGATATAATGAATGTAACATGGGCTTGGACATCTCAGAGATTGTGAAGATAGGGCAAGTTTCAGATCTGTTATTCATAAGTCTGCTATGCATGAAAGTCGACTTGATAGCATCTGAAAACAATGCAACCAAAGCTGTTACAAGGAAGAGGAGGGGAAACATGTTGTGACCTTCTTTCAAAATGTTCCATCTTGGGAAACCCTACAAAGCAGTTCTTTTTTTATCAACAGAGTCAACACTGTTGCTGTGAGTCAGATATTATTTGATAGCAATAACTTTGGAATTTTTCTTTTTTACTGTTTGTGGTTTGCATTGTTGTTGTTATGTGCCTCCAGTCCAGTACAACTCATAGCAACCCTATGAATAGTAATCTGAACTCTGTCCTCTCCTGTGCAACCCCCATAATACCTGACACATTTGATCTCATTTCTGTCCCTCTACCTTCCCAAGCATAATGCTCTTTTCCAAGAAATAGCCTCTCTCTTGGTAATATGCCCAAAGTAAAAGAGATGAAGCTACATCATGTTTGTATCTAGGAGCACTCTGGCCACTCCTTCCCCAAGACATGTCTGTTTGTTCTTTCAGCAGTCCATGAGACGTTCAGTGTTCTTCTCCAACACTACAGTTCAGAGACATCAATTTTTCTTCTGGCATACTTATTCATTGTCCAGATCTCAGATGCATATCAAGTGATTTAAAAAGTCATGGTATGAATCAGGCACACCTTCATGCTCAAACTAGTATCATTGTTCCTCAGTAATTTGGAGAGTTCCCTGACTGCAGATTTCCCCAGTGCAATACATATCCTCATCTGCAGACTCCTGGTACTAAGTATACTGATTGTGAATACAAGAAAGTTGAAGTTGTTGACAGTTTCAATCTTCTATCATAATGTCTATAGGTCTAGTGGTTACGATTTTTGTTTTTTGACATTGAGATACAATTCATATTGAAGGCTGCAGTGTTTGATCTACTGCAACAAGTATTACAAGTCCTCCTCACTTTCAGCTGCTAAGGTGTGTCATCTGCATACCAAAGGTTATTCTTGTTTATGCTCAGGTAATTTTTGGATGCTATGATGCTGAAAGTTGGAAATCGCCCATGGTTCATAGGTTTTAGTAGAGCTCCCAGGCTAAGACAGACTAGGAAGAAGAATTAGCTATCTACTTCTGAAATAATAGGCCTTTGAAAAGCCTATCAGTAACAGGGGAACAAAGATAGTTATTACAGTTAGAGCCTAGACTGGAAGTCAGTCAAGATTGGAGAAACAGCTGCAAACATTCTTTAATAGTTGGAACATGGAATATATGAAGAATGTTGGAAAATTAGAAATTGTAAAAGATGTAATGGAACCCATTAACATTGATATTCTAGACATTAGTGATACTAAATAGACTGTCTTTGGCCACTTTGAATCGCACAATCACGTGGAATACTATTCCAGAAATAAAAACCAGAAATGGTGTTGCATTCACAGTTAAAAAGATAATTTCATGTTCTATCCTGGTGTTCTCATTGTTGCTGTTGCCGCTGTTGTTGTTGTTGTGGAATTTTGAGTCAGGAACAACCCATACTTGATGCCCCAGTGACAGTAAATTTTCGGAGACAGTAAATTGCATGGGATGATATTGCCCATCCTTCTCCTGTGAAGCATCTGCTGGATTTGAACTGCATGCCTTTGGGACTGCAGTGCAGATTCTTACCAATAGGCCACCAGGCTTCAGTTTTCCTGTTCTGTTCTTCTTGGTTGTTGTCATCAAGTGGACCCTAAAACAACAAATTAAAACATTGCCCTGTCTTGTGCCATCCTCACAATCTCACACATGGTAAAGCCTGTTATTAAAGTCACTATAACAAACTATTTTGTTGAAGGTCTTCCTCTCTTTGGTTGAGACTCTACTTTCTCAAGTATAGTATCTTTTCCCCCAGTGACTTGGGCACCTTCTGGCAACATGCCCATAATACGTGAGATGAAGTTTCACAATACAGACCTCTAAGGAGCATCCTGTTTGCATTTCTTCCAAGACGTATTTGTTTGATCTTTTGGTATACCATGGAATGGATATTCAGTACTTCTTGCCAATACCACAATCCAAATCCACCTTGAAAGTATCTTTCTGTAGGCTTCAACAATTTCACAATTACAAGCACAAAGGCACGGACTATGTGGTATCTTATGAAATATTTTAATGATCATAGTGTCCCCGTCTGTTAACCATTAGTACCACTCAGAGATTCCATGTCAGGATCCATTTACAAACCAAGGAAGCCAAGAAATGTCCAGGGCTACCAGAAACTGATAGAGATGAGGTGAACTCTTCCTTTACAGCCAGTACGGGAACAATTGTCTTGTCATGTTGAAATTTTCCTAAGGACTTTATAAATTTAATAAGCAATATTGGCAAAGATTTTAAAAGCTTCAAATCCCCCTGAAAAAAGAGATATACAAATAAAAGTGCACAGAAACTACCTTAGTTATACTCCAAAGATGGTAAGAAATATTGCATTCATTCCAAAACCTATTGTTTTCAAAGGAAAAAAATATTAACTGCTGACTTTTAACCAAAGGCCATTGGAAAAAAAATTATCAAAGTGGAGGGAAAAAACTCAACATAAACATCTTTCAAAAATATAAATTCAATAAAGTGCTATATAATTTTTTAAAAAAACTATACCCTTTTTTAAAAAAAAATTGTTTTCTTTTACTGTGATTTTAACAAATCTTTACATAAAGGTTGGGTTTTTCACTTATTCATTGTTGCACATTTTCCCCCTCTTCTTTTAGTCCCTCTCTTAGTCCATTTGTGTGTGTGTTTGTTTCAGAGTTTATTTAACAATAGGTAATAGGAAATCAAATTTAACAGTCTATACAGTGATCCAAAGTTCATATTTCTAAGTAATCAACTTTATAATTGCATGATTTATAACAGTGGAGGGTTTCTGCTATTTTCAAGTTCTCTTATTGCTGATTGTTGTCATACATAAAATGCTTAATCATAGGAATTTTTCTACCCCCCAGAACTGTGTGTAACTTCCAGGCCCAACTCAGGTTCCAGTGCCATGTGGTCTCGGTGCTGCCCCCACAAACATCCAAGACTGGTGTGAGTTTCAGAAGGTCCATGACTACAGTCTTCAATAAAGATTACATCTCAACATCAAGAAAACAAAGGTTTTCACCACTGGATCAATTGGTAATATCGTGATAGAGGGAGGAAAATAGAGGTTGTTAAAAATTTCATCTTGCTCTGATCCAAAACCAACACTCCTGGAATCAGTAATCAGGAAATAAAAGATGAATTGCTTTAGGAAGGTCTGCAGTCAGGGATCTTTCCAGAATGCTAAAGAGCAATGCTGTCAGTCTGGAGACTTAGGAGTCCCTGATTCAGGCCACAGTCTTCTCAACTTCTTGCTATGCATCTGAAAGCTGGACAATGATTAAGGCTGACAGAGAAGAATTGATGCCTTTGAATCGTGATGCTAGGGAAGAGTATTGAACATATCATGGACTGCCAAGAGAACAAACAGACCTGCCCTGGAGAAGGGTGAAACCAGCTTACCGGTTGGAGGCAAGGATTTTGATACTCTGCCTGCCTCATATACTTTGAATATGTGCCCAGGAGGGCCTAGTCCTTGAAGAAGGACATTATTCTGGGTAAAGTAAATGATCAGCACAGGAGAGGACGACCATGGGTAAGAGAGATTGACACAGTGCCTGTGGCAATAGGGGTAGGTGTGTCAGAGACAGTGAGGTTGGCTCAAAATAGAAGAGGGCTCAGAGCTATTATTGTTCATAAGGTTGCTATGAGTCTCAGTCAACTCTTTGACACATATTCTAGTCTTTAGTAATCCACTTTGTGACATTTTATTGTGAAGTCCGAGGAAATTAAAACAAATTCCGAAACAGATTCTATACTCAAAAAGTGCATAAAACCCATTTATTCCCACAAAATTTCAAATATTCTTCATATTTTAAGTATAGAAACTCCTCTAATTCTTTTGTCCTTCCAAAATTGTGAAAGCTATGTTGATTTTTTATCTCTAAATAAAAAGTCTGAGTGTCATAGTTAATATATATAGGGTTTTTTTACATTTTAGTAATATTTGTTCCTCCTAGGTCTTTTCAGACTATGCTGGTGATTTTTGACAAAATGTGAAAAAGCGAAGACAGATGGCTTGCAGCTCCAACTGTCTGGCTTTATTTTCCTTTGCCAGCAAGGTCTGTGATCCTTCAACTCATTGTGGCCTCAGATCATGTGATGGCTTTGATTTGCATATTAGAGGAGGAAGGTTTCAAACACTTAAAATTTCTTCCTAAAATAAGTGTCACATAGTAAAATGTGGCAGTATATAGTTTATAAAATTGTCATAGGCTCTTGCACAGGCTTTACACATTGTCAAAATGAAGAGTATATATCTAAAAAACTAATAATTGGATTCATGTCAGTATTAAGCATTCCTCATGGGAGAGTTATTCATAGTGAAAAGATGGGAAATCTCCTCCGATGTGATTAACCACTTTTGAAAACACACTAGAGGGGTCACTCAGTAGTCAGTTTCCACTAGATGGTTTGTAACAATCCCAACAACATGGGAGAGTTTGCCTGAAAGTATAGAAAGGGTCCTGGACTTAATTTTGACTATTTGGACATAAATCTTCATTTTTATTAATTATGTGAACTGGGACTAGATATTTTCTTTTTTATTTCAATTCTTATGTCAAAAGTGAAATAATATGATGTATTTTCTAGTTAGTTTCAGTGAAAATCTTTAATATATAAATGGTACTTAATATTTAGTAAGTAAATCAGAAACACAACAGGACAAGTAAAGTTTAAGATGGTCAAAAAGCCATCTTTAATAATTTTTTTATTGTTTTACCAACCTCAGGTAGGAAACACTATCTTCTAGCTTAAGCACCAAGTACTCTTATCTTAGTTCTTTCATAAAAGCTCTCATTCAGCAATCTGACCCAGGTCATAATAAATTCAACTGTGGTTTTTGTTTTTTCTTTGTTGTTGTTGTTTTTATGCAGGTGATGTTGAACAAAGAATAAAGAAGACCAAAGAAGAACTGATGCCCTTGAATTGGCGTGTCATCTAAGAATATGTGTGGCAGACTGTCGAAAGGAAGAACAAAAAAAACCAAAAAGATCCCACCACCACAAAACAATAAACTGTCGTGGATGAACTGCAACCACAGTGCTCCTTAAGAGGCACAGATGATGAAACATCATTTTACTTACCTTGGGCATGTTCTCCAGAGGAGCCACTGGTTAGAGAGACCCATCATGATGGAGGTTCAGAGAAAGAGAGGAAGATCCTAATCACATTGCTGCAATGGGGCTTAAGTGTGGTGGAGATCTTGAGGAAGCACAGGATAGGGTGAAGTTTTGAGCTTGGGTTCATAGTGTCACTGTGTATTGCAATCAATTTGACAGTACCTAACAATGACACAACAACTCAACAGCCAGGTAAAGTATATCATAATAATGACCTCAATTATAAGATTCCATGTCTGGGACCTCAAATTGAAATGTGTATAGTAATAATTTTATAGAACAGCCCAGAGATCTACTGGATCTGGGAATTCCTATTCTAGGAGATTCTAGAATAATGCAGACACACTAAGTGATCCATCATTCCACAAAGTAGGAAGGTTTTGAACGCAGGTTTGGAAGGCAAAGCCAGCCACATGAACGGCAACATTCAAACCAATGTTGTTATTGTTATTATTGTTGTTATATGCTGTGGAGTGGACTGTGACTCAGCAACCCTATGTACAACAGCCCTAAACCCTGGCCACATTACCCCAGTCACTGAATCAATCCATCTCATCTAGGGTCTTCCTTTCCTGTGCTGTCCCTCCACCCTCCCAAGCATGGCGTCCCTCTCCAAGGACTGGTCCCTCCTTGCAACATGTCCAAAGAATGTCAGATGACGCTTCAGAATCAGCCTGCTTACTAAAACTTAATAACTGCAGATATTCAAATGAGTTAACTTGATGTACAAAAGTTCAGACTCTGGAATCAAACAATCTGGGTTTGTAAGCACACGTTTAACTAGTTACTCAATATTCTTGAGCCTGATTTTACATCTCATAAATGAAAGTAATTTTCAGGTTTAATGACGTAATCACTGTGTAGTACTTTTACAGTCCTGAAACACAATAAGTTCAAAAGAAATGTGAATTGTTTTAAAAGCAAACACTTTTGAAAAATTGTACTTGTGCTTTATACGTGCTGTTTCCTATTTGTAAAAAGTGCAATAACATCGTAGAGATGGCCATATCTGAACCTCTCCTAACTCCCCAAAGAGGAACTGTCTATATTATCAGCACCCACACCACAAACCCAATTCTCATGGTGTCAACCATATTCTTCATGCCTCTTTCTACTTATCCCAACACCAATCTTACTGCTCTACTGGGTCTGAAATATATTGTAATAACCGCTATCACATCAAACCATATTGTTTTTATGTTCCACAGAGTTGGAACCAAAACATAGCTGACCCATCAGCAGGTTGTCAGAGAAAGTTAATTGCTTGGGAAGGGATTGCCCATACTCTTGTGAAGGAGCTGGTAGCCTTGAACCATGTGCCTTCAGGATTGCAGTGCAGCTTCTTGCCACTAGACCACCAGAGCTTCAAAACGGTATTAGGAAAGTCGAAAGACTGTAATGGAAGTTTGTGGCAGATCTATTTACTTAGTCAGAACATCTTCTGAAATGTGCTAACAGGTACCGCAGCTTTCAGCCTCATGGCTTTAGGCTTTCAGTCCTGCCAGTGATGGCTCCTGCCCCTCCAGTTTTCTAACAAACTTTGGCAAAGTCTCTTAACTCTGAGTCTGTGGGTTAGCAGTCCCAAGGTCAGCTCTGTATCATGTTAGGTCACTGATTTCTCTGCTTTGGTTGCTGCTGCTCTCTTGTAGGTCTGTTTGGTGCAGGACCTCTAACCCTAAGGGGACTCCACATTCTTTTGCTTCTTCATTGCTGGTTGTGAGTTCTCTAAATCTAATGTTCAATCTGCTCAATTCAGTGGTGACACCAGCCAATTCCCTTGTGTAGAGACTAACACACCCTTTTCCCACTAACCCTCATGGCAAAGCAAAAGTCAATGGCTAAGGAAGTAATTTTGAACAATTAACCCGTCACACCACACTATTTTTTTTATTATTTCATAGGCTTTTACTTAATCTTTTGTTAACACTTATTTTATTATTATTATTCATTTTAATGAATGTTTGCAGAGACATTGG
This sequence comes from Elephantulus edwardii, assembly GCF_000299155.1. Lineage (NCBI taxonomy): Eukaryota > Metazoa > Chordata > Mammalia > Macroscelidea > Macroscelididae > Elephantulus > Elephantulus edwardii. The sequence goes on along the minus strand of NW_006399755.1, from coordinate 32,766,638 downwards.
ATTTCCATTAATTCATTATTGCATTTTTTTTCTTTGCCCACCCCTCCCCCACAGTTCACTCTTCTCTTTGAAAAGTAAAAGAAGAATTCTTTCAATGGTATACAATCCCCACCCCTCCCCTCCTCAGTACACTCCACTATGCAGCCTTCATTCTGGACTTTTGTCATGACCAAAATACCCAGTACTATATTGCTTTTAAACAGTTCTCTCCCTCATATGTTTCAATGCAGCATACACAATTTACCCAATCTTTTCTCAGTCTCACACCAACTCTGATGTCAGTCCCATTCTACAACAGTGGCACCATGCAGTATTTGTCCTTTTGTGAATGAGATATTTCACTCAGCATAATGTCTAGGGTCACCCATTTTGAATATTATTTCATGAGTTCCTTGTTTTTCAATGCAGTGTAGTATTCCATTGTGTGAATATACCACA
>NW_006399755.1:32751257-32762975 GCF_000299155.1 Elephantulus edwardii | reverse complement strand
TCGCTATGAGTCGGAAACGACTCGACGGCACATAACAACAACAACTACTAGAATGTAAAATATCACTTGGTATGCTGTCAACTCCTGGAGCCTTGTTTTTTGCCAATTCCTTCAGAGCAACTTGAACTTCCTCCGTCATCACCACAGGCTCTTTTTTATATGTTATTTCATGAAATTCTTCTATATCAGCCAATTCCTTCTGATACAGTGACTCTGTACTCCTTCCATATTCTTTTAATACTTCCTGGATCATTTAACATTCTACCCAAAGTATCCTTAAGTATTGCCACCCATGGCTTGAATTTGTTTTACAACTCCTTCACTTAAAAATCGCTGAACAAGTTCATCCCTTTTGATTTTCTGACTCCAGCTCTCTGCACATTTCATTATAGTATCTTGCTTTGTTGTCCTGAGCTGCCTTTTGAAATTTTTCTGTTTAGCTTTTTGATTTCTTCCTTTAGCTTTGGCTTCTCGGCACTCTAATGCAATATTCAGAGTATCATCTGACATCCATCGTTGCCTTTTTTTCTTCAGCCTTTGTAATGATCTTTTGCATTCTTCACGGACAATTTTCTTGATAGCCTCCAAGAGCGTATTTGGTCTACGCTCATGGGTGCTGTTCCTGAGATGGTTTTAAAATTCGAGTGGGACAAACGTAAGGTCAAATTTTGGTTCTTATGGATTTGATTTAATTTTCTTCAATTTCAGCTTCAGCTTGCACATGAGTAGTTGGTGGTGTGTCCCACAATCAGCACCAGACTTGGTTTTCACAGCTGATATTGAGCTTCTCCACCGAGTCTTTCCACAAATGTAATAGATTTGATTCCTATGCATACCATCAGGTGAGATCCACGTGTATAGCCTGCATTTATGCTTCTTCTAAAAGGTATTTGCAATGAATAAATCATTGAATGTGCAGAACTCTATCATTCTATCTCCAGCATCATTTCTCTGAGTCCATGTTTTCCAGCTACTGATCCTTCTTTCCTGTTTCCAGCTTTTGCGTTCCAGTTGCCCATTATTATCAATGCTTCTTGATTGCATGTTTGATCAATTTCTAGTTGCAAAATTTGGTAGCAATCTTCCATTTCATCCTCTTTGGCGCTCATTGTTGGTGCATATATTTGAATGATAGTGGTATTCACTGGACTTCCTTGTATGTGTGTGGATATTATCCTGTCGCCCACCACATTGTATTTCAGGATGGATCTAGAAATGACATTTTTAGTTATGAAACCAATTCCATTTTTTCTCACTTTTTCATTCCCAGAATAGTACCTCATATGATCATCTGATTCAAAATGTCCCCTGCCAAGCCATTTCATTTGGCCAATACCTCGTATGTCATATTTATATGTTCCATTTCTTTCTTAACAATGTCTGATTTTCCTACATTCATGCTTCTCACATTCCACGTTCCAGTCAGTAGTGTCTGCTTTTAGCTGTTCCTTCTTCTTTGTGTTTCCGTTTCTAAGATCTCAGTCTCAATTGCCATGTCTGCTAGTCCAAGTGATAGTCTATGTGTGCTCTATCCGGAGAACAGCCAGCTTGCCAACTGACTGGAAAAGATTGACCTTTGTTCCCGTTCCAAAGAAAGCTGACACAACAGAGTGTGGAAATTATCGAACAATATAATTAATATCACGTGCAAGCAAGATTCTGCTGAAAATTATCCAAAAACGACTAGAGCAATATATAAACAGAGTAATATATATATACATATACACGTATATACAATATATAAACAGATGTGCAGGCTGGGTTTAGAAGAGGTCGTGATACTAGAGATATTGTAGCTAATGTTAGATGGATCTTGGAAGAAAGCAGACTTCACCGGCTATGCAAAGGCTTTTGACTGTGTGGATCACAAAAAGCTATGACTGTCTCTGAGAAGAATGGGAATCCCAGAACATTTGATTGTGCATATGCAGAGCCTATACATGGACCAAGAGGCAGTCGTCAGAACAGAGCAGGGAGACACTTGATGGTTCAAAATCAAGAAGGAGGTCCGTCAGGGATTTATTTTGTCTCCATACCTTATCAATCAATATGCAGAACAGATCATCCATGGCACTGGGCTGTACAAGGAGGAATGTGGCATCAGGATTGGCAGAAGATCCACAACCTGAGTTATGCAGATGACACAACCCTGTTCACTGAAACTGAGGAGGACCTGAAGGGCTTGTTGCAGAAAGTCAAGGACTGTAGGTTTCTAAATGGATTGAAGCTCAACATCAAGAAAATAAAGATTCTCACCACTGGGCCAATTGGCAGCATCAGTATGGATGGTGAAGGGATGGAGATAGTTAACAGTTTTAGTTTATTTGGCTCCACAGTCAACACTCTTAGTAACAGCAGCCAAATCAAGAGATGAATTGCACTGGGAAAGTCAGCTGTGAGTGATCTCTTAAGAATACTGAAGAACAACAATGTCAGGCTGGAGACTAATGTGAGCCTGATCTGGGCTATAGTCTTCGCAATTACATGCTGTGCATCGGAGAGTTGGACAGTGACTAGGAATGACAGAAAGAGAATTGATGTCTTTGAGCTGTTGTGCTGGAGAAGAATGCTGAATATACCATGGACTGCTAGGAGAACAAACAGGTTTGTCCTAGACAGGGTGAAGCCAGAATGCTCCTTGGAGTCAAGATTCTGAAGCTTCATCTGACATATTTTGGGGATGTTGCAAGAAGGGACTGGTCCTTGGAGAGGGACATCATCTTTGAGAGAGTGGAGGGACGGCGCAGGAGAGGAAGACCCTCAACGAGATGGATCAATGCTGTGATAGGGGTAGTGGGAATGAGTGTGTTTGAGACAGTGAGGTTGGCACAGGGTAGAGCAGCATTTAGGGCTCTGGTACATAGGGTCGCTATGAGTCGCAAGCGACTTAAAGGCGCATTGCTATTCTGTGCCCTCTGCCCAGTGAAATCCTCCCCTATCATCAATATCATCTTGCTATCAGTAGAAAATTATGTTTAAGAATTTATTTGCTCTTATTGGGGAGTTACGGTGGCATAATGGATGAGGTGTTGCACTACAACCCCAAAGCAGGAGGTTAGAATCCACCCTTAGGTCAGCAGAAGAAGAAAAATGAGCAGTCTCCACCTAAGTAATTTACGACCACTGAAAATCTGCTAAAGGTTTAGCTACAGGTCAGTACACACTCAACGGCACATAACAATAACAGTCTCATTTAATCATCTCTTTTCCCAGTCTCCAATACAGAGATTCATACCTATGTGAATTAAGTCAATAGACATATCTCTTCCCTGTGGCTTTTTTCTAATCTCCAACTGATATTTTTTCTCTATGAAATACTTCCCTTGAGGGGACTCTTGATTTCTCATTACCTTCTGTTAACCTTCACATTTGATGATGTCAAAAATTCCATCTCGATAATAAACTGTTCTCCCAAACTAAGAACCTCATAGCTAACAACTTTCAAAAGTATGTTTCTCTCTTTCTTATAAGTGCTCCCAATTCAATTTTTCCTGAAACCAAGGCACCTCTCAACTAAATTTAAAAGAAAAACCTTCTTAGTAACACTTTGAAAAACAGTTTGGCAGTTCCCCAAAACGTTAAACATAGTTACCATATGAGCCAGAAATTCCACTCCAAGAGAAATTAAAACATATGTCTATACAAAATTGTGTACACAAATGTTCATGGCAGCATTATTCATAATAGCCCAAAAGAGAAAACATGCAATATCCATCAACCGATAAATGCATGCACAAAACATAGTACATTAGTACAATGGACTTTTATTCTGCCATAAAAAGAAATTAATTAATGATTATGATACAATATGGATCAACTTTTAAAACATTATGCTACGTAAAAGGTAAAAATATATGTGATTCCATCTACATAAAATGTCCAGATTTCAAACCACAAAGCTTTTAGTTAACAGCCCAGAAATTTACTATTATTCCATCAGGATTTTGAAAAAAATTATGAAAACCACTGAATTTTACAGTTTAAAAGAGTAAATTACAGGATATGTAAATTATATAGAAATTTAGTTAAAATCTCTAGAGTTGCTCTGCTTCTAAACTAGATACCATATTTAATACAAAAGGTTCGAGTAAAACATTGTGTGAACTTTGCTTTCAAGGACAATCACGTCTTTAAAAATGTAGGCATTTATTTATGATTTTTTTAAATTTTATTTTACTAATTGTAATGAACATTGACAGAGATCTTGGATTTCCATCCATTCATTGTTGTACTTTTTTCTACCCACTCCCCCGCCCCCCAGTTCACTCCTCTGTTTGAAAAGCAAAAAATCAACTTCTTCGTTGGTAGAGAATCCTTCCCCCCTACGCACTCCACTATGCAAACTTAATTCTGGATTCCTGTGATAATCATAATACCCTACCATATATCGCTTTTAAACTGTTCTTTCCCTGATCTGTTTCAATTCAACATACATACTCTATCCAGTATTTCTCAGTCTTACCTCAAACCTGATGTCAGTCCCATTCTGCAACAGTGGCACTATGCAATACTTGTCATTTTGTGACTGAGATATTTTACTCAGCATAAGGTCCTCCAGCGTCACCCATTTTGAATAATATTGGATGAGTTCCTTGTTTTTCATTGCAGTGAAGTATTCCATTGTGTGAATGTACCCCAACTTCTTTATTCATTCGTTTGTTGATGGGTACATAGGTTGTTCTCAACTCCTTGCTATTGTGAACAAAGCCGCAATGAACATGAGTGTGCATGTATCTGCTTCGATGGCGGTTATGGTCTCTTTGGGTTATATTCACAGTAGTGGAATGGCTGGGTCAAATAGTATCTCTATTTGCAACTTTTTGAGAAAGCTCCATACCGCCTTCCACAGTGGTTGCACCATTTTCCACTCCCACCAACAGTGAATAAGGGTTCCAGTCTCTTCACAACCTCGCCAGCGTTTGTTGTTTGCTGTTCTGACTGGGATGAGCTGATATCTGATAGTTGTTTTGATTTGCATCTCCCTTAGAGCTAGGGATTTTGAACATTTCTTCATGTGCTTGTTAGCCATCTGAATGTCGTCTTTGGTGAAGTGTCTGCTCATATCCTGTGCCCATTTTTCTATTGGATTATTTACCTTTATCTTGTTGCGGTGCTTGAGTAGTTTATAAATTTCTGATTTTTCTATTTAAGTTTCTCTGCAGTCCTCAATAAGGAGCTCTAGTGGCGTAGGGGTAAGGAACTAGGCTGTCCAGCCACAGGCACGTGTTTCAAATCCACCAGCTGCTCTGTTGGAAAAAAAGATGGACAATCTTGACTCCTGTGATTTTCAGCCTCTGAAAATCCACTGGAATTAAGCTATGCATTAGTTCCCACTCAATGGCGCAACACAACAATATCCCTTCATGCGAATGATTTTGTATTGTCTTTTGATGAACAAACCGAGTTTCACAAAGAGCAGCTGCAAGATTCTAGAGCCGGAAGACTTCACATTGGCGTCAAATAGTTCTGACTAATGTAAAACTAGATATCAACTATGTCTAAAACCTTCAATTAATCTGTAACCCATTGCATATTCATTTTTTCATGTGTAGGATAAAAAGTAGTAATACATCCATAACTGGGGAAAATGTTTGTTCAGTAGTAGGTAGAACTCAGGTGCTAATGTAGTTCCTGATTAACCATCTATAGGAGGAGGACTGCATGTTCAACAATGCTGAAGAAGTTTCAGCAGAGAATTCAGACCAAGAGAGACTAGGAAAATATGCTGGTTGATCTAACTTTGAAAATCACTCTATGGAAAATGGCATGGACAAGAGGAGTCTAATTTGTTACTAGTCATGTGATAACACAGAACTTGGCAATATTTTATTCTTTAATGTATATGGTCCCTATGAGTTTGAGGGTTATTCAATGACAGTCAAAACAATAATTTGCTAGCAAAAATAATGATATAGAACTTAATTATTTTTTCCTAACATAATATCAAATTATGTATGTTGTTGTTTTTGTTAGGTACCCTCCAGTTGAGTACTAGCCATAGCAACCCTGTGAACAACAGACCTGAACCCTTTCCTATTCTGTGCCATCCTTACACTTCTTGACACATTAAGGTCCATTGCAGCAGTCACTGTGTCAGTCTTTGGTCGAAGGTCTTCCACTCCTTCATTGACCCTCGACCTTTCTGACTATCATGTCTCACTCCAAAGAACGGCCTCTCCTAGCAGGGTGTCAAAATATGTGGGATTAAGCCTCATCATTTTTGCCTCCAAGGAACTCTCTGGTTGCACCATATTCAGGACGAAGTTGTTTGTTCTTTTGGCAGTCTGTGGGATATTTGTTGCTCTTCTTCAACATTATAGCTTCAAAGGCATTAATTCTTCTTCTGTCATCCTTATTCACTGTTCAGCACTCAGATGCATAGCAAGTGATAGAAAAGACCATGGCTTGAGTTAGAACTGGCATCATTACTCCTCAATACTTTGCAGAGGTTTCTTACTGGTGACTTCCCCAGAAAGATGCATCTGCTGGTCTCAAGAGAGTTAATTGTGGATCCAAGTAAGATGAAGTTGTTGACAGTTTCAATATTTTCTCCATCTATCATGTTGTTCAATGGTAATATTTGTTTTCTTGATACTGAGATTACAAATAGCTTTTTTAAAAAGATACAAACAGTGACTTTACACGTGGACCTCATCTGATGGGCTGCACAGGAATCAGATTTACTACATTTGTGGAAGAAATCATTGGAGAAGTTCAATCCCGGCAGTCAAAACTAGCCCAGAGGTAGATTGTGGGTCAGACAGACCATCCATTACTCATGTACAAGTTCAAATAGAGGCTGAAGAAAATGAAAATAACACCACAAGAACAAAGATATGATCTTGAATCTGTTCCATGTGAATGTCAAGATCATCTTATGAATAAACATTGAGCACTAATGATTGAAGACCAGATGAGTTATGAAAAGGAAAGTAAAATTATTATAAGGAAAAAAGTAAAAGGTCATTAAAATACAGAGGAGAAGGGGGGGGGAAATCCTAAAATAGATGTCAGAAGAGACTCTAAAAATTGCATTAGAGAATCAAGAAACCAAAACAAAGGGGGGGGGGATGCCAAAGAGCCAAACAGAAGATTTCAGAGTGCAGCTCAAGAAGACAAAGCAAACTATTATAATGGAATATATAGAGAGCTAGAATGGGAGAATAAAAATGGAAGGGCTCACTCTATATTTCTTGAGCTAAGAGAACAGAACTTAAAAACAAATTTAAGCCTTGAGTTGCAACAGTGAAAGATGCTATGGGTAATATCAGTTCTTCCTCTGTCATCCCTATTCATTTTCCAGAACTCTGATGCATAGCAAGTGATCAGAAAGACCACAGCCTCAATCAAATGCACCTTAGACCTCAAACTTACATCATCGTTCTTCAATAATTTGGAGAGGTCCCTGACTGCCGACTTTTGCAGTGCAATGTATCTTCTTATTTCCTGACGGCTAGTCTCAAGGGTGTTAATTGTGAAGTAAGATGAAGTTGTTGACAGTTTTGATCTCTTCTCTATCAAACATGATGATGCCTCTTGGTCCAGAGGTAAGAATATTTGTTTTCTTGACATTGTGGTGCAATCCATATTGAAGGCTCCACTGGAGAAGAACATACCGTAGGATTGCTATGATTCGTATGTAACTTTATGTCTTCCTCTCCTGTGCTGTCTCCCCACCCTTACAAGCATGAAGTCCTTCTCCAAGGACTGGTCCCTCCTGGTCACATTCCTAAGTATGTGAAATGAAGCTTCAAAATCCTAGCCTCCAAGGAGAAATTTTCGTGGTCTATGATATGTTCAAGACTCTTCTCTGGCACCACAACTCAAAGGCATCCATTTTTCTTCTGTCATCCTTAGTCATTGTCCAGCTCTCTGATGCATAGCAAGTAATTGTGAAGACCATGGCCTGGATCAGGCACATGTCAATCTCTAAACATCACTGCTTTTCAATACTTTGGAGAAGTCCCTCCCATCATATTTTCCTGACACAATTAATATTTGGATTTCTTGGCTTCTGGTGCCAGAAGTATTGATTGTAGAGCAGTGCAAGCTGTAATTTTTAACAACTTCAATCTCTTCTCCATCTATATATGGTGTTTCCAATTGGCCCAGTGGTGAGAATCTTTGTTATCTTGGTGGTAAGATTCAAAACATATTGAAGACTACAGTCCTTGACCTTCTACAGTAAGTGCTTCATTTCCTCCTCAGTTTCCACAAGCAAGATTGTCTCATCTTCATAACAACTAACAATGGACAATATATTCAATATATTGCATGGTCCAGAAAGCATCAAAAGAAGATGGAGGGACTACATAGAATAATTGTACCAGAAAGAACTGACTGAGACTGAAATTATGTACAGGAAGATAATTATGTGTTTATGTTGCTGTTGGATACTATTGAGTCAAGTACAATTCATAGCGATCTTGTGAACAGCCAATCTGAATCTTACTCTATTCTGTGTCATCCTGATCATCTCTAACACACTAGAATCCATTACTAAAGTAACTATGTCAATCAATCTCCATGGGAGTCTTCCTTTCCTTTTAATGACCCACCATTTTTCTAAGTACTATGTCCCTTTCTATGAAATAGCCCCACATTGATGTATTTCCAAAGCTTCACCATCTTTGCCTCGAAGGAGCACTCTGATTGCATCTTTTCCAAGACATATCTGCTCATTCTTTTGGCAATCCATGGATATTTAGTACTCTTCTCCAGCGCCACAACTCAAAGGCATCAATTATTCTTTCATCCCTATCCATGTCCAGCTCTCTGATGGGTAGCAGGTGATAGAGGTGGTCATGGCCAATCAGGTGTACCTTTGTCTTCAAACTGATATCATTGTTCTTTAGCATTTTGAAGGAATCCCTGACAGTGAACTTGCCTAAGAAATCAAGAAGAGAAGAAAAGTCCCGATTTCCTGACTGCTTGTACCAGGTATGCTGATTGTTGATCCAAGGAAGATGAAATCATTGATAGCTTTAATCCTTTCTCCAGTTATCATAATATTGGCAATTGGTCCTGTGATAAAGACTTTATTTTCTTGATGTTGAGATGTAATCCTTACCAAAGGCTATAGTCCTTGATATTCTGCATCAATACCTACCATATTATTTGAAGGGGAACAGTGTTGCCCTAACAGCAAGATGTTGTGCTGTCAAACCAAAGGCACATGGTTCAAGTCCACTAGTAGTTCCATGGGAGAAAGATGAATAATCTCCTCCCATATGAATTTTCAGTCTCTGAAAATAGGCTGACATATCAGCTCTGAATCAGTTCCAATTAAAGGACACACAACAGCAACATACCATAATGACATATTACACTGAGGTAGCTCTGGTGGTATAGTCCGTAAGGTATTGTACTGCTAACCAAAGGTGGTGCCTTTCTAGTTGTTTGAATCTAATAGCAACTTTGCAGAATAAAGGTGGGCAATTTCTTCCCTTGTTATTTATGAAAACTCAACAATCTCAGATCCTTGTCACTGTGTAAAAACTGAGTCACAGTTGAACTTGTCACAGTTTTTCAGAGGCTATAAATCACGTAGGAGGAAATTGTTCATCATTCTGCCAAGGAGCATCTCATGGATTCAGAATGCCTGCTTTTGAGTTGGCAGGGCAACTCTTTACCTGTTAGGGTTCCCTGTGCAATTTACATCCTCCTGAAAATGCACTGGAGAATCAACTATGAGTTGGTGGTTCCCACTCAAGGGTAATGAGGAGAATATCATTCAATAAAGTAATGCATACTGAAGGCTTAGGTATATGTCATATAGCAAGCAATCATTATATTAATTCACTTAAATACTAATTTATGAGGTCTTGAAAAACAGGAAGTCAAATAGTCAATATTGCCAAAGATCAATATCTTTCTTATTGTTAAACTTTATGATGGTAAAAAAGAGCTAAAATTTTAAAATAGTTCATGAATTATAATTACATGCTGACATCAATTTCTTGAATGTTCTTCACTCTCTTCTATATATCAGATAAGTACAATTCATGTCCAGATTAATGAACAAAGCATGATAAGTATGTCATATGACAGCTGCCTCCTAATTTTCACTATAAATAGGACAACATGCCAGTGAATCTTACCTGATTGGTCCTTATTATTCTTCTGTTTATCAGCATTAGGCTGAGTTTTAAGGTAAGTGGGAAATTTTTACCTATCGTCTAAATATTGTTAAGTGCATTTCTAATTCTTCAACTGTCTTGTTTACATATCTGAACTGCTTTTTCAATTTCCTCACATCATAATCTAAATTAGAAATGAATACTAATCAGAATTTCACAGGCCAGTAAAGGTTATTCCCAAAGTATTTGGAATAAACAAATAATTTATAATAGAGTTCTTTTCTGACACATTGCTTGCATAGTATGTGTCATACACAATGGCATTTTTTTCAAATATTTCTAAGCATAAAACATGAAATTTTCCATTTTAACTGCTTTCTTTGCATTTCTGTATAAATGTATGTATTTTCCTAGGCTAGGCATTTCATAAAATGGTATCATAAAATACCTGTCCTTGTACATTTGCCCTATTTGGTTGAGCATGAATACCTCAAAGATAAAGTATGTGTAGCATGTATCAGAATTTCTATTTTCTGTATAGCTTTATATACTTTTAGGAAGTATTTGGCTTAAACTATTGTTCTCAAAGAACAGTGCTCAGGTCTTCCATTCATAGGATCACTATGAGTCATCTACAACTAGACAACACTTAACAACAACAACAAAAACAAAGTAAAATTGTAGCATGTGTATTTGCTTCTCTATTTGAATCTATGGACGTCTTGGAAGCACGAGTGGCATCCACTTCATAAACAACATACCTTTGGAAACTATGAACTTTGAGAAACGATGATAGTTATAGAAAGGCTTCAGGACTTTTGTTCATAGGGTCACTATGACTTGTAATAGACTCAACAACAACAATAACAGCAGATAAAATTAATAAAGTCATCAAAGTAATCAATTTATTAATTCATTCTATAAACATGCATTAAAATAATTCTGTATGTTGAGCACTGTTTAGGTATTAAACACAAAGATCAGTAAAGATTATGCCCTTACTAAGCTTGCCATTTTTAAAGGACATAAGCTCACTTTATTAATTTATAATGATGAACTTTCATAAGGATAATAGATAAAAAGTATACAGAATTATGACATTTTATAGAGACAAAACAAATGTACTTTGAAGGTGATGGTCAAAGATTTCCTTGTACAGGAAAAATTTGAAATTCATTCACAATAGTCTACAAATGAAAATGAAGAGGGGAAGAGTTTTCCAGGAAGAGGGAACAGAATATATGAAGACCTTGCAGGGGAAAATAAAAACAAAAACAAACATGACAGAGAAGGTAAAGTCAGACTTTATGAGGTGCCATTCAGACTTTGACTCAAGAGAACTCTCTGTGGTAAAAAGACAATCTGCACCTTTAGATTCAGCAACATGTTCATAGTGAGGCTTGATTACTCCCAGACAGGGACAGTACAATGAGGTAATTTGAGTCAAACCATTCCAAATGGAGGTGTTGTTGTTTTGTGCCGTCGAGTCGTTTTGGACTCATAGAGACCCTATGCACAACAGCCCTAAACCTTGCTCTATCCTGCCCCAACAGCACTGCCTCTGACAAACCCATCTCGATTACCCCAGTCACCGAATCAATCCATCTCATAGAGGGTCTTCCCCTCCTGTGCTGTCCCT
>NW_006399755.1:32719372-32748867 GCF_000299155.1 Elephantulus edwardii | reverse complement strand
ATGCCAGTCCATCTCATCTCTCCAATGCCTAATATGTCAATATTTATGCATTCCATTTCTTTCTTAACAATTTCTAATTTTCCTACATTCATGGCTCTCACATTCCATGTTCCAATCACTAGGGTCTACTTACAACTGTTCCTCCTCCTTTGTATTTCCATACTTGATAGCTCTGCCTAGGCTGCCCTTTCTGTTAGTCTAATGGAGTTAGGGCTCCTTTTATACAAAACTTAAACAAATAAATAATGCTAACTTGGTGACTGGCATGCAAACTAACCACAGAGAGTCCCATCTAGATTGAAATATGAAGAAAAGGCAAGAAGACTTCTGACAATTTCATTTTTGATATAGGAATATGTGGGTTTGAACTGTCAACTTTTTAGCTAAAAGTCAAATGCCTAATTATTTTTGCCAACAGGAATCAACACACACACACACACACACACTCTCCCCCATATCTGAGAGTCAATGGCTAAAATTTGTACCACCATTAAAGAACTATAGGATATAGAATTGTTAAATATGTAGCTGTTTAAGTCACTAACCCAGCCCTCCAAAGAGATTCTAGAAAATGACTGTAAATTAATAAGAACTCAACCAAATAGTAGTCCTGATGACCATGTCTGTGGCAGGCAGACTTGATGCATTGTTTTGCATTCCAGTTAGAAAACAAGATAAGAATGGTGTTGGTATTATGGGGTGTTGACTATTAACTGGCTCGTAGATGACTTCTCAGTGGGTTTACAGAGGCTGTAGATGACATGAAAGGAGATCGCCCATCTCTCACCCAGTAAGTAGTTTTGAACCATGTGCCTTTTGACTGGCAGTGAAATTACTTACCAATAAGCCACTGGAGCTCCCATTTATATTCACATAGGATAGACAAAAATAAGATTTGCAGTTTTGGGAAAGGATTTTGTTAACTCTCTTGTTCTTTGTCATAATGTAATCCAAAGATATAGGGACTTATGAACATGTAAAACATCACATTAATAATTATAAAACAATTAAGTAGTTAATATAAGTAAGGAGTGACTAGTAAGATGGAGGATCCAATAATTTCTAGAAATCTCCAATTAAGAAATATAGAAAGATAATAAAATCTTCTAGGGAACTGGAAAAAGTGTTTAAGAACATGCTATAATATTTTTTTCAAAGCTAAAGACAAAAGCACTAAAAAAATGGAAGAGAAAGAAAAAACCAAAAAGGATATCTGAGCAGAACCTGAAAATTACATTAGAGTATGGAGAACCCAAAAAAGAAAAAGAAGAGATATTGAAACAAAAGAGCTGAACAGAAGATTTCAAAAGGCAGCTTGGAAAGACAAAGTAAACTATTAATAAAGGAGTGTAAATAATGGGCAAAAGACATGGAAAGACTTTTCACAGAGGAAGACCTTGAGATGGCCAACGGACACATGAAGAAATACTCAAAATCACTGGCAATAAGAGTGATGAAAAATCAAAACCATAAAGAGATTGTTGTTATGTGCCGTCGAGTCGCTTGCGACTCATAGCGACCCTATGTACAACAGCCCTAAACTCTGCTCTGTCCTGTGCCAATCGCACTGTCTCTGACACTCCCATCCCATTATCCCAGTCACTGAATCAATCCACCTCATAGAGGGCCTTCCTCTCCTGCGCCGTCCCTCCACCCTCCCAGATACCATTTCTAAACTTTGCCCAGTAGTGGTGGCAATATTTAGGACAGCAAGCAGTAAATGTTGAAGAGGATGTGGAAAAATAGAAACTCATATATACACTGTTTGAGGAATTGTAAAATGATACAATCACTGTGGAAGTCAGTTTGGTGTTTCCTCAAAAAGCTGAACATAGAAATTCTATATGATTCAGCTATTCTATGCCTAGAAATATACTTCAAGGAAATTAGAACTGAGATATAAAAGGAGAATTTTACACCAATATTCATAGCAGCATTATTCACAATCACAAAAACATGGAAACAGCCTAAATGTCCAATCATGGTAGAATAGATTGAGAAAGTGTGGTACATTTATATCATAGTATACTACGTAGCACTCAGGAGCAACAATTTCAAACATAACTACATAACTTGGGAGAGACTGGAGTGTGTATGCTGAGTGAACTAGGTCTCATAAGGATAAATACTATATTGGAATATTATTGTGGAAGGATAACTAGTAAAATGTGTATGGGGATCCAAGGGAGCAATGGATGGGAACATGGTGTGAGAATGGGCAGTGGGGAAGTCGTAGGGTTACAGAATTCAGTGGGTAGAAGAAGGAGGGTAAAGAAAATGGGGAAAAGCTAGTGGGGATCTCAGAAGACAGGGTAATGATGGGCATGGTTTAATAGTGATTAATTTTATAAAACACAATGAGAATGATTATATGAAACACAATGTGAATGAAGGATAGTGTGAAACACAATAGATGCAAACTTTGTATGCAAACAAATGTAAAATTTAGGGGGTGAAAAAAGAATGTACAAGACCTAGAATTGGAGAACAAGAAGAGATCTCTTGCTTTTCTCAAGCTGGAAGAACTGGAAAAAAAATCAAGCCTTGAGTTGTAATACTTAGAAATACTACAGGAAAAATATTGAATGATCCAGGAAGCATCAAAAGCAGATGGAGGGAATACCTAAAATTATTGTATCAAAAAAAGTTTGCCATCACTGAAAAATTTCAGGAAGTGTCATATGAGCAAGACTCAATGATAATGAAGGAAGAAGTTCAAGCTTCTAGAAGACATTTGAAAAAATAAGGCTTCAAGAATTGATGAGATATCAATTGACATGTTTTGGATAATAGTTGAAGCTTTGGATTTGTTCACCAGTCTATGCCAGGAAATTTGGAGGACAACTGACTGGACAACTCACTAAAAGAGATCCATTTTTGTTCCCATTTCCAAGAAAGCTAATCCAACAGAGTGTGGAAATTATCAAACAATGTCATTAATATCACATGCAAGCAAAATGTTGGTGAAAATGAAAAAAAATTACTAGAACAGTACATAGACAGGAAACTTCCACACACTCAAGATAGATTTGAAAAAGGTTGTGTCACCAGAGATATCATTGCTGATGTCAGCTGGATCCCAGCTGAAAGCAAAATACACCAGAAAAATGTCTATCTGAGCTTTATTGAGTGTGCAAAAGAAATTGACTATGTGGATCATAACAAATTATGGCTAACATTGAGAAGAAATGGAATCCAAGAACACATAATTGTGCTCATGAGAAACCTATACCTAAATAAAAAGGCAATCAGAGCAAGAGAACACTGACTGGCTTAAATTAGTAAAGGTGTGTGTCAAGGTTCTGTGCTTTATCCATAATATTTAATCTGTATTAAAGGCAAATTATTCGGGAAGTTCTAATCTATGGAAAATGATGTGGCATCAGGAATGGAAGAAGACTTAACAATAGCTTTCATTTATGCAGATGACCCAACCTCTTGCTGAGTGAGGAGGATTTGAAATACTTGCTGTAGAAAGTTATACATTGAAGCCTTCAATATTAATTGCATCTCAACATAAAAACAAACAAACAAACAAAAATTCTCACCACTGGACTGATATGCAATGGCATAGTAGATGGATAAATGATTGAAACTATCAACAACTTCATGTTACTTGGATCGACAATCAATACACTTGATACCATCAATAAGGAGATCAGGAGACATATTGCACTGTGGAAGTTTATAAGCAGGAAACCCTACAAATTTTTGAGCAGAAATAGTGTCAATTTTACAAGTAGGGTGTGCCTGAGTCAGGCCAGGGTCTTTGCAGTCACTTGCTATGCATCTGAGAGCTGAACAATTAATAAGGATTACAGAAGAACTGAATATGGCATGGCCTGCCAAAAGAACAAACATATATATCATTGAAAAGGTGCAACCAGAGTACTCAATGGAGGCAAAGATGGTGTTTAATTTCACATATTTTGAATATGATGAAAGGCAAGGAAATTCCTGGAAAGTAGACATCATGCTTGGAAAGGTGGAGGGACAAGAAAGGAGAGGAGGACCCCCAACCAAGTAGATTGACACACTGACTGCAGCAATAAGCTTCAGTGTGGCAAAGATTTTGATGATCACACAGGATAGGATAGGCGTCAGATCTGTTTCTCATAGGGTCACTCAACACCACTTAATAGCAACAACAACAATGTAGGAGACCTCTTGAAGCTCTGGATGCAATAAATTCAGCTGTAGGGATTGTTATAAACTCAATAATGAGAATTGTAACACAGATTTTACCATCTGAAAAGGAGAAGTACATCTCTTGAAAAAAAGATCTTCGTGGGTTCTTATAAAAACAGAATGTTTGAAGGACCAAAACACTGTACTTGAACATCTACCATTTAAGTTATGGATATTTCTTTTTTTTTCTTCAGAGTAACAAAGTCATTAAGTCTGGAGGGGCCTGAAGGGGCCAAGAGAAATCTTTTATAATGGAAATGGTACATTCAAAATTGTTCTAAAGCAAGATTATAGAGTATGAGTAAGCTTTGTGATTTCTGAGTATATTGTCACCTGTTACAATTATAACAGGTGTCCCTAACTCTGCATGTATGTGTACGCTTACAGAAAACATTAAGCCTAGTTTTAGGTAGTTGTTAGTAGCACATAAATGCTAATGAAAATTGAAGGCAGTTGTAATATAGCCAAATTCACTGGTGACCTTGAAAACAGAGAGAGAATATCTCCAAAATAGGTACAATTATGATCAGTAAGCCAATTAATCCAAATTTAATGGAAGGGAAAGTATCCCAAATTGAGAATACACATTCCTTCCTGGGAAATAACAATGATATGTCCAGGTCATGGGGATCAGAATGATACTTTCTAGAACATTATAGACAGATCTGATATAGAGACAAATAGATAATAAGGACATGCCAGTCTTTGGAGAAGAACATTATACTTGGTAAAGGGGAGGATTAGCAGAGGAGAGGAAGAACTTCAACACGATTGAGTGACACATGACAGCAACAGTACGCTCAAGCACATAGAGATTTTCAGGCTGGTTTAGGAGTAAACAGGGTTTCATTCTGTCGTACATAGAGTCATTATGAGTCACAGTCAACTTGAAGGCCCCTAACAACAATAGCAATTGGAGTGAGCATAAACTATATTATAAAAATATACCACACAGTAATGAACACCATAAAGCATTTATTATGTTAGATTATAATGATCAGACTAGTTAGAATTACTCAGTCGGTTGATATAAGCTAACCTTCATCAGAGCTACCTAAAATTAGCATAGTGGTACACAGAAACAGAGTGGCCTGAGAGTGTAGCAGCTAGGGTTAAACTGGTCTGTGGCTCTGCTATGGAACAGCACCACCAAGACAAAGAGGTGGGCACAGGCAGAAGAGATTTCCACCAGGCTACACAAGACCTGACAGGGTGGCTGCATCAAAGAATGGGGTGCTGCCTCCCTTGCTGCTCCTCCAAGGATAGAGAGAGTGCAGCAGATAGGGGGAAGTTGGTCCTTGGCTGCACTGCTCAACAGGACCACAAAAAACAATTCAAAGGCTGGAGAAAAATAAACCAAGCAAATGGAACCCACAGAAAAAGGAGTGGCAATACTAATCTCTGACTAAACAGACTTCAGGACAAAAACCACCATAAAAGATAAGGACATGATAATAATGATTAAAACACAATAGATTGAGAAGACAAAACCTTCATTAACATCTATTCACTGGATGATATATCTGCAAAATACATAAAACAATCATTAACAGACTTGAAAAATAAATTGAAATCAACACAATAGTGGTAGGAGACTTTAACACACCACTCTTACCAAAGGATGTTGTTATTGTTATTATTGTTGTTGTTCGATGCCTTCGAGTCCAGTACAACTGACTCCAGCAACTCTAGTAACAAAATATCTGAACCCTGTTGTATCCTGCACCATCCTCACACTTCCCAACCCATAAGAGCCCATTGCGGCAGTCTCTATTGTCAATCCTCCTGGTTGAGGGTCTCCCTCTCCTTCATCAACCCTACAATCTTCCCAGAATCATATCCTTCTCCAAGGAAAAGTCCCTCCTAGCAACATTCCTAAACTATGTGAGCAAAGTGTCATCATTCTTGTCTCTAAAGAGCACTCCAGCTGCATCCTCTCCAAGACGTATCTGTTTGTTCTCTTAGCCACCCATGGAATGTTCAGTCCTCTTTTCTAACACCACAGCTCAAAGGCATCAATTATTTTTCTGTCATTCTTATTCATTGTCCAGCTCTCAGATACATAGGAAATGATTAGAGAGACCATGGCCTGAATCAGACACACCTTGGTCCTCAAACTGACATCATTACTTCTCATTGGCAAAATCCCTAAATGCAGATTTTCCTAGTGCAATGTGTCTTCTTTTTCCCTGACTGTCGGTACCAAGGGTGTTAATTGTGGATCCAAGGAAGATGAAACTGTTGACAGTTTCAATCTCCTCTCCATCCATCATGATGCTGCTTATTGGTCCAGTGGTAAGAATCTTTGTTTTCTTGACATTAAGATGCAATCCATACTGAAGACTATTTAATAATCTTCTGCAACAAGTGGTTCAAGTCCTCCTCACTTTCAGCAAGGAAGGTTGTATCACCTGCATAATGCAGATTATTGATGAGTCTCCCTCCAATCTTGATGCCCCAATTCTCTCAAAAGAAACTTACAAAAATGCAGAAAATCTAAATCATATGGTCAACTCAACCATGTAGATGTATTTAGGCTACTGATTTGTTTTCTTCTCAAGTGCACATAATACATTCTTCAGAATTGATATTTTTATATACCAATAATTGTTGTTGTTGTTGTTTAATGCCATCGAGTCGTAGACGACTCATAGCGACCCTATGAATGAACAGCCTGAGCACTGTTCGTACATAGAGTTTCCAGAGGCAAGCCATTTTGGAAGTGGATGCCGCTCCTGCTTCCAGGCTTGATTTAGTCGGGAAGCTCCAGCCAACACTGTCCACCATGGGTTTCCATTACCACAATTGGCACATCACGGTCACAGGCTTCAGCATCATAGCAACCACGAGTTACCTCTGTACAGCAAGGCACAGACCAGTGCTATACCACCTAGAAGAATGTTTGACAGGAAGACAATTTGAACCTGGCTGAGGGCCACAGATGACAATCACCCACCTTTGGCTTGGTAGCACAGCTTCCTTCCACTAGGCCAACGTAGCTCTCTCTTGGTTGTCGTCATTATATCAATAATAAATATTAATATATTTCCATATATTAGGAGGCAACGAAACCTGAATAAATTAAAAAACAAAACAAAACCAAACACTGAAATAGAGGTGTCATCCGATGAGACACTCTCAGAGCAGCATTTTCAGGGGCATGTGGGGAGAGAAGGGACTAAAACTTCCCTGGGGAAAGGTCCATCCATTTGGGGATCCTTGCATGTAATTTCCGGGATATCCCAGAGGCCAAATAGGACAAGAAAGTTTGGAACAGAGAGCTAAAAGCAGGAAAAATCTTTCTCAGCTTTCTGTGATGAGTGCTGACTTGAGACCCTCCTGCCCACAGACTGTGTAAGTTCTTCACCCTGATCTCATGCCACTCCAGAGATAAAGACAGGCTTTGGGAGAGAAGGAACCATCAAGTCAGTTACTCTTTTCCAGAGGCAGCTCTTTAAGGTGTGTAGGGGTGGAGAAAGGAATGACATTTCCCTAAGGAAAAGTCCCTTCATTTGGGGATCCATGTCTCCACGGCTTTAGGGCCATCTCAGATGCAAAGTAAGACAAGAAAGTTTGGGACAGAGAGCTACAATCAGAAGAAATACTTTTCTCAGCTTTCTCACCTGGCACATAGAACTGTGGGAAAGAAGCAGATTTTTCCAGTGCAATTTATCGTTTGATTTTCGGCAGCTGGTACCAAGAGTATTGATTGCAGAGCCCAGTAAGCTGTAATTGTTAACAACTTCAATCTCTCCATCTATCATGTTACTCAAATGATTTATCTAATTAATATTTGTATTACTTGGATAACAGTTCTTTGAACAATTATCTGTATAAACAGTGCAAATAATTTAGTGGACCTTGCAATAAAAAGTTACAGGTTCAATTTTTTACTTTATTTCATGCATCATTAAATGAGAATTTTATTAAAGTGAGCAATTTCCAACTTGTGAACTTTAACTCGGAGTGCTCTTATAACAGTTTTACGTGTCCAGATATTATGTTAAAGATTGATCTAACTCAATCTCATATGGATAAATAGTGAATGAGACCATTATTGTAAGAATAGAAGGATAATTAGTAACATGTTCATGAGGATCCAAGGGGGAAGTGACAGGAAACAGAGAATGAGCATGGGAAGTGTCACATAATTTGGTGGGTAGAATGAGAGGGAGTAAAGGAAATGGGAAAGATTGGGGGGATCTGGAAAGACAGGGTAATGGTAAGCATGGTTAAGTGGTGATTAATTATATAAAAGACAATGAATGGGATTGATTATATGAAACAATGTGAATAAGGGATAGTATAAAACATAATGTACATGAATTTTGTATGCAAATTAAAATAAAATAAAAAATTTTATAAAGAAAGAAATGATAGGAACAAACCTGTAGAAAATGTAGAAATATATAAGCTAGAAACAAATTTAAGCTCACTAATTGAAATGAAGCCATGGTGGACAGTGTTGGCTGGAGCTTCCCGACTAAATCAAGCCTGGAAGCAGGAGCGGCATCCACTTCCAAAATGGCTTGCCTCCGGAAACTCTATGTACGAACAGTGCTCAGGCTGTTCATTCATAGGGTCGCTATGAGTCGTCTACGACTCGACGGCATTAAACAACAACAACAACAATCGAAATGGAAAATTCCTTAGCAGTCTCATGTTTAAGTTCAACCACACCAAGGAAATGAATTTGAACATAGGTCAATTTGAACACACGTGAATTTGAACATAGGTCAATAGAAATCGTTCAAATAAAAGCACAAAGAGGAAAGGCAAATGCAACCAAATAAAAGAAACAAAAATACAGAATACAGCCATTAAAAAAAAAAACAAACTACAGAACATCAAACTAATAGATGTGCAACTGGAATCATAAAAAGAACATAAAACAGAAGACGAGTCAAAAAGAGTTTTGAGAAGAAAGTTGTTTGTGATGCTGGTGCTAAGGACCGTCAAGTCAGTCCTTGCCTCTTGTACAGTCCTTGCATCACATATAACAGAATTAAATGCCACCCATCCTTGTGCAAGACTCATAATAGTTATGAATCATAATTTTGCAATCTAGATGGGCTTCATTAGTCTATTTGTGAAAGTCGATCACTGTTGTTGTGTACCTTAGAGTCGGAACTGACACATAGATTACCTTCCAGCGGGTTTTCAGAGGTGGCTTAATCACATGGAAGGGAGGAAATTTCCCATTCTTCTGTGGAGTAGCTGGTAGCCTTGAATCACGTACCTCAGGGATTGCAGTGCAGCTTCTTGCCACTAGGTCACCACAGCCTAGTCTATTACTAGGACTGTTTATTCATCTTCTTTTGCAAATTCCTCTAAAACACGTTCAACTTCATAGAAAACATATAAACAAGCAATGACAGGTAGTTGGTGACTGGGTATTAACACACGGGGCTGCACTTGATCTCAGCTTTCCCAAATGGAGGCAAGAAGTGCACCATTTTTCAACAAACGTCCAGCAATTTTACAAAAGTAATGGAAGGGACCAAACTCCAGGTACAAACACCTCAGAGAACCAAGCTCAAGTAAGATGAATATTAAATACCTAATTTTATCTATTGTCCCAAACCCTGTCACTGATCAGAGTAAATTTCAATATTTAATGCTTAAAAAAGTAAGAAAATGGTTTGTCTATATGTATATAGTTAATACGGAGACATAACTTTGAAGGCTGTAAGGATTTTTCTCAACCTGCAATTTTCTTTTTATTAACTTTAATGAACTTTTACAGAGATTTTGGATTTTCATTCATTCATTGTTGCACTTTTTCTTCTTAAAGAAGACTGGTAATAAAGGCTTAGTATCAGCAAATATGTTTTAAAAATAAATCCTAGAAGTCGGCATCACTTGTCAGTGGCATCAGGAGAAATCATTTCAGTAACTCACAGTGTCTTTTTTCACTCCCTTCTACTCATGGACTTTCTCCTGTAAGAGACCATGCAGAATTCTTAAACTAAAAACGAACAAACAAAAACACCACCACACTTAACTCAGTACTATTGAGTTAGAATCAATACATAAATCTTCCTTCACTCAATTTCTGAGGCTGTGAATGGCCCAGAAGGAGATTACTGTCTTTCTCTCACAGAACTGCTGGTAGATTCTAACTGCCATAGGGGCAGACCTGGGTAGTGGCATAATTCTTTGTGGACTGTGCCACTCGAGCTCCCTAACAGACTCCTTAATAAAGTTTTAATAACTTTTAATAATAAAAAGTTGTTGTTGTTATGTGTCATCAAGTTACCTGTGACTCATAGCGACCCTATGTACAACAGCCCTGAAAACCTGCCCTATCCTGAGCCAACCCTATTGTCTCTGACACATCTAACACCATTACCCCAGTCACTGAATCAATCTATCTCATTGAGGATCTTCTTCTTCTATGCCTCCACCCTCCCAAGCATGATGTCCCTCTTCAAGGACAGGTCCTTCCTTGCAACATTCCCAAAGTATGTCAGACAGAGCTTCAGAATCCTTGTCTCCAAAGAGCAGCCTGATTTCACCATCTCTATGATTGTACTTGTTTGTTCTTACAGTACATTCAATACTCCTCTCCAACACCACAGCTCAAAGGTATAAATTCTCTATCATCCATAGTCATTGTCCAACTTTCTGATGCACAGCCCATAACCGTGAAGACCATGGCCTGGATTAGTCACACCTTAGACTCCAGACTGACATCGTTGCCCTTCAGTGCTCTAAGGAGATCCTTGATAGCAGACTTTCCCAAAGCAATTTGTCTTTTGATTTACTGGCGGCTATTACCAAGAGTGTTGATTGTGGAGCCAAGCAAATTAAATCTCAATCTTCATTAAATGTCTATCATGATGCTACTAATTGAACCAGCCATAGAATAATATGTGATAAATATTGTTGTAAAACTCTTACATTTAGTATTCATTGTTGTAGCTATGTGCTGTCAAGTTGCTTGCAACTAAGCTATCAACAATAGCTCTGATCCCTGACCTATCCTGAGCCAATCTTATGGTCTCTGACAAACTTACCCTCATTACTCGAGTTACCATGTCAGTCTATTTTATCTGGGGTCTTCCTCTCCTATCTTGTCCCTCCACCCTTCCAAGCATGATGTCCTTATCCAAGGACTGGTCCTTCCTAGCCACATACACAAAGTACACAAAATTGAGCTTCAAAATCCTTGCCCCCAAGGGGTAACTTGTTTTCCCCCTGTCCAAGACAAACCTGTTCTCTTGACAGCCCATGCTATGTTCAAGGTTCTTCTCCAGAACTACAGCTCAAAGGCATAGATTCTTCATCTGTCATCTTTGTTATTGTTGTTGGGTCTGGTAGAATCGGAACCGACCAATAGCTGACCCGATGGCAAGTTTGAAGAGGCAGTTAATGGCAAGGGCAGAGATTGCCCAGCTGTCAGCAAAGCAGCTGATGGGTGCAAACCCTGTGCCTTTGGGATTGCTGTGCAGCTTCTTGCCATTAGGCCATCAGAGCTCCATGAAATGTTAATAGAAAAAAATAAAATTGGTTTAGAAAATGTCTATACATTGAGTCACAGTATTATTAGTTACAACATTATTTCTAACTGAATGGAAGTTATGTTTTGTTTTTCCTTTATCATTAATTAGTACTTAAGTCTCAAGAAATTTACTGTTCAGAAATACTGATTACCACAACTTGGAAGTTAGTACACCAGAAAATATGACACTTCCGGATATTATTAGAAAAGCTATCCAACTGCCATTGTGCTGATTCTAACTCACAGCAACCGTACAGGACAATGGTGAACCACCTGCAAAGGATTTCCCAGGTTATGAACCTTTACAAGAGCAGAATGTCTCATCTTTCTCCTAAAAAGAAAGTGGTGTATTCAAACTAATAACATCTTAGTTAGTAGGCAGATTCTCAATCCACTGCAACACCAAGACTCT
Source organism: Elephantulus edwardii (assembly GCF_000299155.1). Lineage (NCBI taxonomy): Eukaryota > Metazoa > Chordata > Mammalia > Macroscelidea > Macroscelididae > Elephantulus > Elephantulus edwardii. The sequence continues at coordinate 32,736,763 of NW_006399755.1, read as the reverse complement.
TTCAATATATTAGAACACTGTTATTAGTTGTGGTGGTTGTTGTGTGTCATGGAGTTGGAAAAAACTCATAGCTGACTCCTCCAGTGGGTTTTCAGAGGCAGTAAATGACAAGGGAATAGATTACCTGTCCTTCTCCCTTAGAACAGCTAGTGAATTTGGACCACTTGTTGTTGGGAGTAAATGCAGATTTTTACCACTAGGCCACAGAGCTCCCTTACCACTAATGTAATATCACCTTATCACCTAGACTAATAACCAAACAAAAAAATATTTACTGGTCTTAAAATAGGGTAACCCTAGTAAAGCTAGCCTTTTAACCAAAAAGTCAGTTATTCAAATCCTTCAGCTGCTCAAAGGGAGAAGGCTGTGGTAGTTTTCTTCCATAAAGATTTATGGCTTTGGAGACATTGTGGGATAGTTTCACTCTGTCCTATGGTCCAGTAAGTCTGAATTTACCACCACTGGGTTTTTTTGGCTTCTTAAAAGTCGATCTATCCCCATTGCATATCCCCATTGCAGGCCAATCAAACATGCCGTGGGTACTCTGGCAATCAAGTGGATACCTCCTTTGTTAGTAAAGACATTCTATTTCTATGCTCAGCTCCTAGCTTCTGCCTCTGGAAGATTTATCCATGATCCATTGATTACTGTTGTTGTTGTTGACTATGTGCTGTCGAGTTGTCTGTGACGCATAGCAACCCTATGCGCAACAGCCCTAAACCCTGCTCTATCCTGTGCCAATCATATTGTCTCTGGCACATCAAACACAATTACCCCAGTCACTGAATCAATCCATCTCATCGAGGGTCTCTTTCCTACACTATTCCTCCACCCTTCCAAGCATGATGTCCCTCTCCAAGGACCAGAATCTCCTTGCAATATGTCCAAAGTATGTCAGACGAAGCTTCAGAATCCTTGCCTCCAAGGAGCAGCCTGACTATCTTCATAGATACCACATGTAGAACAATTTATCCTGTGTTACCACAAGGACCCCAAATATTAATATAGAGCCCTCTCTGTAACCACTGCATTCAAAATGAGGAGTCTGCCCAAAGAGAGTTCTAGCAAAGAGCAGCTGAAGGATGTAATGCCTTCAGCTTTCCTTCCCAGCTAAATGTAGACTGTTTCCCAGTTTGAATGGTGAAAGCATTGAAATGAAACAAAGCTCCTACTAACATCAGCCAACGTTTGTCTTTTTTCTTTTTCTTTCAAGAAAAAAAAAATCAGCTTCAAAGTATGCAAACATTTATTGTGAAACATATTTCCCCTTTCTGTATAAAAGGATATAAACACATCAGCTGACATATGGGCCCATGTGTTCCTTCTCTAAGGTGTGATGAGACTAGCAGCAGCATACGTGCCAGGTGATGGGGAGCTTGCCACGGTGCGGAGCAAGTGTTGCTGTATGGTGAAACAGGTGCATGAAACCCATGTGAATAGAAGGCCCTGTGAAGGGAAATTGTGATTATTCGGGCCTACAGATTTAACACAGGACTGACTACTGGGTTCATATTTGACTCTGTTTATTTAGCACCTTCCATGTGGACTTAGTGGTTTTAGGACTTATTAAATCCTGAAATTAACCTTGCAAAATGGGAATTATACCCCCACAGTAAGGAGTGGAGAACTCAAAGAGATAACATGGATTTGATTTTCATTGCTGTCAAATTGTAGCATCATTAGAATCATTTGGCAGTTTAATACACTATAGATTACTAGGTATGAGACTCAGAGCTTTTATGTAGCAGTTTCCAGGGGTGAGATAAGGGAAGAGCTCAAGAATGTGCATATGTCGTACATTCCTAGATGATGCTGATGCTGCTGGTCCCGGGAACACATTTTGAAAACAATCATGTCAACAATCTTAAGGTCAAAGGCTCGAATAGACTAAAATAGAACATATCAGAGAGTGGAGACTAATCTGCATACCACAAAACCAGAAGATTTAAATAAGTCATCATGTTTAAGAGACTGGACCAGAGCAGAGAAATGGATTTCATAAAAAACAAACAAGCAAACAAAAACCTATATAAAAAATTAACAAGTGACTAGAGTTTTCTTCTTATCCTGTTGGGGAAGTTTTTTTATATTTATGGGGATTTGATTCTTTCAAGATCCCATTCATCTACTTTATTCTTTCTTGGTTGTGGGTGTTTCATTATGCTTGGAAGACTGTGTAATAGAGATGCAAATCAAAACAACGATGAGATAACATCTCACTCCAGCAACAATAGTAAAATTCAACAGGGCAGCAAGCAACAAATGCTGGAAAGGTTGTGGAGAGATTGGAACACTTATTCAGTGCTGGTTGGAATATGAAATGTTACAGCTACTCTGGAAGTGATCTAGTGCTTTCTCTGAAATTTGGAAATAGAAATACCATTTGACCCAACAACAACTCCACTCTAGGAATGTACCCTAAAGAAACCAGAGCCATGACTCAAACAGATCTATGCCAACTCATGTTTATTGCTCCATTATCCACAATAACAAATAGATGGAAGCAACCCAAGTGTCCATCAATACACAAATGGATAGAAAACTATGGTACGTTCACACAGTGGAATACTATGCGGCATTTAAAAAGAAATGAAATAGTAAAACATTGCACAACATGGGGGAGCCTTGAGGACATTATGCTAAGTTAAATATCTCAGTCACAGAAGGATAAATACTGCATAACATTGTTGTCCTAAAGTAGGACAGACATGGGGAGGGTGAGTTGGAGAGGGAATGCAGAAGGGGTAAATAGATAATGAACATAGTATTGGAACAGATGAGGGGAAGAACTATTTGAAAGGAATATATTATTGTGCATTGTAAGTATGAGAACAATGTGGAACAAGAAGGACATTATGGGGTGGGCTAGGGGAGGGGGAGAGAAGGATAGAAAATATGGAACAATGAATAATTTTTTAAAAAGTTAAAAAATAGCTATTAATGATATTAGGTATGCATGAAATTAAGTAAGTTATTAAAGTACATGAACAAAGAAAAAACAAGTGACTAGGAGTTAAGAAATCAAGTTAAAAGGCTTAAGTACTGGTGCTGAAAAATGCAGACTCTCCACATCTACATTTATAAAGGTGTATTGTTGAAATGAGCTCATCAGCTATTAAAGTGTACATGATTTAAACCTGGTGAGCTTTAAGAGTAGTGTTCACTCACTCAGTGTCATTGAGTCTATTCCAACTCAGTGAACTTTCTTTGTCTTTCTGAGGCTGTAATCACAGTGGGAGAAGACAGCCCATCTCTCCCTCGGAATTGCTAGTAGATTCCAATTTTCAAACATATATACCCTTTGGATTAGCTATGGACTGTACCACTATGCTTCTGACTAGATTAGAGACCAGGTATTTTACTTTTGGAATCTTTTCTCTTCTCTCTACTCGTTTAAGGTGTGGTAAATCCAGACTACATTAAAAAAAGAATGACAAACAAATACTTAGTTTTAATTATAATAGGAGTAAGCGTTTCTCCTTCGAACTCATTTATTGACATTCTTCTAAATATTGATATCTCATTGGCTTTGGAGAGAAGGGATGAGTGAATATAGAAAAAGTAGCAATTGTCCTTGACTTTGAAGATCTCATAATGTAGTGACACATGCTTAATGCAAGTCAGATTTTGTCAAGTACTATCAAGGTATATGGTGAGAAGGACTTCATTCTGAGCTTAAAGAAGGAGTATTAGAGAAGGCTTCATGGAGGAGGCAATTAGCTTTCTTAACTTTAAACCATATAGGGTTCCCTTGATCTGTTTACTTAGTAGTCTCTTGGTCTAGGTTTCCTATGAGCTCAATTAAATGTTCTGGGATTCCTACTATTTTCAATGTTAGCCACAATTAGCTATGATCCAAAAAGCCAAAAGCTTTTGCAGTGAATAAAGCACAAATAGACATTCTTCTGGTCAGTATACATCTGACTTTAGCAACGATATCTCTGATGCCATGGCCTCTTCTAAATCCATCTTGGACTTCTGGCAGTTCTATGTTTATGTACTGTTTTGGCTGATCTTCAGGAATAGCTTACTTACTGAGATACAACACTTATCTGTCAATTTATTGTGTTAGGGCGAATGGTCTACATATTGTTAAGTACTTTAAAACTTAAGTATCTATATTCTTACTTCTTTATCATTGTTCTTATTGGTACAGCACGAGTTTGTCAGTTTGCTGTACTGAGGTAACTTGCGGGTTGCTGTGATGCTGAAAGCTCTACCACCAGTATGTCAAATGATAGTGTGTCCACCTACGGTAGTCAGGTTAATAGAGCTCCCAGATAAAAGCAGATTAGGAGGTAGGATTGGCCATCCACTTCTTTAAAAGCAGGCTCCTTAAAACCCTATGAACAACAGAAGAGCACTGATAGTGATAGTGTAGTAGCAGTTTATATGTTAAGCATTAGAGAAGACTTTTTATATGTTAGCATTAGAGAAACTATTTTGTTTCAATATCTATTTTAAGAAATTCATGTCTCAATAATTTTGGCAATAACATGTGTTGCTAAGCTCTCTCGTATATACTGACCAAGCTTGGTTACCGACTACATCCTGCACCTGCTCTGGGACCTGGACATCCATTAGAAGTCAGAAACAACAATTCCTGAATGTGAAGAAACCCCAACTGCCAATTGTGATGAACTTTGTGTAAACTTCATGCCTAATCTCTGTCTATAAACCCAATCTTTGCTTTGCATCAGAGTTGGAATGATTTGAGCATTAGCTCATAATCTTAATTCACACGTTTAATACAGAAATATTGTTGAGCTCTAAATTTTGGCTGAGTGTATAGAATCTCACATTTTCTACCATAGCAATAGTATTAGAGATAGAGCCAAGATTGGTAGTCAAAGAAAATAAGAAACAGCTGCAAGCATCCTTAAATAGTTGTGGCCTGGCATGTACAACGTATGATTGTTGGGAAACTAGAAGTTGTGAAAAATTAACTGTAACATGTGAACATCAGCATTCTAGGCATTAATGAGATGAGATGGACACGCTTTGAATTAGATAATCACATGGTATACTGTACTTGGAATGATAAATGGAAAAGAAATGGTGTTGCATTCATAGTTAAAAAGACAATTTCAAGTTCTACCTGAAGTACAATGTTGTGAGTGACAAGAAAAAAAAATTGCCTGTCAAAGCCAGTTCTGGTTAATCTCCTTTGTTAGTGTGTCTTTTGCCATTCCCTATCACTCCTCCCTGAGAGAGACTTCACCCTGATTCATAAGGAAAAGAGGATGGTGTATTCTCTTAGCTACTTCCTGCTGAAAAGGGACGCTGTAGGTTTCAGGGTGAAGATCTTCTCTCATGATGAATTACATAGGAATCGGATTGAATACATCTGTGAAAGGATTTATTGGTGAAGCTCATTATCAGCAGTCAAAACCAGGCTGACTATAAACCAGATCATCAATTACTTATGTGGAAGTTTACAAAATATTTCAGGAGGTAGAATATGATAAAGACGGAATGTTAATGAAGAAAGAAGTTAAAGCTGTTTTAACTTAGGAGGGACTAGAGATCATTAAGCTGAGTGATTTAACTCAGACTCTTAAAGACAAGTACTTCATAAGAACTTTATTGTAAAAATAGAAGGATAGATAGTAAAACATGTATAGACACTGAACAGGGGAAGAGGTAGGAGTGAAGGGGTGAGGATGAATAGGAGAAAAACCTCAGAATTGGACTGTTTGAGGGGTAGAGGGAGAGGGGTAAGGAAAGAGGGATCTGGGTGAAAAGACAGGGTAATGATGGGCAAGGTCCATTGATGTTTGATTTTATAAAACCGAATGCATGAGAATGATTTCATGAAGCACAATATGAATGAAGAAGAGTGTGAAACACAATGTATAGGATCTTTGTAAGCAAATCAATTAAAAACCCCCCAAAACCCTCCAGAAATAACTAGAACAGTACATAGATGAGAACTGCCAAAAGTTTAAGGTAGATTTAGAAGAGTTTGTGTCACTAGTGATATTATTGCTGATGTCAAATGGATCTTAGTTAAAAGCAAGAATACCAGAAGAATGTCTATTTGTGGTTTATTTACTACCCAAAGGCATTGCCCCTGTGAATTGCAACAAACATGGTTAACATTGAGAAGAATGAGAATCCCAGAACATTTAATTGTGCTCCTATGAAACCTATACCGAGGATAAAAGGCTATTGAGCAAACAGAGGAATGGAACACCTTACTCCTGAAGTTAAGAAAGTTGTGTGTTAGGGATATATCCTTTATACATGAGGAGAACTTAAAATATTTACTGCATAAGATTAGAGACTTCAGGGTCAAATTCTCAAAATCAAATTTCTCACCACTGTACCAATAGACAATATCATGATAGATAAAGATTGAAATTGCTTATGACTCCATCTTACTTGGATCCACAATCAATACTCTTGGTATTAGTAGTTAGGAGATCAGGAGACATATTTTACAATGAACGTCTTCAGTCAAAGATATCCCAAATTATTGAGAAATGATATTAGTTTGAGGATTAATATGTGTCTGATTCATGCCATGGCCTTTAAAATCACTTGCTATTCTGCTGAAAGCTGAACAATGACTAAGCATGACAGAAGAAGAATTAATACCTTTGAATTTTTGTTTTGGAGAAGAGTACTGAATATCTCATAGACTGTCAAAGGAAGAAACAAATATATCATGGAGAAGAGGTACTCCGAGTGTTCCTAGAGGCGAAGACTATAAGGATTCATCTCTCATATTTTGGACATGTTGTTCTAAGAAGGTATTCCTTGGAGAAGGACATCATGTTTGCAAAGGTGGAGGAAGAGTGAAAGAGAGGAAGACCCTCAGCCAGGTGAATTGACACAGTGACTGCAGCAGTGAGCTCAAGGGTGTCAGAGACTTGAGGATAGCACAGGATAGGACAGTCGTTGTTCATAGGGTCACATACATTTAATCTTTATAAGCTTCTTAAGTAAATATCAGTGACTGCTTGGAGTTATTTTTTTTTCTTTTGTTTGTGTTTGTTAGAAGGGCATGTTATTGTCCATCTTCAAATCTATTGCTTGGTGGCAAGTTGTGCCACAGAGTAGAGTTCAGATCCAAACCCAAAAGGCAACTAAGAATTATAGGTTTTGGAGATTCCACTGGTTTCTGTCAGACCAGGAAACATGTATATTATTGTGATTTTTTTCATTTACTCTGATTTATTCATCATATTAATGTTATTGTTACATATTTTTCACATTTTGTTGGATATCTTTTTTCTTTTTTTATTTTAATAATTTTAATGAACATTTACAGAAATTTTGGATTTCCATTCATTCACTGCTGCAATTCTCTCCCCACTCAGCTCTCCCACCACCCCAGTTCGCCCCTCTCTTTGAAAAGTAAAAGAAACACTCTCTCCCTAGTACAAAATCCCCCCACACCCCTCCTGCCGCCCCAAGTACATCCCACTATGCAACCTTAATTGTGGACTCTTGTGATAACCATAACACCCTATCATACATTGCTTTTAAACTATTCTCTCCCTCATCTGTTTCAGTGCAGTATACACAATTAATCCAGTTTTTCTCAGTCTTACCTCAACCCTCATATCAGTCCCATTTTACAGCAGTGGTACTATGCAATATTTGTCCTTTTGCAACGGAGATATTTCACTCAGCATAATGTCCTCCAGGTTCTACATGATTTTCCCACTCTATTCTCTACTGTGTTCTCTTTCAGAATAGTTTACAGTTGTAGACAGTGTTTTTTGCTGCAGGGTTATAGAAGTTGAGGTCAATGAGGTCTATTGGTACCAAGGGTAAAGTGTTTCTATACAGCTTTCATTTCTTTCACTATTTTTTGCGTCTGACAATCAAAGACCAGTGGTTTCAGTTTGGATGACTACTTGGAACTACTCACTGATATAAAGTGTGCAACATTGTTCTAATGCACTACATTGTTCCAAATCATATTGATATCTCCTGATATTATGGCCATAACGTCCTATGACCAGTAAATCATTGCTTCAAAGTGTTTGGTTATGTCTGAGAACAGTACCTTGTTGCTGTTGTTAGGTGTCATCAAATCACCTATAACTCAGCAACCCTTTGAGTAACAGAGCAGAACCTTGCCCTAACCTGTTATATATATGGATATATTTACACACATAAAATATTTCTGTTGAAATACCTTCTGTCAAAGCTATACCTTTTTAGTTGCTGGGTTTGATATTATCAAGTCTATTTTTACTCCTAGTGACATCCTTTTGGGGCTCTGTTGTTATTAGGTATATTCAAGTTGACTTCAACTTATAACAAGCATTTGAACAATAGAATCTAAGCCTCTTCCCATCCTTTGTCATCCTCACTATCTCTGACATGCTTAAATTTTTTATTACAATCACTGTGTCAAATCATCTTGTTGAAGATCTTTCTTTCTTCCACCAACCCTCCACCATTCCCATCCATAATGTATACTTTTTCTCCAAAGATTAGTCCTTCCTGACAACATATCCAAAAGATGTGAGACAAAGTTTTATCCTCCCTGTCATTTAGAGCACCTTGGTGGCATGCACCTCCTCCAGAATGGACTTGTTTGTTCTTTTGGATGTCCATAGGATATTCGGTACTCTTATCAAACACCACAACTCAGAGACATTGATTCTTCTTCTGTCCCCCTTAGTCTTTGTCCAGCTCTCAGATGCTTAGGAAGCAACTGAAAAGATAATGAGTTGATAAGGTACACTTTGGTCTTTAAACTGTCATCACAACCTTTTAGCACTTTGGACAAGTCACTAAAAACAGGTTTTCTCAGTGAAATGCATCTTTCAATTTCTTTTCTTTTTCTCTACTGTACTTTAATTTTATATTTATTCACATACATAGTTCATATGCATTGTGTATCATTCATGTACATTGCATTTCACACATTTCTATACTCACATTGTATTTCAAATGATCACTCATGCCCATTGTCTTTTATAAAATTAATCTCCATTGATCTATGCCTCCTGCTAACCTTGTCTTTTTGGGACTTCGTTAGAGCTTCCTTAATTCCTTCACCCTCTAACCCTGTTCACCAAAATCTGTTATACTAGTGATTTCCTCCTCTTCTTATCCTCTGCTCCACTGTCACCCTCTCCTTCCTCTTTTAAACTATATCCACCTCTTACTAGTTATATTTCTATTTTTACAATAATGGTCTTATGCAGTATTTTTCCTTATAAGGCTGAGTTAGTTCACTCAACATAATACTCTTTTGATTTCCCCATGCTATATAGTATTTTACAAAATTATTGTTCCTTAGTGCTCTAGAGTATTCCACTCTGTGAATGTACCATAATTTCTCAATCCCTTCATTTTTTGATGGACATCTGGACTGTTTCTCTTTTCTTGCTTTTGTGAATAGCACTGCTTGGTATGAAAATTGATGTAAATATATTTCCTTGTTTCTCAGTTCTATTTTCTTTGGGGTATATAGTCAGCAGTGAAATAGCTGGGTCACATGGAATTTATATTTTCAGTTTTTTTAGGAAATAACTGCTGTACTATAGGGGTTATTTGTGGATCCAAATAAAACAAAATCATTGACAAATTCAATCATTTCATGGTATCATGGAAATAAATGTGCTCTAATATTAATATATATGTGAATATGTTTGCACACATAAAATATTTAAGTTGAAAACCGAATGCTACCTCTATACATTTTTTTAATTACTAATTTTGATGCCGTCAAGTCAATTTTTCACCCATAGTGACTCCATAGGACACTAAAGAACTGTCATATCAAGTTTCTTTACAATTAATTTTCACAGAGGCAGAGCTTCAGATCTTTCTCCCATGGAGCCTCTGAACTTGTTAGAGCAGCCAACATTTCCATTATAAGTGGAACATTTAACATTGTACCATAAGTGCTCTTTCATGTAAAGGAAAAATCATTTTCTATGTTGGGAAATTTCATTTTAAACAGAGTAAGCAGATTGGCTGATTTCTTAAACTAGAGAACAGCCAAGTCAAGGTATGAGAACCCAGTGGCTGTGTTTTTCTCATGGCAACAGGCAACATCAGAGAGATTAGCTGGAAGGAATTTGTTTCACAAACATGTGATCTCTATTCCAAACAAGGAGGTAAATGGACTCTTTTGATCTGTAGTATTCTTGGGCAGTACACCATGATTTGCTACCTGACTGTATTTATTTCAGAATAGCAAAGCAATCTGTTCTTCTCAAAAGCAGCTGAGAATTTCTTTCTCTCCAGACTCAGCACAAGTTTGGCCTCAACCAGATATATATTAAGATAATAAATTTTTCCCTGTCTGTTTTCCTGCTGTGGTTGTTAGTGCATTTTTCTTCATTTACTAAATGTTTAATGTATTTTTTTTTTCTTTCAAATCTTTTCCCATAAGTCCAGCTGTTCCTTATTTCCTTTGAGCTGTTGTATTTGCCAAAATTTTTCATCATGTGTGATATTGGAAAGAATCAGTAATGGAGACTCAGAAGACTGGGTTCTCACTTTGAGTCTCTAGATTGCCTGTATGGCTTTGAAAAAAATCTCTTCCAATCTCTGAGCTAAAGCAAACCGTTTGGTAAGAAGAACAGCATTAAATAGAGTCCCTGTGATTTCTGTCAGCTGAGCCTTCTGTCAGTTCTGCTGCAAATAGAGCTGCAGAAATTGGCATGCTGTGAAGACATACCCTACACATTTTCTTTCCTTCCACTTCCTTCATACAACAGAATTCAAGATATTCAAAGTAAGCTCTGGAGGCATGGAACTTAGAAAAATTCACTGCTAACCCAAAGGCTATGTTTCTCTGTCAATTCAAATCTACCAGTGGCTCCACAGAATAAAGATGGACAATTTTCTCCTGTTCTATTTACTGCTTTGAAAATCTGCTGGAAGGTCAGCTGTGAGTGAGTTCCTACATGATGACAATGAAAGCTCTTCCCTGAAGACATAAAAGACAGGAAGCACTGTTTCTTTTGTAATTATTTTCCCAAAAGTGTGATGCTGTCACAACCCACTTTGCCATCATAAGAGGAAGGAGAGCTAACATTTTTCAACAAATCCTTTCTTTATCACCGTTTGATTTTTGTTTAATGGCCATTAGTATATAATAGGCCAAGGTCTGTAATAAGAGTCAAATAATCAATGATGGGCAAGACATAGAATGAATCCTCAGATGCATAGACAGGTAAATAAAGGAAATACAGAAAAGTAAACCCTCTCATCTTTGAGGGAGCAGTGCTAAAGAAAGTCTCCCAGAGAAATAGAAATATAACTCTTGTGTTTGTTATATGCCATCAAGTTGCCTGAGACTCACAGGAACCCTATGTATAACAGCTCTGAAGCCTGCCCTGTCCTGAGCCAGTCTTACCGATGGCAACACACCTACCCGTATTACCCCAGTTACTGTATCACTCTATCTTATGCAGGGTCCTCTTCTGCACTGTCCCTCCACCATTCCTAAGCATGGTGTCCATCTCAAAGAACTGGTCTCTCCTGGCATGTGCCCAAAGTATATAAGACGGCGCTTCAAAATTCTAGCCTCCAAAGAGAAACGTGGTTTCACCCTCTCCAAGATAGGTTTATTTGCTTTATTTGCAGTCTGTGGTATGTTCAACACTCTTCACCCGTACTACAACTCAGAGGCATCAATTCTTCTGTCATCCTTAATTATTGTCCAGCTCTCTGATGCATAGCAAGTAATTGTGAAGACCATGGCCTGCTTCAGGCTCAGTTTAGTCTTTAGACTGACAGCTTTGCTTCTTGGTACTCTGGAGAGGTCCCTAAGAGATGTTAAAGAGCCCACACTCTGCACACCAAGCCTGCGACTGAGATCCTTTCTGACATTAATAAGTACTAGCTCTATGCCAATAAACTGTAATGACATAGTTTGTAAGAACTTACAGTGCTAAACCAACAGTGTCACCTCTCTAGTAGTTTGAATCTGCTATCAGCTGTACCAGAAAAAGAAGAGCAAACTCCTTTCGAATTTACAGCCCTCAAAAAACTGCTGGGGGCCAGCTATTATCTGGTCCAACTTTATGGAAATGAGTTTAATTTGTTTTTTAAATGTATTTGGGGCTTCGATGTGTATTGGTTTTGAGGGGGGTTGTTCCAGCTACATGATTTAAAGGAGTATTCTGGTGACTTAGGATATAGGGAATTGAGCTGTTATTCAGAAGGCATCACTTCTCCAAAGATTCTGCTCCAGAAAGACATGAACAGTCTACTCCTGTGCATTTTATAATTTGAAAATCCACTGGTGGATCAAGTCTGAACCAATTCCCACTCCACAGCAATAAGTTTTGACTTATCACCAAGAGAACTCAAGTGCCTTAGTTCATGGAGGCTTGTGCTGCTAACCCAAGGTTGCAGGTCCCTGGTAGTTTGATTCTTTCAACTGTTCCTCAAGAAAAAGAAGGGCAATCCCTTCTCCTGCGATTTACAGCTATCTGTTGGTTCTACTTAGTGACAATGAATTTTTGAGAGCTGGAGTATATGAAACAAGTTGCTTAAATTCTCTATGCCTCACTTTTCTTTATCTAAATGCTATATATTCTCTAGAAAAAGAACTTCATAGAATTGTTAGAAAGAATAAGTTATATTAAAAATATATATGTTTAACAAAATATATGTTGAGTATAGCATTGTTCACAATAGCTAAAATGTAGAAACACACAATTTCTCAATGGATTAATGTTTAAATAAAATATGATCTATCCATGCAATGAAAAACGATTCAGCCTTAAAAGAGAAATGAAGTTCTGATATATATTATGACAAGGTAAACTTTGAAAGCATTGTGGTGAGTGAAAACAAGCCATACAGAAGAGGATGTATATTTAATGCTTTCACTTAAATGAAATACCTAAAATAAGCCAAATCATAGAGGATTTTAAAAAAAGGAAGGGAAGAATAGGGAGTTACTGCTGGAAATATAATTATCACTGAATTTTGTACTTGAAAATAGTCAAAATGGCAAACTTTGTGTTACCTGTATTTTACCACAAATTATACACATGTTGTTCTTATCGCTGTATGATGTCAAGCCAAATAGGACTCCTACCTATCTTATGAATAACAGATCTGAACCCTAGTCTGTCTTATGTCATCCTTATCATCTCTGATACACTTGACCTTATTTCTGCAACCACCATTGCAATCCTGCAATTCATCTCATTGAGGTTTTCTCTCTCCTCTGATGATGCTCTATCTTTCCAAGTATAATGTTCTTTACCAAGGAATAGCCTTTCCTTAAAACATGCCCAAAGTATGTGAGACAAACATGCCCAAAGTGTAATACTGTAATATTTGCTAGCATTCAACTAGGTAAAAATATTGTTATTCTCATTTTTTAATGCAGCAATCGAGGAATAAACTGACTACATGCTTCGCTCAAGCTGACTGAACCAGTAAGTGTTAGATCCTGGATCCTTACCAGAACAGTCGCATAATTCATTCCTTCACTACTGCTTCATCTATACTGAATATAGACAGCCTCCTATACTATAGCCTTCACTCTATAGGATTCTGCTACTTTTACATAGTTTTGTTAGGCTCTGTGATGCAGCTCCTATGGAATTGTCATTATAGTTATAAACACACACACTAAGGCGATGACCATAATGTTTGAAATTATACCCTGATTGCCATGGCTAGTCTGGAAGCCACGCCTGTCAATTAGAATATTTAATCCCTCATCTTATGCTGATGTTGTTGTTAGGTGTCATTAGTCAACCACCTCTAATAATATGATCAGTTAATCAGAACCTTGCCCTACCCTACATCATAATCATCTTTGTCGTGCTTAAGTGCACTGTTATAGTGACTATGTCACTCTATCTTATCGAAGGTCTTTCCACCTTTCACTGACTCTATAGATTTCCCAACACCATGTGTGATCCCTCTGTCATTTGACAACTGGTGGCACAGCTTGGAGTATTACAACACCTCCAAGTTATCTCAGTAAAGCAAACTGACAGACAAGTACTATACTAATTAGAACAACAATAAACAAGCAAGAATACAGATACTTAAGCTAGAAAGTAATTAGCAATATGAATTTCATTCTCCCAATAAAAAAACTGACATATCAAGTCTCATCATTTAGGAGGCTCTACTCTGAATGGACTATCAATAAACAAATAAGTCTTTGAGGAATAGCAAAACAGAAAGGATTTGTAGAGGGGGAATTGTTAGATCCTCTTTCTCTTACTTTGAGGTCTTTGGAAGGCGTGCTCCTTAGAGGCAAATAGAGTGAAACTCCATTTCACCTAATTTAGGCATTTTGTGAAGAGGAGCCAGTCTTTGAGAACAAACAGGTATATCTTGAAAAAGGTGTGGCCAGAGTGCTTCCTGGAGACAAAGATGATGGAGTTTCATCTCACATACTTTGGGCCAGTTGCTACAAGGGTGCTACAAGGGGCTATTCCTTGGGAAGGGACATCCTGCTTGGGAAGGTGGAAGGATAGCAAAAGAGAGGAAGACCCTCAACTGTGGTAAGATGATCTGACAGTGACTGCAGCAATAGGCTGGAGTGTATCAGAGATTGTGATGTTGGCACAGGATAGGACACGGTTCAGATCTATTGTTTACAGTATTGGTATGAGTCATACTTGACTAAAGAACAACAACAATACTCTTCCAAGTGCAATGTCTTTTCTCAAAGACCGGCTCCTCTCCACAACCTGCCTAAATTATGTGAAATGAAGTTTCACTCTACCTGCCTCTAAGGAGCACACCTTCCAAAGACCTCAAAGTAAGAGAAAGAAGATCTAACAATTCCCCCTCTACAAAACCTTTCTGCTTTGCAATTCCTCAAAGACATATTTGTTTGTTTATTGATAGTCCATGGGATACTTAATTGCTCTTCACCAACACCACAACTCAAAGATATTGATTCTTCTTTGATTTTTCTTGTTCTTTGTCCAACTTTCACTTGTATAGGAAGTAATTTAAAATATCCTGGCTGGGATAAAGTAGGTGTACCTTAGGCTTTAAATTGACATTGTTGCTCTTTATCACTTTGGAGAGGTCCTTGAGAGCAGAGTTTTCCCCAATGCAAAATGTCTTCTGATTTCTCAACTTTTACTGTCATGGATGTTGGTTGTGGTTTCAAGGCAAATGAAATCATTGACAACCTCAATCTTTTATCAGTCTATCATAATGTGATCTATTATTTCAGTGGTGAGAAATTTTGTTTTCTTGATATTGAAATGTAGTTCATATTTAAGGCTGTTGGATTTTATCTTCTTCAGTAATGATTTCAAGTCTTCTTCACATTCTGCAAACAAGATTATGTAATCTGCAAAACACAGGTTATTGATGAATCATCCTCCAAACTTGATGCTATATTCTTCTTTATATCGTCCAAAGAGCTCTGGTGGCCTACTGATAAGGAGCCATGATACAAACCCAAAGGCACATGATTCAAATCCACCAGCTGCTCTGCAGGAGAAAGCAATCTCCTCCTGTGTGATTTACTGCTTAAGGGTCAGCTGTGAGTCTATCCAGCCTTTCCAATTATTTGCTCAGCAATCAAGTTTAAAAAAGTATAGAGAAAAGATTCAAGCAAAATTCACATCTTTCCTGATTTTAAATTATATAGTGTCCTCTTGTTCTTTTTCTGACAACTGTTTCTTGGTCTATGTATAGGCTTAAGTTTCTGGGATTTCCATCCTTTTTAATGTTATCTATAATTTGTTATGATTTTCAGTTAGAAGTCTTTGTATAATCAATAAAGCACAAGTAAACACCTTTCTTTTTTTATTAAATTTTATTAATTTTAATGAACATATACGGAGATTTTGGATTTCCATTCATTCATTCATTGTTGCACTATTTTCTCTACCCTCCCCGCCGATTCGTTCCTTTTTTTTCTCCCCCCTTGAAAGTCTGTTTTAATTGTCCCATTGCCACAGTGCTTGTCAAAGCCAGTTCTGATTAATCTCCTGTCAGTGTGCCCCTTGCCATGCCCTATCACTCCTCCCTGAGAGAGACTTCACACTGATTAATAAGGAAAAGGGGACAGCGTAGTCTCTTAGCTACTTCTAAATTCCAAAATCAATCTCCACAATAGTCTACGAGTTTCCTATTGCCAAAAGGGCCCTTTAGAGTAGTGAGAGAAGATCTTCACCCTGAAGCCTACAGCATCCCTTTACAGCAGGAAGTAAACACCTTTCAAGTGTTCATTGCTTTCAATCAAGAATCACCTAATAGCAGCAATGATACTTCTTTTCTCATGGTTTCTTCTGAATTCAGCTTGGTTATCTGGCAGTTCTCTGTTACAGCCATTTTTCAATAATCATCAGGAAGAGCTGACTTGCATAAAATATTATTTATATTGTTTGATAATTGCTAGTCTGTTGGGTCACTTTTTTATTTTAAAATTTTATTTTATTAATCTTAATGAACATTTACAGAGATTTTGGATTTCCATTCATTCATTGTTGCACTTTTCTCCCTGCCCAGCCCTCCCTCCCCGCCCCAGCCCCCAGTTCGTTCCTGTCTTTGAAAAGTAAAAGAAAAATTCTTTCTTTGGTATACAATCCCCCACCCCGCACCCCTCTCACCACTCCAGTACACTCCACTATGCAACCTTAATTCTGGGCTCTTGTGATAACCATAATAATGAGTACAAATGAAATCTCTTCTAGTCAAGTTGTGTTACATATTTGTTGATAGAGTCTAGTTAGCATTTCTAAGGCTACATCTGTTCTGAGGTCTTATTTTTTTTTCTAATGCTGTCAGAGCAGTTTGAACTTCTTCCATTATCATTATTTCTTAACTATATGCTGATGCATCAAACTTTTCAGTGTTGACAAGTTTTTTTAGTACGGTAACTGTGTGTATTTCTTCCATCTTATTTGTTGCTTTCTGAATCATTCAAGATTTTGTCTATAAAATCCTTCAGTATTGCAAGCCAAGACTTGGGTTTGTTCCAGTCTTTCATCTCAAGAAAAGCTGAAGTTGTTCTTCTCTTTTCATTTTTGTTATAGTGTTTGTTTTGTCTTTGAAAGTGCCCTTTGAAATCTGTTCAGCTCTCTTACCTCAGCCTTCCTTTCCCTTGTTTGGACTTCTTTGAATTCCAGTGAAAATTTCAGGCTCTTTTTTGACATATATTTTTTTTTTCTTTCCTTTATTTTCTATCTGTTTAATGATCCTTTGATTTATTCATAGATGATGCCCTTGGTGTTATCCTATAACTCATCTGGTCTTCATCAAATCTATTCTTGATATGGTTTTTAAATTAAATTCAGTTAGACCCAACATCATATTTTTGTTCTTGTGGAATTACTTCAGTTTTCATCACCTTTAATATGAACTTGCATATGATTGCATAGTCAGCCTGTGTTGTTTTAACTGCTGATATTGAACTTCTCCTATGTCTCTTTTCACAGATTTTGTCAATCTGATTCTTGAGTA
>NW_006399755.1:32715328-32719112 GCF_000299155.1 Elephantulus edwardii | reverse complement strand
ATAATTTTTATGCTAATTTGAACAGGCCTTCCTTGAATGTGTTTGAGTGTTATCCTACCACTCACAGTACTGTACTTCAGGATAGATCTTGAAATGCTCTTTTTTGAAGATTAAGGTGGCATTATTCCTTTTCAGTTGTCCTTCCTGGCATAGTAGATCACGTAATTGTCTGATTAAAAATGGCCAGTATCAGTCCATCTCAATTCACTTGTGCCTAGGATGTTGAACTTTATGCTTTCTACTCACTTTTTTATAACTTTCGATTTTTCTAAATTATTTGTACATTAAATGTTCAAAATATTAATGGGTATTTGAAGTTGCTTCTCCTTATTTTGAGTCTTCTTATACTAACAAATAAAGGTTCTGCATTGTGTGAAAGCTTTACTTCTTCTGTTCTTTTACTATCTAGAAAATTTTTATATACATTTTTCAAAGACCTGCTATTTCAGAAGTGGATGGTCAGTCCGACTTTTTTTTTTCTGTCTTAGTTTAGAAACTCCACTAAAAAATTATCTACTGTAGGTGAACCTTCTTATATTGTAAATACTAATGGTGTAGTTTCCAGGATCTCAACAACATATAAGCCACAACATACAGCAAACTGAAAGATAAATGTACCTAGCCCATAATGATTTGTCAAAATTACTATAGAATATCTTGCAGAATTGATGGAAAGGATTCTAAAGTTGTGGTAGGTAAACCTACAGCTTCTGGCAGGCCCAACATGGCACTGTTGCCAAGAGAAAAGGCATAATCTTAAGACCAAAGGTGATAGATACCTGAAACTGGAAGTCTTTATGTATTGTGTTGTTGTTGTAATATACCATTGAGTTGCCTGTGTCTCATAGTGACCTTATTTATGTATAATAGCTCTGAATCCAGCCCTGGCCTAAATCAATCTCATCACCTCTGACAGACTTAATCTGATTTCTCTAGTCACTGAGTCAATCCATTTCATCCTGGGTCTTCCTTTCTTGTGCTGTCCTTTCACCCTTCCAAAGATGATGTCCCTCTGCAAGAACTGGTCCTTCCAGGCTACTAAAAATTTTCTTTTTAAAAATCCAGATTGGTTTGTATTGCTGTCATTTACAACCCAAAGTCCTAGCACACTCATGAAAGTAACTTAATACATTTTTTACATTATGGGCTATTAACTAGTCAGGAGTTATGTATTTAGTTATTTTTGAACAACAAGTAAGGGCTAAGCAAGAAGAAAGATGAAGCATTGTCAGAAAAGGGGAAGGAAGGCACAGAGTTCAAGGAGTCATTGCCTATCAAAAGAGACTGAATGTCTATATTAATCCGTTTACAATTTCTAAACACTGATATGATATTGTCGTCTGCTGGTTTACAGAACAGTCAATTTCAATGAGAATATGTTTAATAGATTTGGAATTTTTCTTTCCATTTTTTCCTGTGTCTGAAAAGTAACTGTATAAATGTGTGCTACATTGTTATTTCTGCTACATCTGTAATGAATTGACTGAAATGAAAGATTACTGACCATAGGATACTGGGCTTGAAAGCAAAAGTTCTAGATTTCTTTTAATCTGATTGCCTTTATAAGATATATCTAGCACATTCTAGAGCTAGCCCTGTTTGATTCTTTGGTTCTGCTACAGGTTCCCATTAAAATTATTATTTCTAATGGAAAAACAGTTTCAGAGAGGTTAAGTCGTTGGCTTGACATTGTAATTAGACTGTGATGGTGTTGAAATTTGAGTCAGGTTTGTCTTATTCCCAAAGTCAGGTTCTTGCATTATGATGATAATAAGTGTAGGTGGGTAATCCTTAGGGAAGTGCAATGTTAATCCAAAGGTGGTGCCTGTCTGGTGATTTGTATCCACCTGCAGTGCTGCAGGACAAAGGAGGGAAAAGATGATTTACAGCCTCCAAATACCTGCTGAAAAGTCATCTCTAAATTGATTGTGGCTCAATGGCAATAAGTTTGAATTGAGTTTCTGAAACAGACAGACATAGAGCACAAAAACTAAAATTCTTAATAATTTCTGAAAATTCTGATCCATTTTAGTGCCAGAGGTTGCATGTCCCACATCTTTCCTCTCCCACTTGCTAGAATATTTATTCCAATTTTATTGAAACAAGAAATAAGTTTTGGACAAATTGACAATATTGTTGAGTATGCACTATAAGAACGCATTGCATGTTTGCATGTATTTAAATTTTCTTTAATTTCTCTTTCTAGTATTTTGCTAACCTTTGCATAGAAAAAAATAAAAAGCACTTTATTAGGTGCTCTCTTCTTATTTTTCAATCGTGTAAAGTCCATATTTATTCCCATTCCCAAGAAAGGTAATCCAGAAGAAAGTGGAAACTATTGAATAATATCATTAATATCACATACAAACAAAGTACTGCTGAAGATCATTCCAAAATGGCTAGAGCAGTGTAAACAGGGAACTGCCAGAAATTCAAGCAGGATTTAGAAGTGGTCATACCACTAGGGATATCATTGCTGACGTTGGATGGATCCTGGTTGAAAATAAAAAAAAAAAAAACACAAAAAAGATGTCTATTTGTGCATTAACTACACAAAGACATTGTCACTGACTTTGAGAAGAATGAGTGTTCCAGACCATTGAATTGTGCTCATGCGAAATCTGTACCTGGAACAGAGGGCTGTTGTGCAAACAGAGAAGGGGAACACTGCATGGTTTAAAATTAAGAAGGCAGTGTATCAGGGTTGTATCCTCTCCCCGTACCTATTTAATCTAGTATACTGAGCAAATTAATTGAGAAACTGGACTCTAAGAAGAGGAATGTGCCATCAGGATCAGAGGAAGACTCATCAATAACCTATGTTATACAGATGAGATAACCTTGCTTGCTGAAAGTGAGAAAAACTTGAAGCACTTGTTGCCAAATATTAAGGAGTGAAACCTTCAGTATGGATTGAATGTCAATGTCAAGAAAACAAAGATTTGTACCTCTGGACTGATAGGGAACATCATGATGGATGGAGAAGAGATTGAAACTGTCAGCAACTTCATCTCACTTGGATCCACAATTAATACCCTTGTTAGTAGCATTCAGGACCTAAGGAGAGCATTGCACTGGGAAAGTCTGCAGTTAGGGACCTCTCCAACTTATTGAGGAGTAATGATGTCAGTTTGAGGACTAAGGTGTCTCCTATTCAGGCCATGGTATTTCCAGTCACTTCCTATACATCTGACAGCTGGACATTGAATAAGGATGACAAAAGAAGAATTGATGTCTTTGAACTGTGGTGTTGTAGGAAAGTGTTGAACATCTCATGGATGACCAAGAAAACAGATTATGTCTTGGAGAGGGTACAACCACAGTGCTCTTTGGAGGCAAGGATGATGAGGCTTCACCTCACATATTTTAGTCATGCTCCTAGGAGAGGGATATGATGCTTGGAAAGATGGAGAGTCAGTGAAGGAGAAGAAGGCTCTCAACCGGGTGGCTTGACATGGTGACTGCTGCAGTGTGCTCTCGTGTGTCAGGAAGTGTGAAGATTGCACAGGCTAAGACAGGTTCAAATCTTTTTTCCCTAAGATCACTATGAATTATACTTGACTCCATGACACCTAACAACAACAGTTTATAAGAATACAATTAGTTTATATGTATATAAAATTATACATATTCTACTTCTGGCGCCTTTGAGCTGTGGTGCTGGAAAAGAGTACTGAATGTACCATGGACTGCCAAGAAAACAGATTCATCCTAGAGAGGATTAAACCAGGCTGCTCCTTGGAGGCAAGGATTCTGGGGCTTCGTCTGACATACTTTGGACATG
>NW_006399755.1:32714376-32715228 GCF_000299155.1 Elephantulus edwardii | reverse complement strand
CAGTGACTGGGGTAATCGGGATGGATGTGTCAGAGGCAGTGAGATTGGCGCGGGATAGAGCAGGGTTTAGGGCTGTTGTACATAGGGTCGCTATGAGTCGCAAGTGACTCGACGACACATAACAACAACAACAACAACAACTTAAAATTTTACTCTGATATTTATTAGTATCAGAGAAATAAATATATACCCTTCTTTCTAGCTTCCTAGGATTTGATAACATGTTTACCTATTTTCTCAAAATATATATAGATTTAATTAGTTTTGTGGGTTTTGTTTTGTTATATTCAAGTTAAGCTTATGTATTTCCCCCAGGAATGATTATATCAGCATCCTACAAGTTTGTATGTTGCATTTTATTATCTTTCGATTCAAAGTTTTTTCTAGTTCCATTTTGATTTCTTCTTTGACTTGTATATAACCTAAAAGTAGTACAACTGTTTATTGATTTTTGTTTGCTTTATATATTTTAGTCTATTGTAATTGATTTCTAGGTTAGTTCTACTGTGGTCAGAAAACATACCCTTTAAGGAAGGAATCATTTAAATTTGCTGAGATTTGCTTTTCAGCTCAGCATATGAATTAATTCTAAGATATGTTCTATTTACCCTTGAAAATTATGTGTTCTATATATTTGTTGAAGGAGTTTTAGTGGCCTAGTGGTAAGGAGCTGTGCTGCAAACACAAAGGAAAACAGTTCAAATTCACCAGTCACTCCATAGGAGAAGAATGGATAATCTCTTCCTGTATGATTTACAGCACCCAATGAAGAGTCAACTATGAATTAGTTCTGACTCAGAAACACACAACATCAACAAAATGTAGTTGTTGAGTTGTATCTTACGGTTTTCT